>NC_141135.1:179697653-180003562 GCF_053477565.2 Lygodium microphyllum
CATATCCTTGTTTACCATAGCACAGAGGAATAGAAAATGGAGAGGAAGTGCGGGAAAAATGGAAGAAGGAGACAACCAAGAAGGCACAGGACAAACGAAGGAAAAAGAATCCTGGATGGATGTCAGACCCTAAAAATTTGAATGATTTGAATAACCGTGTCACCTCGAGAAAAGAAAAGAGTAAAAGTGTGCCATTAAATATGAAGACGCTCCCGAATCCTTGTAAAAAGAGTGTCGGGCTCACTCCTGTGCAAATTGTATGCATTAGTGGGAGTGGGATAAGTTAGAACAGTGGAAAATAGGAAAAGAGGGCCTAGGCTAATGGCTGGCTATGTAAAAAGTGGGGATGACCGCCCAAAAAGTACGGCATGTATATAAAGTTAAAAAGTGAATGAGAAGCTCATTCTTGGGTTTGGCTAAAGCTTCTTCTTCTTCTTATCTTGTTTCTTACCTTCATGCTTGTGCTTGAGTGAGGGATTGAGGGAGTGTGAGGGAGCGAGGGAGTGAGTGTGTGAGAGTGACAGATCGTGGAGAAGAAGCTCCCCATCTTCTTTCTTCATCTTCCCTTCTCTTCTTCTCTTCTCTTGTCTTGCGCGGCTATGGAGGATGGAGCTTGATGGAGGGGGCTTGAGCTTGCTTGAGCTTGCCACAAGGATCGTGGAGCTACCAGAGTGCAAGATAGAGGAGGGAACTCAATCGAACATCAAGGTAAGCTCACTACAATCGCAAGGTAGGCATTGCGCGTCGGCTATGTGAGAGGTAGCCATGGCCGCTCGGCTTGAAACGCTTGATCAATAAGTGGTCTGTAGGTCTCAAGGTAGAGCTCCGTAGCTCCCCTAAATTTTGGTTTTTTTGTCGGGACCAACGGAATCAAGCCTTGAGTGTCACACGCATCGAATTGAGCATAGCAGTAGGGTTTGCAGCCTAAACTGGTACTCGAGATATTTAGGAGATTTAGGAGGTTTTAATCCCTGGAGCAAGTAAGTATTTTGATTTGCCGTTGAATGTTAGAGTAGGACCATCCATCTCTATCTCTGTTTTTGATTTCTGTTGCATTAGGTTAAGTGTAGGATAGGAAAAAGAAGGAAACAGAAGGGTTTTGCTGCTGCTCGAGACAGGGAAGTAGGGGCACAGATTCAGACGTCTGGTTGAAAGAATATGCGAGATTAATCTCTGAGTCTACAGCAGGCTGGGATTAGGTAGTAAGGGGCCCAGGGAGTCAGGGAATGCCACATTTAACATTCTAACTTCTGAGAAGAGAGTGAGCTTGAGAGCCAGGAGAGAGCAAGAGAGAGAGAGAGCTGCGAGAAATCACAAACTACTAATCGATTGAAGTGCCAGGTCATTATAAGACCAAGTTTTGTTACCCCTTGGTCTAGCTTGCACCTCTTGAATTATAGGCGCCGCTCAAATGAGTGCATCGTGAAGATCTAATGGACGCATAGATTCGAGACGGGTATTTACTAGTGGATTTAAACCCGCACAAAATTTGGACACCTGTTGTGTCATGTCCATCTGTGGCACATACTTTAAAAGTGAGACGAATTTAGAGTAGTATGTGTCAAGAGTGAGTCCTAGCTGTTTTAGCTCATAGAACTCGTTCATTTTCTGCGTGCGATATGCAAGTGGTAAGTATCTTCCCTGCATGGCTTTCTTTAGCTTTTCCCAGGTAACGAATCCCTTTGTGATCCCTTGATCCCTGCACCAAGGCATGGCACAATTCGGTAGAGTAGACATTGACCTAGAGACACCGTGCACAACTCGCGAGCCGTCGTCTGCGTCGTCAGACTAGTGCATCCGAGTCCTAGAATAGGACTGTCAGATTTCAATAGTCGAACTGTTTGACTCCGAAAATCAGACCACTTGTCCGATCCGATCTCTAGACCACTTGTCCGATCCGATTCCCAGAATCGGATCTGGTGTCAAAGTTGGGCCATGTGTCCTAGTCCCAAACTTGGACCACTTGACCCATTGTAGTAGTCAGACGACCCCCGTCTGACTAGGCAGGTCAGACCTAAGTAAAATTGGACCCACCTGTCCGATCACTAGAATCGGACCAACCCATCCGATCACTAAAATCGGACCATCCCATCCGATCTCTAGAATCGGACCAGTTCACCAGAGTTTGAATAGAAGGTTTTTAATTCTGTCCCACAGTCCTGGTCACCTTGGTCACATCTCTAATCCCCAGGGAACCCAATTTAACCTTAGAAGCTAGATGCCAAACAAGGTGACCGAAGATTCACCCCGAACAGCTAGACATTGCGTGGACCAAATTTGGAATTGAACGTGAGGTTCGGCGACCAACCAACCAACTAACCAACCCTGAAGCAAAATAGAGAATGCAACAGGGTCTTTTAGTAAAACTTTAGATCGATCAGAACCTGCACTTAGAGCCACATTAGGCTACGAACGTAAGGGGTAGGTTGGAGTCTACATGGAGCATTTCGTGCATCCTCACCTCACCTTTTGATTTCATGCCAAGTGACCATGCAACAAAAAGAAATCCAGGTGCTAAAAGTGGAGCTAAGGGCTAAGGAAGAAGAGGAGGAAGAGTGGTGAAAAAGACTAGGAGAAGAGAACCAGGAGCTGGTCTGAATGCAAAGGGAGTACAAACTCGTGGTTCTATAGCAAGCAGAGCTCGAAATAAAAATGAGAAAACTCCAAGAGGACATGGAAGAGCTCACCACACTAGAGACAGAGAGAGTGCAAGAACAAGAGGAATGACAAAAAGAGAGGGAAGAAGCAGAGTGTAGAATGGAAAGATAGAGAGAGGAACAAGCAAGACTAGAAAAGGAGATTGAGCGCCTAATAAAAGAAAAAGAAGAAATTGCACAAAAATGGAAAAGGCAGGAGAGCCAATGATAGTGGCCTTGTCATAGAGGAAAAGTGAGGGCTTGGAATGAATGAAAGAGAAGGCAAAGGAATTAGAGGCCAAGAGTGAGAATAAAGTGAAGGACCTAGCGAGCCACTTCATCCTTGCAGAAGGAAGAAGAATACTAGCAAAAACCAGGGCAAGTGCCGCTCAGGCCAGTCTAGAAGCCCAACAACATACCTTCCTCAAAGCACAATCTTAGACATCACACTCTCTAAAGACGAGGAGGCAATTGAGGCACTTAAAAGAAAACTAGAAATAGCTCGCAAGGTGATTAAACAAGGGCTATGCTTCCAAATCCAGGACACAAGCCTCACTCTGACCGGGCAAGATCAACAAGAAAATCTGTTGAGAGCGGGTTTGACTCCGCAGGAGGTTGACACATTTGGACTCCAAGAAGAACAACCATAAGAAGCAAGACAAGGGTCAAGCCATGATGGGGCATAATGAGATGAGGAGTGAATTCCACCACCTCCCTCACCATAGCCAAAACCCCCCCAAGAACAACATGCCACATCAGGAAGAAAGGCAAAAGTTAAAATATAATAGGATGAGAACGCTTGACCAAGCCTGCAAAAGGGAAAAAGTGCAACCGTCTGTAACCCTAGAGCCTCCCATCCCACCAAAGAGGGATTGCTCAGCCATGAACTAGAACACGGAGCTATTAGTTTGGGAGTAGTGGGAAAATTGCTACCAACCCTTTGATTTCACCTTCTGATACTCAACAGCCTTGAGTAAAGTGTTATCCACCAAAGTGGTAACGAAAGTAATCACCATGGGAAGAAGGTTTGGTGACCGATGGCTCGCCAAAAGAGAGAAGAATTCAACGGCTTGGGGGATGGAATCTCTAGATTACTAGGAAAACAAGGTTGAGGAGGTATCCCACATAGTGAAAGGCTACAAATCCCAACCTAAGTGGAGGAGAAGATTATGGAATGGCAATTTGGATGCATGGATGTCGTTTTGCGGCTCCTTGCCCCTTGAGAAAAATGATCCGATCTATCTATCATATCCTCGAAGGGTAGGAGTATATTTTGACCTTGACATCCATTGTTGATATGACTTCTTGAAGATCTACAACATCAATGCCACAAAGTGTGAGGAAGCACTCGCTTTATCAAAACATGATCTATGGGACTCCATGACTGACTTCTTGATGGAATTCTCCTCTTGCCTAGACTCCGCCTTTTTAACAACATGTAACTATATTAAATTGATTAGGACACTCCTCATGCAACGCCCCACACCAACGGAGTACCATCTTCTACTGCTCTTCTTTGACATTAATGTAGGAATATATGGCTACGCCATGACTCGATTGATGCTACCTGCTACTCTACTCCTATCATTTTGCATGTCCCTCCTTGAGGACATGAATGATAGCCATTTTACCATCTGTGGCCATCCATTTTTGTCCTATGTGTACATGTGCTACATACACATTGATTTTTAATTAAAAATGAACCCTGGTCATCATGCATGCATGAGTTTGTGCCAAACATAATCTAAATTTTAACAATGAAGTGTATTTTTAGAGATCCGTAGTCAAATTATGTCAAGTCTACGTGGGTTTTGGGTTTTGACCTACACTCTAGAAGAATAATAAACTATTTGGGTGAAATTTGTGACAAGCAAGTCTCAGGAGAGAGTACATGTTAGTAATAATTATATCTCATCCACATTTTTCTTTCATCTATTTAGTCACAAACACAACATCTATACCCAAACATAAACATTTTTACCAAACAATAATCCACAACAAGCTATGTCTAAGAAAAAATATCTTACTCAACAATGCTTTGTATCTAGGCATAACTAGACTTCAATATTTCCATCAAATAGCAATCCCTCTTTTAACATCTATTTTCTAGTTACAGCATCTCCACCAACCATTAATTCACAACCAATGATGGATAAAACAAAGCTTTATGTTCTCTACATAAAATTTGGTTCCTCATAGATACAATGGACTCATGAATAGAATCAGCGTGCCACTACTGGAAAGCATTGCGGCAGGAGTCCCAGAGGAGGTGGACTGGAACGGCTTTGTCCAGAAGACTATCAAGAGTTCAGCCGCCCTTCTAGCTCCATCCGTAGCACCAGCTGCTGGGGAATCTCCAACCTCTACTGCACAATCCACAAGAAAGAAACCTGCCATCAAAGCCTCTACAATTAGGTACGGAGGTATCCTCACATCAATCATTGATGAGGCTATCAAGGATGCCGGCGTGGAGGGAGAGCAAGTTAAGCACCAAGGCTCACCACATCATGAGGAGGAAGGCTCGAGTGAAAAGACGGAAAGTGACGAAGGAGAGCTTGAAATACCACCCACTCAAATGGCCGAGCCTCAGAAGCAAATGAAGAACGGCAAGAGCCAAAAAAAAAAGGAGAGATGGAGCAAAGAGGAGAGGGCCGAGGTGAAGAGGGCTCAAAAAGAGTCAAGGAGGTTGGAGGAGCAATTACAGAAGAAGGAGGATGAAGAAATCAAAAGAGTTAAATAAGAGTCAAAAAAGGCAAAAGAGGAAAGGCAAAGAAGGGCGGAGGAGGAAGCCCACGAGCTGAGGATGAAGGAACTGATTGAGTTGGCAGAGGCCACTTGCAGGTCTGTTGAAGATACTCATGGGAGAGGAGAGATCAACCCCTTGAGTCCCCACCATGAGGCCGAAGCAAGTGTTAGCACGAGGGCAGCCCCAATGATCGTAGGAAAGGGGAAGTCGTTGTTACACCCCCTGCCTTCCTCCTTCGTCCAGTGCCAACAGACACCACAACTGCCCCACAACCCACGCCCTCTCTCGACGCGGCCCAGCTGATGAGCATGATGTAGATGCTCATTAGTAAAGTGGCTCAGATTGTCCCAGAGACTGGAGCGAAAAGACCTACCACTGTAGATGCAGAGTCCAGGAAAGACCCATGACGGCAAAAGCTAGAAGTGTCAACCACCACAACTCCTATTCCCATGCCACTTGGTGTAGACTACGATGCCTACGTGGCTGAGCTCCTAGCGCAGTTGGATAAAGCAAAGGAAGAAAAGAAGGTGTCCCTGTTGGAGCTGGAAAAGGAAAGGGAAACTTCGGCAGCCCCGAGGCTCAAAGTTTCAAGGCAAGGAGCTAATCAGTAAAGGGAGGTCAAAATGCTGCAAGATCAGCTGGAGGTAAAAAAGAAAGAGGCCCAAGATAACGAAAACCGCCTGAGACAAAGGCTAGAGGATGAAGAACAAAACGTGGTGGCCTAGCAGCAGAGCTTAAAGTTGCTAGTGCAGCAATATGCTGACCTAGAACAAAGAACGGCTAGACTGGAAGGGTATGGACAGTTGGCAACTCAAGAGGGTGAGCCCAGAGAGTGGCAAGAGAATACCATGGCAAAGCTACAGTATGAACTCGAGGAACAAGATAGAATGGAGAGAGAGATAGAGTTCCTAGCATGGGAAAGGTTGGAAACCCTCACAACAGAAGCATAAGAACAACAACAGGAGGCACAATGACTGCAAGGTGAGTTGGAAGTTTCCAAGGAAGACACAGAGGCCCTCATGGCCATGGCCTTCATGCAACGAAGACTACACCTTGCGACGGAGATCCCGAGCCATGAGCAGCTAGCGCAGGAAAATTCAAAACTAATCCCTGAGGTAGAACAAAAATTTAGTATTGCAAATCAAGCAAAAGAAATCGTCGAAGAACAATTGGCTCGGAAGTCTAGGGAGTGGCACCAACTCTGGGCCTTAACAAACGAACAGCAGCAAGTGGTAACCACACTAGCAAGTGAGCTGGAAGAGGAAAGAAGAAAGATGGATGAAAGAGCCAATGCGTGGGAAGAGAACAACTTTGAAAGAATTAGGCAGTTAATGGAGCGCTTAGCAGTGGCCGAGTGCGAGAGAGTGCTTGCCGAATCCAGGGCTGAAGCAGCCAATGTATGCACCAACGCACAGAGGCAATCCTTTCTCAGCACCGTGCTACACGTCACCCAAGCAGAGGGCGATGATTCAGTGGAGAGGGTGAGAAGGAAGCTGGAGTTGACTACGCGAGTGCTAAGATATGGCCTTCAAGAATGGGAGCTCCCCACCGCCACGGGACTCACCAAGGAGCAGCAATTCCACTACCTGCGCTGTGCCAGCCTCTCCACCGCTGAGCTCAAGGAACTGGGGTTCGAAGAACAGGAGCAGCCCGCACCATCACCACAAGCGATCCCAGTAGCGGCCGAGCAGAATACCGAAGAGGAGCCGAACTTGGAACAGGAGGCCAAAGAAGAATAATGAAAAACGCTCAGTCCACCTCTACCAGACCTCCTGCCAGACGAATCTGAAGATGCCCACATGCCTGAGTGCATCATGGCAGCGAGGAGGAGGCAGGAGCTGGCAAAGGACGCATGATGCAAAGCACGGTCACTACCCAGACAATTCTCTGACAAGCCGGTAACACTACGAGGGGACCCCAACCCTATTGATTGGCCTCAAGAATTGATCGTTTGGCGCGACTGGGAGTTCCAGATGAGACCATTTGAGCTATCATTTTCCTATCTACGCCCGCTGGACCATGCATTGCCTCTAGGCATCCCATCCAAGATCAAGGACCTGGCCAATGACCTGGCGAACAAATGGATGGAAGAGAGGAGCCTTATTATAACGAGGTGGAGGCAAGAGCCCGCAGATTACTGGCAGGACAAGGTGAACCGGATTTCCAAATCCATCCAAGGCTATGAGGCACAGCCGAAGTGGCGGAGGAGGATTTGGGATGCCAATTTTGACGCCTGGACAGCCTTCTCCATCTCACTCCCTGAGGAATGAAATGACCCCACCTACATGCCCTAGCCCCGCCGGCATGGAGTGGATTATGACCGCACTATTCATGGGGATTTTGATTTTCCTAGAATATATAATGTAAATGCCCGAAATCCCGAGGAATGCCTAGTTTTTAGAGTAGAGGATATCCTTCCATCCATCAACCGCTTCCTCGCGGACTTCTCCTCTTGCCCGGATCCGGCCTTCCTAACCACCTGCAATTATCTTAGGCTGATCAAATTCCTATTAATGCAGAAGCCTACGGCTGAGGAAGCCCACCTTCCCCCCCCTCTTTTTGACATTAATCTAGGAATAGATAGTAGGGCTATGACTAGACTAATGATGAGGGCAACCCTACTTCCCTCTTTTTGCTTAGAACTCTTAGAAAATATGAATGACACCCGCTTCATGAGGTGTAACCATCCCTTTTTGTCATCCACACCTCTGAAATCCCGGGCTGGTGTTAAAGAATACCTCCAAATCCATGTTTTTCTATCCCAATGCTTGCGCTTCAGCTGAAGGTGATAGACACTAGCCAAAACGCCTTCTATGTATACAGTCTTCAAAAAAAAAAGAGACAAAAGAAGAAGAAGAAGAAGAAGAAAGAAAAGAAAAGAAAAGAAAAGAAAGGAAAGACAAGAAAGCAAGAAAAAGGCACGAAGCCTCACTGTGCTCACCGCACCTAGGGTTCACCCCTAGCTCCTAGGGCACATAAGGGCAGGACTTCCAGACCTGCCACCCTAAGCTCTGCACTGCACCTCCAACAACACAGGAACTGGGTCCTCAAGTGTGGGACATTTTTGAGGGCTTGCACAAGGTTAAACCCATCTCCCAATTCCACTGCACATGCACTTACACCTCACCGGGAGACAAACACACCCCTTAGGGAGTGCGCAACATTCTCTTGCAGGTTGTTCGTAACTCAGTCGGGGCCCGCCATTGGCATAGATCTTGGAACTACGTGTTCTTCAACTACTTACGGAGCCCCGGTTTTAACAGTCATCGTCAATGATAAATTCCAAACTGTGTAACAAATGCCGAGAATCTTCATGAAGATCAAAGCAAGCCAGAATCTCTCCAAATCATCAGGAATCAACAACCCCGTCATGTCTCTTTCACAGCACCACCTTTTTTATTGTGGTCATCTGTCCGCCAATTCCACTTAGCACCAATCCCAACTTCCCTGCTGCTCCCCACCCCAATGCCATGGGATTGGCACTCCACTAGGAGGGGGATAATGTTTACCGCAACATAGAGGAACGGAAAATGGAGCATAAGTGTGGGAAAAATGGAAGAAGGAGACAACCAAGAAGGCACAGGACAAAGGAAGGAAAAGGCATCTTGGATGGAGGTCAGACCCTGAAATTTTGAATGATTTGAATGACGATGTCACCTCGAGAAAAGAAAAGAGTAAAAGCGTACCATTAAATATGAAGGCCCTCCCGAATCCTTGTAAAAAGAGCGCCGAGCTCACTCCTGTGCAAATTGTATGCATTAGTGGGAACAGGATAAGTTAGAACAGTGGAAAATAGGAAAAGAGGGCCTAGGCTAATGGCCGGCCATGTAAAAAGTGGGGATGACCGCCCAAAAAGTAGGGCATGTATATAAAGTTCAAAAGTGAATGACAAGCTCATTCTTGGGTGTGGCTAAAGCTTCTTTTTCTTCTTCTCTTGTTTCTTACCTTCATGCTTGTGCTTGAGTGAGGGATTGAGGGAGTGTGAGGGAGTGAGGGAGTGAGGGGCTGAGTGTGTGAGAGTGAGGGATCATGGAGAAGAATCTTCCCATCTTCTCTCTTCATCTTCCCTTCTCTTCTTCTCTTCTCTTGTCTCGTGCGGCTATGGAGGATGGAGCTTGACGGAGGGGGCTTGAGGTTGCTTGAGGTTGCTACAAGGATCGTGGAGCTACCAGATTGCAAGAGAGAGGAAGGAACTTGATCGAGCATCAAGGTAAGCTCACTACACTTGCAAGGTAGGCATTGTGCGTCGGCTATGTGAGAGGTAGCCATGGCTGCTTGGCTTGAAATGCTTGATCAATAAGTGGTCCGTAGGTCTCGGGGTAGAGCTCGGTAGCTCCCCTACAATCCTCATCATAGTCCTCATGACCAGCATGACATATAATAGCATCAAGATTTTGATCTTTCTTATCCACATCTTCCAAGATATACATATTATTGAGCTTAGCCCTTCGATAAGCATATTTTGAGCATGATCCATAGTGTACTTTTTTTCACATTGAAAGCATAAGCCCTTTCCTTTGTGCTCTCTAAAAAGATCCACTCGGATAAATTTTTGGCCACCTGATTATCTTGGGTTGAAGCATTCTTTGGCCTATTTTTCACCCAATTTTGTGTTGTTTGTTGTCGTAAAATTTGGCCACTCTTTTGAGGTAGTAAATGGTAGATAAGTGGGTATTTTAAGATTGCTATACGTTATATTACTTCCCCTATAAGCACCTCCTTTAGGGATTTTTCTAGCTAGTGCTCTTTGTTGTCCAAAATTGGGTTGAAGTCCAATGTCTTTCTTGTATTTGTAGACATACATTTTGACCAACTCTATCACTTGGAAAAGTGTAGTGGGCTTTTGTGCCATCACATGACTAGACAAATTGAGCTCCAATCCATATATATACTTATGTAATTTTATGTCATCACTAACACTTTCCACATACATTTCAAGTTAAGGAATTGATTCATGTAGTCTCTCATGGAAAACCTATATTGCTCTAGCTGGTGCCACCTTCTAGCCAACCAATCCACTTCAATTAGAGAAACACAATTTTGGTAAATATGGAAAAATTTTAAGTCCCATTTTTTATTATTTGGAACATTGGAACTCAAAAAAATATGCCTTCAAGTCACCCAAAGCTATGATCTAATACATAATTGGAAACCTTAATATGAAAAATGGAATCTATTAAGCTATTGAATGCTAAATTTGGAGCCATGATGTGAGAGTTATACAAAAGAGAAAGTTTTGACCATGAGTTCTATACATGTGGGAAATTCCCAAATTCACTAATGGCATGTTGAGACATAAACATATGCACTATATGCACCTTGAAGTCCTTCCATCCATGAATAGACTAATTTCCACGCTTTATATAGCACCACCAAGTATATGTAAAACCCTCAAGATGAAGTGTGGCAAAGTGTATCTCTTGCTCATTCATGGAAGTAGGATTTCAACTTGACTGTCACTCCTCTAGATTTGATGGGGGAAAAGATTGGCCACTATATTTAGTAAGAAGTATCTTGTGTTGAATCTCATGATCATAAGTATTTCATTACCCATTCAAGCCATGTCACCCATTGTAAGCATGTTGCCCATTATATCCATAATGCCCATTGTATCCACATTGTTCATTATGGTCATAATACCCATTAAATGCATGTTACAAATTGGTAAATTTCTATCCATTATATACATATTGCCCATTAGGACCTTGTTGTTAATTATATGTACATTGTCCATTATGGCCATATTTCCATATTGTCCATTATTGTGGCCATATTGTCCATTATGTGTATGCTGCCCATGAGTATCAAGCTTTCCATTTTGGCTATTGTGAGGCTGAAAGTGACTCAAAAATGGGGGCTAACTTCTAATTCTAAGGTGTGTAGGAAAAGCAGACATCATAGGTTCTTCATTCCTATTAGACAGTTCATCCACTTCAAAGCTACTAATGGGGAGGCTTCCACTTCTAATAATATTGAGATGCAAGTTTGCATTTCGGGGTGGAGTGGGCTTTGTTGAATCAAGCAGAGAACTACCATTTAGGGATAGAGTGGGCTCTCTTAATTTGGTCCTATCTCAACTTTCTCTGTCTTACGAATGATTAGTGTCCATTTGAGAGACGAGGGTGCTAAGTCTATCCAAGGTTTGCTGAGTTTGAGATTGAGAAAGAGTGGCTTTCTTGTTGGAAAGGGCTATTTGCTCAATCAAAAAATATATTTTTGAAGGGCTATCTAAGTGGGCCATATGATCAATGAGTGCATCCAACTTTGATACCACTTTATTGTTAGAGACCATATCATTGTGTCTTAGTACATAGTGCATTTCATGTTGGCACAGGATATGATTGAGGGCACTAAAGACTGTGAATTTGGGTGGTTCTTCCTCAAAGTCATTCCCATGTGGCTCTTCAATGATAGGTTCTCTAGCATGGATAATATTGTACATAGTGCATCTCATGTTGGCATAGGATATGATTGAGGGCACTAAAGACCCTCCATTTAGGTCGTTCTTCTTGAAAGTCGTTCCCATGTGGATCTTTGATGATAAGTTCTCTAGCATCAATATCTCTCTATAGATTACCCTAGGCCTTGCCCATGCCTGTGTTTCCTACCATTCTAGGTGTAGTCAACTAGACTCACTATCAGTAAAATGAGCCTATCTTTTGGTAGGCCACTCCCATTGGAGTAGTTTTTTATTCAAATCTGAGAGGAGAATGGAGTCTAAGAGATGATGTACAAAGTCCTATGACAAAAAATATTTAAATTTTTTTGTAGCTCACTTTTTGTGATTGTACAGGGGCTACTTGCACCCTATCCCCTAGACTATTGTGCATAAGAAAGAAATGCAATATCTTCTCACTCGTAGCTCAGATTGGTGATTTTTTTATTTGAATCAAAGGGAATTTTACCTCTTAGAGGTGAGATATAGGAACTTTTCTCAATAATAATATTTGGTTTTTTGCAATTGAATTACTATAGCATTTTTAGAATTCCTACACCTAATACATTGCATGCCTTGAACCATATTTACATTGTTTGCATACATTAGGGCTAAGAAGTGATATGATCATCATAAAATACATGCTTAGTACCATAAAGACCCATGTGAGTCCTGCATTAATGCATCACTTCTTTGTGCAAACTCAATAGAGATTTCAGGTGACATACATCTCCATTCACTCCATACATCCCAAGATCATAAGATACATGTCTTGCCAATCATTGCCTTTTGCCAAGTGTGTTTCCTTTGAGATTGGGGCTCTTTGTGGAGTGTACATATACATGCATACAAGGTCTCTAGATCACGAGAAGGTGGGCCAAGTTTTCCTAGGTTGGGTGGTGCACCCCTTAAGGGACTTAAGTGCTAAGGGAGGGTCACCTTTCTTTTGGGTTACCACCTCACCTAACATTCAAGGCCTTTTTCTTGACAAAAGTATATATGGCTAACATTTTTAATTAAGTAGCCAACATGAAATACATTCAATAAAAAAGAATCTTTGTGCTTTTCATGAAATGTATAGAATAGACAATGGAGTGGATGAAAGAGGGATTACCTTAGCAATCCGATGACTCACAGGATGCCAGCTTACCCTGTTATAATTTATTTTGGGTTCTCACTGATGAGCTTACAATTTAGGCAATTATGAGTAGAAAATTACAATGATCTTATAATGACGTCAAAAATATAGCAAGCACATGGCTATATAGAGTTTGGCAAGGTAATCCATCTTCTTTAATGCATCAATGTAATGAAGGGGATAGGCTGATCAATAAACTAATATAACCTTTCCATTTCAGTAAATGAAGAGCTCTTGATCAAGTAATCTCATTGAATTTAGGGTAGGATTCAATGACTAGCCTATCTCATGGAATCCATTGCTTCATGCATGATGATTTGATACCCTTGAAGCTTAATGTTGTGCTACATGAGCTCAACATACTGAGATCATTGGACACACTCTTATTCCTTCAAGAGATTTGATGCATAGAAATCAATGACTACCTCTCACCTAGCCGCTTGCATACAAATACAAGCATTCATTTGTAGTGAGTGGCATGGCCTTCCTTCAATCCCATGAAGGATGCACTTTACATACACCATGATCTAAGTGAATGCTCTTTCGATTCTCAACCCTCTATGACCCTAGCACGCAAAAGAGAAGCATGGGAATGGCAAGAGAGAGTGCTTGAAGAGAAGATAAGAATAGCTTCATTCTCTTGGTTCCTCACCCTCACTCTCTTGCTCTCTTACTCTCAATCTCTCACTCTCACCCTCATTCTCTCTCTCAAAATGAAAGTAAGAAGTGCACAAAGGTTGCACACACATGAATAGCTTTCTCTATTCATTCTCTTACACGAGCTCAATGTATTGGAAACATTGGACATACTCTTATTCCTTTAGGAACTTCAATGCATGAAAGTCAATGACTACCTCTCACATAGTCTCTCACACATGAATGCAAGCATTCCTTTGTAGTAAATAGCATGGCCTTCTTGCAATCCCATGAAGGATGTGCTTTGCACACTCTATGATCCAAGTGAGTGCTCCTTGGACTCTCAACCCTTTACGACTTCCATATGCAAAAAAGAAGCATGGGCATGTCAAGAGAGAGTGATTTGAGAGAAGATGAAAAGAGCTTCACCTTCTTTGTCCCTCACCCCACTCAATCACTCTCTTACTCTCAATCTCTCACTCTCACCCTCGCTCTCTATCACACAATGAAAATAAGAAGTGCACAGAGTTTGCACACACATGAATAGCTTGTTCTATTCATTCTCATACTTTTTATACACTTTTTTAGGGTCAAGATTTTTCCATCTGTCTTGGGCATCCATCCTTGTTGAGGGATGAAATGGCTGAATTTTGGGCTTTTTTGTTGGATTTTGGGTTATCTGATTGATCATTGATTGTTTTTTGGATGGTTTGATAGTGTTTTGGATTAGAATAAATATGTTTAAGAAGTTCATGATGGTTTTTTTATTGAGTTATAATGTTCTATTAGATTTTATTGTGTGTCTGTTTGGTTCTGTGATCTTCGGAATTGCAAATTCAAGAGGGGGACTCCTAATTTTTGGACCCCCCTTGCGTTTTGTGGTCTTGAGGATCATAGAACGTGAGGACGCACCTCCCAATTTTTGGACCCATCCTTGCATTTTGCAGTCTTGAGGACCATCAAACATGAGGGCCGGCCTCCTAATGTTAGGAACCCCCCCCCCCCCCCCCACGTTCTATAGTTCCCCCTACCCCGCACAATGCCAGGGGGTAGCGTTGTCTGAATTTGGTCTCTTTTATCCCATTTCTCTGGTTTCTCGCCCTTTCTTCATTGGGAGTTCTAATACTATATTTGTACTCTTTCATAGACATAGCTAGAACAAAGCAAACTATGAGGATACTATCATCAAGAGACCCACACACATTGCACAACAGGGGAGCACCTCCAGGCAAAATGTGCAAGATGATGCATCGGCTCCTAGCCCAAGCTCCTTAGCAGGGATCCAATTCTAGGAAGAGGATGACCCCCCCTTGCAGATCAAAGCTCGTAAGCAATACTAGCAACATGCCTCAATCCTTAAAGAGTTAAGGAGGATCATGAACTGCCCCACAAGCCAACAATTGCAAAGATACCATTTATCATGATTATTAAAGATATATACAAAACAAACAACCTAGACTTCCACTAGCATGCCTCAACACTGGATTTTTTGCATGAAGCTGTCGAGGACTTTATGGTAGAAATTTTTCAAGACTTCTGCACTTTGGAAGCTCATGCCCATAAGGTAATAGTAATGCCTAGGGACTTCACATTCCTTAGGTTATCTAGGTTGAGATAAGACAAGTCTTGTTGGTCATCCCATAAGGCATTGTAGACAGGAAGATGAAGGGAATTTTAGAGATCCGTCCCTCAAAAGAGCAAGGAGGTGAAGGTGACTGACGATGTCACACCCTCGGATTCCCACAACATGTGGCTAAATACTTGGAATATTTCCCAAGAAGAAAGGGAGACTCATGAGGTGGAGGCCAAGGAGATAGAGGCTAAGAGAGAGACCATGCAGAAAAGAGAGAGGCATGTTAGCATGCATGAGGACAATCATGACGTGTTTGAGATGTTGGGCTCCTTTTTTGATTATTTGTTGCCTCTACAAATGCCACACCAGTAGCAGCTCACTAGCATCCACTTTAGCGAGGAGGATATTCGAGTCCTCTTAGACCTTCAAAAGGAGGTCAACGATCTTGTAATGATGACTGTAGTCTTAAGCTATCATGAAACTATGAAAATTTTGCATGTTTTCCCCGTACGCATATGACCTAAATTTTAATATTTATTTGCTTTTATAGCTCAATTCCTGTAAATCTTCCCTCTCATGTTCAAGAGAAGGTTTTGTCATAGATTCTCTCTTATCAAAAAAATTTGACCCAGGAGAGAACATCGTATCTGGACATGTGTGTGTGGTACCAAGACTGCAATTTGGATCTCGTACAACATTTGCTTATGGCATGCCATGAAAGGTGAGGCCTTATTGGTATTGGTATGTTTCTTTTAAGTTATCTTTTAAAAAAAAATTGTTTCCAAACTTTATTGTCCTCATTGCCTTGTAGATCTCATTGGACCCTAATTCTAGCAAGCTCAACTGAAGGATACCATGACAATGTGAAGCAGTAAGTTCCATGAGAGGGAGAGGGAGAGGGAGAGGGAGAGGGAGAGGGAGAGGGAGAGGGAGAGGGAGAGAGAGAGGGAGAGGGAGAAGGGGAGAAAAAAAGCACTAATTGTGTTTTCCTTTACCAAAACAGTTGTTTGAAATAGTTAGTAAAGGGCTTCGGGGTAGTGATTCAAGACCACGAAATGTTACACCACACAAGAATTATTCATTGCAAAGTGGCGGAGCAGGGTGACAGCCATAGCTGTAGATGGAGAGTTTGCTACAATGCAAAATTGCTCTTGGAACATCTACTTTGGCAACAAAAGGGTGATGTAAGTTTACTTTTTGTTAATTTAACCTTGCATAGACTTAAAAATTTTATAATTAGTTTCATTTCTATGATTTTATGCAGGGTGCTCACTTAGAAACTTATATAAATAATGCCCTTTTTTTGTTTAGAGCAAAGATTGTTAAAAATCTAATCAATTGCACTGAATCCCATCAAAATCTCTCAATACCACATGCATATGACCCTCCAACTCCATGCCCAAAACCTCGAGTCAGAATGCCATATCCCCATTGCAATGCCATTGACTTAGATGATGAGCACTCGATTGACAATACTGACTATTTGGAAAATTCTGATATAGGGAGGATGCAAAGATTGTAAATATGCCAAAATTATAGTATTTAAATTAGAAATTTCCCTTTTCTATATAATGTAGATCTTTTATAATCAAAGTGCCATCATTGGAAATGGAATTCAAATAGGCTTTGTATCAATTTTCATCCTTCTTACAATTTTGCATATGTATTTCCATTTGTACTATTGAGGCAAGAGAAAAACTAGTGTAGTGTGAATGTCCTTACATAAAGTATTTCTCTCTTTTCTTTGGGGCACTTGCACATAAGATTCACCATGATTCACGTTATTTGCAAACATGAAAAACGTATCTTAGACAATGTACTATACTTTTGGATTACATATTCTATTTACCTTGTAACCATTGCACTTGAACAAATAAGTAGTGAGGGTATCTAGGTTCTCATTCATTAGGTCCATTCGCACTTGACGTAATCAGATGTTTGCCCTTACGTTGAGCATTGTTAAGAGCTCATCCTCCAACCAAACCTCTAACATCATCATAAGATTATTAGGATCTTGTAAGTCTTGATCAATTGCCACAGTCTTTCCATTCACACAATGCCATCTCATGTAATATAAATTGAGAATAAAATTTTGTGATGCAATTTTATATTTGTAAGAAATAGGTTTTTGTTCCGCTTTGGACATAATCCCACATACTTATTTTATATCCCAGCTCCTGACCCAGGAAGTCCATACATTTCTCCAATTCGCATATGAACATTGAAGTTTTTTTCCAAACTTCCTCATCATTAAAAAACCCACAAAAACATATAATGGTATGAAGATTGTGATCTTCACCTATTTTCCAGCTACATTAGCTGTAGAAATCTTTGAATCTTTGCATAAATGTTTAATCTATAAGATCACATGTTTCTGCTTCCAAGATTGGCCACTCTGTAGTACTCTCCAATGCTGGGAGTGGAAGAGGGTTCAGAGATCCAAATCCTCTTATGCTTAATGTTGCATTGTAAAAATTTTCATTTAAAAAAACCCATCCTTGGCCAATGACATGTTAGAAGTCACTTTCTACAATTGCTCACCAATAGAGCCATGAATGGCATCAAAGATTCCAAGTATGCTTTCAATAGGTTGCTAGTCTTCAAGGTTTGATGGATATATATCTACAACCCTAAATAGACTTCACTAAATTCCTAAAATATAGAAACTTGGTTTCAAGCCTATTGAAAATTTTTGAACTTATAGCTTGGTCTATAGCATGGCATGTCAATAGGCCAATTCTACAAATGCAATTCTGAGTGCATATACGCATGTTGTATAAGCACCTCCTTGATTTTTTTCCTCGATCCTTTGACCTTGAAATCCTTAGCTTGCTGCTTCTAGGTGTCAATGAATTCATTTCCACATTGTCTTCTCTTCCTTGTTTGCAACATAACCCAACTACCAATAGAGATGCTAGTAGGAATACACCTATTATTGTCAACATCAAAGTTGGTGTAGATTGTGATTACTTTAATAGAAGACGAGGGACATCGAGGACATGAGACTTTCATTAACATAGAATATGAAGCAAAAGAAGAAGTTGAGTGAAAAGAGAGAATAGAATAGAAAATCTTGTGCAAAAATGAAGGGATAACATACACTTTGCTGAACTATTTGAATTTTTGGAAAAAAGGGAGCGATATAACATTGGAGGGAAAATGTTTGGGTGTATTATTCAAGAATTTTAAGAAAATGAGCAGGATATTGCAAGGTTGTGTAGGACTAACAAGAGATGTTTCCATCTATTGTCTTTAATTGTGCTAGTACCTCTTGTTTCTTGTGCCTCCATGAATTTATGCTCCAAAAAAACCTCAAAAATACCTAAATATACTTCTTTTAAAAATATATAAAAATGAGATAAAATAATATAAAATTAAAAATACCTATTTTACCGTAATGGTAGCTCTCCTCCTATTTGTTGAGAGGCTTTCTCTCTCTAAAACTAAACGGCCCAAACTTGAGTTGAAATCTCCCCTAATGAGTACCTTGTAGGGCCCATCCAATGCTATTGGAGCTTCCCTAGAAACTTACCAAAGTGCCAATCATAGGTGAGGACTAGGTCACCTTCCTTGAATTCTTTCTACTTGAGGAAGCCATCATAATAAGTCTTTCATCGAGCCTGTGTGGCTTCCATACATTGTAAGGCCATTTTGCGAGTCTCATCTAGACATTCCAAGAGTAGGAGGTTGTGCTTTATAGGGATCATCATCTCCCAAGTGCTTTGTGATAGCCACTCTCAAAGAGAATAGTTTTAACTTGATACGGAATATGACTTCTATGCCATACACTTGTTGGAAAGTTGTCTATATTATAGGAGGCTTATGGAAGGTTTTATATGCCCAAAGGGCCTCTGTACGTTAATCATTCCAATCACGACAGTGTGTAACAATATTCCTTGTTAAGATTGAGCAAAGAATGTGATTGGTAACTTCTACCTAGCTATTGGCTCTAGGGTAGTAGGGTGTGGACTTGTGATAAGAAATCTTATAAAGCTTTGCTAGCTCTTCCATAATCCTGCTTAGAAAGTGAGTGCCTTTGTCATTGACCAGCTCTTAGGGGCTATCAAAGTGGGTGATGATATTCTCGTATAGGAATAAGGCCATGATATTACCATCATCTCGTTTGAGAGCTTTGGTCTCATACTACTTAGTCACTTAGTCTATACATACCAAGATATACCGGTTCTACTTCCTTCTGGTTGGAGGGTCAATTAGGCCCACAAAATTGATGCCCTACTTTTTGAACAATGAGGGGAAGAATAGGTTGTAGTGGCATGGCACTAGATTTGGTAGGCTTTTCCATCCGTTGACAAGCATCCCAACATTTATAGTGATTGTAGGTATCTTTGTGTAATATATGCTACCAATAACCTACAAGCAGAGCCTTTCTAGCTATCGCTTCTCTTGCAAAGTGTCTGGCATAGGGCTCATCATGGCATGTGCTCAGCACTACCCTGATCTCATCTCTTGCAACACATCTTTATAGCACTTCATCTTTATCTCTCTTGTACAAAGCACCATCTAGCACAGTGTAGGTGACTAATTCTAGCAAAAGCTTATTCTTTTCTCTGCTAGAGATGCTAGGGGGTACTATTATATGCCCAGGAGGTTGGCAATGCCTGCATATCATGGGGTTACTATTTCAACTAGAAACAAAGAAGCATTAGAAAGGTTCAGATCAACATGCTTCTTTTCTTCAGTTTGAGGGATCCGTGATAGATGATTTGCCAAAACATGGGAGCAACCAGGCTTGGTAACCATTTCCAATTTAAACTCTTGGAACAAGAGGAGCCGTCTCATTAAGTTGCCTCTAACATCTACCTTATTCATCAGGAAGAACAATGCCTCATGATCCACATAAAACTTAAAGTGCATCGACAATAGGCAATGTTGAAACTTCTCCAAGGAAAATATCATGGTGGAACACTCTAACTCTGCTATTGTGTAGTATCTCTCTCTATTAATGACTTACAACTTGCATAGTAGATAGGCTGATCAAGCTTGGAGGAGCCTTTCTAGTACAAGAGTGTACCTAAACCTTCTACAAATGCATCAGTATGCACATAGAACTACTTCTCCAATCAGGAGGTTGCATAATGAGTGCTTTAATCAGACACTGCTTCAGAGTGTTAAAAGCATCTTCACAATCATCTATCCAATTAAAATATGCATTTTTCCTGAGTAATTTATGCAAGGGGCTAGCCTTTGTTGCAAAATGTGCGATGAACTGCCTATAATAGCCCAGATGGTCAAGAAATCCCCTCAATTGTTTGAGGTCGATTGGTACTATTAGAGTTACAATCTTCTCAATCTTGCCAGGATTTGTTGCTATTCCTTGTGCAAAGACAATGTGACCCAACAAAACTCCTGAAGAGACTTTGAAGATGCATTTTTTGGTATTGAGGAAGATCTCATACTCCTGGCATTGATCAAAGCATTGCTTCACGTGTCCCCAATGCTCACAAATAGAACACCTACAACAAGAATACATGAAAAGACTAAATATCTCTTCCTAATCCAAACCATATGTTTGAGCATAACCTTTTGCAACTAACCTTGCCTTGTATCTTTCCAATGAGCCATTAGATTTACACGTGACTTTATACACCTAGCCAATTGCCTTCTTGCCATACGGAAACTCAACTAGATCCCATGTCTTGTTCTTTGTCAATGCATCCATTTCTTCATACATACCATTCTTTGAATCTTTGTTTTCAATAGCCTCTTTAAAACAAATAGGCTCAACATATTGAATATGTGATACCATGTATGAGTAGTGCATATTCATGAAGCAATTTTATGTGAATCTATCCACTCGATACCTCACTCTATTTGATCTCCTCAACTAAGGTGTACTAGATGGTGTCTCAACTGTTCTTGTATGTGGTGGAAGATACTTTCATACACTCTTTATCCTTGGAGTTCTAACATGTGGTATGTCAAACTCATCATCTGTAGACTCATCCTCATAATTTTCAACTTTAGAATTCTTTCCATATGCAATTTCTACCCTCTTTTGTGCACTCCTCAACCTGTCACACCATGGACTATAACTACCACTTGTTTCTTCATGGACTTGAGGTCTCGACATATCCTGAATATGCTAGTTTCTTTGACCATTATTTGCTACAATTTTCTTTATATACCCATCATCATCAGCACTCTCGATATCCATCCCAAATTTTAGCTTTCAGTCACTCAATACCAAGACCCATACTCACTGAATCTCACATCCCTACTTATGTGAACCTCTTAAGTGACTGGGTCATAACATTTGTAGCCTTTCTTCTCATCTTGATACCTAAGAAAAATGCATTGAATAGCCTTTTTTTCCATCTTTTTCCTTAAATCATCATAGATCTTTTTCCTTAAATCTTTTTCCTTGAATAGCCAGATCCACATGAAAATTTATAGGAAAATAGCATGAAATTTGGTCAATTTTGGACTCCTGTTTTGATGCTTTTTGGGCCATATGAGCACCATTTGAGTCATGTTTTCATTGGTTCTTGTTGGATAGCCAATGTTTGACATATAGGAATGATATATGGATACATGAAATAGCAATTTGATGCATGTATTGAAACATTGAAGTGAAACTCAATTATATGCATTTTCTTGGGCATTTTGCATGATTTATGGTCTTGGTATTGATTACTTGATTCTCAATCTTCTTCACATGCTTGGATATTGATTTGGCACATTGTATAGAACTAGTTTTGCTAAATTTGCAATCATTATAATGTTAAAAACTACATAGATTATTTAAATTGTGGGTGACAAATTGACTAAGGAAAACTACGAGGTATGGTTCTATCGTATCGAGATGAGAATAAATCTTTCAGACCTTATAACAAATAAAGATGCATGCTTAGAACTACATGATGAGCCCATTAAGGATAGAAAAAGACGTAAAAGGATTGGAAATGAAAAAATTAGAAAGTCTTGTATTGGACATCTATATGTATCTAAGAGACATTTTTTTCACACATTAAAAAGGTAAATACTTACAAAGATGCATGGAGAATTATTTAAAAAATATATGTTACTTACACATAGGCCAAGAAAATATAATTAAAGTAGAGATTGCGTATTGCATGGTGAGAAAATGGAAGTATCGATGAATATGTGGCAAAAATAAAATAGATTGCAAAGGATCTTACTTTAATAAATGTACTAGATGATGATTTAGTATATATCACTCTAAACATACTTGGACCTACATACAAATCCATTGATACCTCCATTTCCATGAGAGGAGACTCTATGCCTGATTTGAAGATTTGATTTCTTTGCTTCTTACAAAGAAGAGATTAAGTTGTACCTCAATGCATCTTGCATGAGATCTAGCATGGAAAGAATGCAAATTATGATAGAGTGTTTTATCATCAATGAGGTTGTAATAGCTCGCCTAGAACTAGAGGATCATCTTATGGATATGGAGACACGTTTACATGAGGCAATAGTACTTTTGGACATGGTGATTTTGTATCTAGAGGTAAGAAGAGATCCTACTCCAGATGTAGAGGACATTCTAGTCCACAGAGAGATGGTGCATGTCATTATTATGGGCAGTTTGGTCACTTTAAGAGAGAGTTCTTTCATAAGTAAAATGCTATGTTTGCGACTTGAGGAAGGACCTAGTTTAGGCACTATACAAGTGGATGGAGTGTCGGTGGCTATGATTCTAGAGGTGGCTCATTACCTAGAGGTCGTCTCTTTGCTTTGGAGGAGCATGTATTGTATGACACACCCTCCTAGAGAGGCTCACTAGTTTTTGGATTTAGGTTCCACAAATTATATGACTCACATGTAGAATGATTTGATAGAAAAAAACAAATGAAAAATAAAGAGCATGTGGCTACATGAGATGACACATTGCATGACATTACTCAAGAACCTATAAATTTTCATGCTCAAGAAGGTCCGGCTATGGCTACTAGGAAGGAGACCCACTACTATAGGTATTTGAATAGAAGCTGAGAATGCAACAAACCAAGCTCAAGAATTCGGGAAGCCAAGCTCTGATACTAGTTGAATGGTGAGAAGGATCGAAGCTTGCTTGAAAGTAAGCTATGATGGAGAGTAAGAGTAAGAAGAGAGACACAAATGGGAACTCCAACAATCACAATGTATGATTGGGCCTTCCTTTATTCAAACTATCACTAAAAGAATAAAGAATAAAGTGATGGTGACGGGCACCAGCCATGTGCAGTGTGCAGTGGCGGGTATTGTTAGTGTAGTAATACATGGGCAGCTAGGCGGAGGTGCCTTTACCCCCAACATAAGACCTGCCCAAAAGAATTGGGTAAGAGGTAGTTCCTTGAATATGTTGCACTACCAAAAAGTTAATGATAAAGTCCAAACCTCTGATGATAGTTTGAATTTGACGTAAGAGACCTAAGGGCACCACTTTTCAATAATCAGCTAAATGTAGAATAATACTTGTAATCTCATTGTCATTCAATCCTAATGTAAGTATTGTTTCTTTTGTCATTAAATTCATTGCCACTCCGACATCCAACTGAGCCCCAAATATCAAGTGCTTAATCAATTTCATGTCTACAGCTCAAGCCCTTGGATCTAAGATTAAATCCATAATTCTTACAAATCGAACACCTTTATTTGGATTAGCAACTTTTGTATTTAGTGAAACAATCATAAAATTACCCCCTTTCACCCTTTGCTGTACTAATATGTGATATATCTCTCTTCTACAAGTAGGAGTAATTTCTAGTAATTGTCTCAAGTTAATAAACAAGTGTAAAAAGTAGGAGTAATTTCTAGTAATTGTCTCAAGTTAATAAACAAGTGTAAACTTTCCAATTCATCCCATATATCAAAATATTTCAATTTCTCATTGTCATTATCTTTAGCTATTTTTAACACTCTCACTCTTTGAGGAAATGGAGCCACCCCTTCCTTAATCCTTGGGAAATTTAAAGGAATGGGCAAAGGCAGCTAATCTTCCAAAAATCAGGTGGTAAATCTATCACTTTTTTTCCTATATCATGATCTTCCGAATGTTTTGGTAAAGATCTCTCTAGTTTTAGAATTTCAAGTGCATCACCATTAGGCTCAGTCAAACTTGGACCATGTTCATTATCATGATCTTTTGAATGTTTTGGTAAAGATCTCTCTAGTTTTGGAGTTTCAAGTGTAGCACCATTAGGCTCAATTAAACTTGGACCATGTTCCTTATCTAAAATAATTGGTGGGTTTGATTTTGAATGAGTGATTTTCCCAATCATTACATCCCAGTTAAAGGTGACATGTTTTCTCGTAAGTGGTATTTCCTTCAAACCCTCTATAATTTCTACTAGGTTTGCAAAGCTAAGTGAGCCTTGCTGAGAGCTAGATTTTAGGACTTGATTTGACCCGTTCTTGAAGCGTTGAAGCTCGTTTTGGAGCCAAAAAGTACCTAAAAGGCATTAAAGAGCCAAATTTCATAAAAAATCAAATGGTGGCTGATGGCTAAGCTCGAGTTTTTCCTATATGCATTTCGACATCAAGAATCCAACGCAAGTCTCAGATCATCAATCAGAGGTTGTTTGACTCCCCATTTGATCCGTGCAAGGTTCAACGTTATAAAGTAGCTACTAGATCTAGAAGCCATAAATTGCATGGGAGAGGACTAGATTAATGGAGTTCGACACCACGAAGCCGCCTGTCCACTCAGATTGCAAATCAGAGTTCGTTTGTCCCCTCAAAATTGAAATATCCACTTGCGGGACAATGTGAACACAAAAAGATAAACCGATTATTTTAATGTTTTAAACCCGAGGCTTAATAAAAGCCTTGAAACTAATGCAAAAATTGTCGAATAGAGAGAAGTGTCAATGCACCTCCTCATTTTTTGCTTGATACCTCTCCGATTCAAACCCCGGTTGGAGAGAGAGAGGGAGATTCTCGATCATGGAAGAGAGAGGAACAAGATGGCTGTAAGCTTGCCCGCTTTAATGGAGGATTTAAAAATCTCATTTTTTATTCTTTCTCTCTCCTCCCTCTCTCTCCTCCAAGGGGTAGTTTGTGCACATGAAGAAGAATGAAGGCCGGTTGATGAATGCTTGTCCGACGTGGTACCGGATTGCTTCCAAATCTGCTTGGGGCTGGAGATGGATGATTGGAGATGGGCTGAGCATTAATGATGGACTGTTCTGTTGTCCCAAATCTTGTTCTAGAAACCTGCAACCATAAAAAACCTGGTCATTCTATTTTATAAAGGAAAAAATGCTTCTTTTTTTAGGTTTGGTTGGCCTAATGATGTTCATATTGGATGAAAATGACAGGAATGTTTTTTGCTATATGTTTGATGATTGTATGTTAGGAAAATCAGAATACATAATTCCATAATACTAAAAATAATTTTCTAAAACCCGAAAACCGCATTTTACAAAGGAAAAATGAGATTTTACATGTTTCGGGTGGGAAAAAGTATGCACATGCAAAACGTAACACAATCTTAACGTTAGAGAGAAAGGGTGAGGTTAAGAGATTAAGAGGACTGAGAGAGTGTGAATCTTTGAAATATTTGACTCTGCATTTCATTTAGAATTGCGATATTTCAGTTTCAGGGGCTAGTAGCACGAGAAATCGGTGCTAGTCTCCATACATCGAAGCATACGTTTAGTGAAGGTCATGAAAGGGCTGTTTTTGCACATAAAAAAATGATGATTTGATCAATATCATTTGCACACTAGGATCATATGCACTATGCATTTTGCACGCCACATGGTATAATCTCCTAGACTACTGTAGAGCAATTGTCTTCCTAGGACATGACTTATACGTGGAGTTGAAAGGAGCCTAAGCTATAGGTTAGTTGTACAGTTTCCTTGGGATTGTTTGGTGAGGATCTATATATTCCTGGACCATACAAAATAAGAAAAGAGTGGAGTTTTTGCGTTATGTTTTATATGTTAGGCAGTGCATCAAGGGGCAAATCCCCGAGATGTAGGAGAGTTGTAGTGGAGCCATGGTAGTTAGCCGAGAGGTGCTTCCCTATGTAGGTGATATGAGGTATTATACCTATATGTTATGGGATCTCCCTTTGAGGAGAAGGGAAGGTAAACATTGAACTATGTCCTAAATACAAACGTAGAATCAACATTAGCATTTAGTGTAGAGTGAGTCTTAGACACTCTTGGCCCGCGAGGTCGTGTGGTGGGGGTGTATGTTGTGTGCATGAGATCCAGCTAGTGCCATAGCCAGTGCCAGCCCATTTTAGGTCCCATCAGTGGTACGTTTGTTGGGAGGTGCCAATAAGTGGTAGTTTTCGAATCTAGGTTGTAAAGGGACCTAAATTTATAATTTCCATTAGTGGTGTGCTAAGCTGCCCATAAAATGGGGTTCGTTCAAGGATGGAAAACCTTGGCTTTCCCTATACAAAACTTACTGATGGATTTAGTTAGTTATGTAGAGCATGAGTCCTCTACTAAAGATAATTTAGGTGATGAGAAGAGTAACCAGTTAGTGGTTACCCCATCCTCTAATGCGATGGCATGGGTTGAGGTTTGCCTTATGTGGTCTCTACCCAAGAGAAATCATGTATAACCATCCATAAACCTAAGGGCATGGAACAAGCATGTTGGAAGCTATGGCAATCATGGCATCAACAAGTGACTATGCTAAAGCCGTAGTGCCATGGGAAAAACGCAACATATAGTGGACTGCAGTTATGGCTGAAACATCCCATGTGGTGGGGCATCATGCCAAAATTTTAGGTATCACAAGGATGCTAGAAGCCCTAGCTATAAAGGCTCCTGGATAAAGCCATCATGGAACTTCCTAGAAAGGGGAAAGATATGGAAGATCCTCTAAGAAAGGATCGGAACGACATGCTAAGAGCTATAGGACTCCCTAGACCACTCTATGCATTGGCAAAAAGGGATGGCAAGGATAATATTAACCTCCCTACACTAGTAAAGGTGGAAATGGAAGAGGTTGGAGACCTAAGACACTAGAGTTAGGTCATGAATATGAAGATTTTAATGGACTGGTGCTAATCCCAAAGGAGAGGACTAAATGCCCTCCTCCTTACAGGGATCTCCTAGTATTTCATGGGTTGGTAAATGAGGACCCAATATTGCACTTAAAAGAATATGGCCTAAGTTGCCTTGCGAGTGGGTTCAATGATATTCATTGACTGCTTGTATTTTCTAGCACCTTGAAGGGAGAAGCTAGGAAATGGTACTAGAGTCTCCCAAGAGGGTCAATTAAATCATTCAAGGAGTTGTACGATAAATGTAATATTTCGGGCCATGTGAAGTCTCGAGAAAATAATAAGGACCTTTTATTCAACATGAAAATCCAACAAGCCACAACCTTCTCTTTCTCTTTCTCATCCAATTATATTGTCTATGATGTCCCATTGATTGGGATCACTATTCATGACTTATACCTCATGGACATCTATGAATCCATTTTTCAATTTTAGAAGGATGACATGGCATTATTGCTCATGGATTGATTGCATGGTAAAAATTAAGGGACTTGTGTGATTTTTAGCTTGTAGATAGGTGGCTAATCAATGGTGAAGGGTTTAGAAAAGTGGGTGAATGTTATGAAAAAACCCAAAACCCAAATTTGAGACCAAAACATGCAATTTTTTGTACATACTTGCTATTTTTTGAGTTTTCAAGCCCAAAAATTTAGCGAAATGACCGATAAAACTTTCAAAAAATAGCCATTGGGCTAAAATTCGCATCTAATTTTTACCCTAATTGATTATCATGATTATATACATGGATTGCAAGCCACCAAATGTTACTTGTATTAGAGCAAACATAATGAAGATGTTTACATCAATTGGAAGCCATCTACTATGGCTTTTAGTATTGAATATGATATAGTATATACAATAGACATAACTCATTTGAGGAGGTATCATCATTATCCCTTCCCTCTTCATCATCTTGTTATCACGCTCCACTTGGCTCTAATCCTTTGTGTCCATCTTATTGTGTTGTCCATATATTTGTGGAGGCATTAACTTAGTTAGAAACAACAAAGGAGTTCCAATATGTGTCAGAAAAGAAACATCTTAACAATTCTACTTGTTGTGATGACATGTGTAACGTGTCCATCTCTTCCCTTTTAGGACACATCTTAGCAGTCCATCGGGAGGAGAGTCTAGAAGGCTCTGCCCAACACTCCCATGGAATGTTACAGGGTTTGCAATCAAGGACTTTCCGAGTCTACCACGTAGCAAAAGTATTCCTACCGTTCCCACTTAGGGTTTCCCCTAATGGTCACTTTCCTAAACGGCAGCTAGTGTCAAACCCCAAGCAAACTTCTTTACGCAGAAACGTCAGGGTCGAAGCAGATTCATACTACACTTGGTTCAAGGAGAATGGGAAATGGGAGGGATGCAAAACTCGACCTCTCTGCCCATAGGGCATAGTCCCATTCCGTTCCCCTAAAACATCATAAATCGGGATTATTGTAACCTAAACTCTAGGTCACTAGCGCCCTTGCTGTTCATTTCCTTTGAGAAGAGCTCCTTGCTATCCATTTCAATTGAGAAAAGTTCCCAGTCAATTGGGACCACCCATTCATAGGATGGACCCATGGCCACATCTGCCGCACTTTCCTCATGGTTGCTTTAGTTGTCTAATTACCTACCACATTTAGTTGGACATGCATCAAGCAGCTTCCTTAATTAGGCCATTAGACATTGGTTCCTTCACGTAATCTTAGCACCTGCCATAGAAAAACAGTCTCAAACAAGTTCCTTTTCAACAGGTTATCATATTTATCTTTGGAATACATCCATAAAGTCCAGCCCACAGGCTAATCCATAATCCGCCCGACGGCTATCCATAATCCACAGGGATTACTAATCCAAGATTTTTCCCGTAGACTAGTATGTGGGCCTCGAGATCCAATCCTGAGTCACGTTGGCCTCTTGTGCAGGGTCCGGAAGGCAAGGGATTTACGGCCAGAGCCCCCCTGGCACCCAAGCCTCCTCTTGCTCCAAGTAGCGCTCAACGGAGAGACCTCATGCAGTGAGTTTGGTCCACGTTCCACCCCCTTGGTTAGGGTCAGGCAGACAGTTGGGGGTAACTGAAGCTATCTCTCCCTTTAGGCCTTCAACCGGAAGCATTTAAATATCTTTCTAGCCTTTAGTTCCTTGAGCAAACAATGCAAACAATGCTCCTAAACTGTTACAAGCACAATCATTTCCAGTGGTCGTTTATTTGGCCAACTGCTAAGGAGTGAATCCTTCTCTCCGAATGCATCCAGCATTCGGTCTGGGATCAATTGTGACTTGGCAAGATCCCCAAGGGCTTGTTTGTTACCCCTTTTGTCCTTGGATTAGGGCCATACCTTGTTATCACAACTTAACTAATACCTTAGGTTTTATTAACAGTAAATCCTGGCGAGCATGTCGCTTTAAATTGATTGATCCTTTGCGTCTAAGAAAATACCTAACTTTTCTTAGCTTGACAATTTTTCCCAAGAAAGGTGATGTAGTAGGATGATTACTCAACCTCTTGCAAGTTTAACTTGCACAAGAACCTGCCAACCTCATTCCAAGGAATGGCAAAACTCTCTTGTGATCAAACCACAAGGCCATGCGACGTTGCTACCTGTTGCACAAGTGTTGCATCTATTCCATGGGATCATTTCACCCATTGAACGGTGTTTTCTGGTCACGCAATTATATCTAGATAAGAAGCAGGTTTTAGGGTGTCTTCTTACCCAACCCAAATCTAATTGCACTAGGCCGACAATGTTCAGTCCTAGGGATTCCAACTCAATCCGAGTTTTAGCATTTGATCCTTAGGGTAGAAACCCTAGATTGTTTCTTGCATGAGCGTCCAATTGTCCCTACATTCCATGAATGTGGGTAAGACCTTTGGGTATGGGGTTTCGACTTGGAAACAAGTGCAAAACTAGACCGAGTCCTTAACGAGCTAAACCCTAGTTAGCACTTGGGGTATTTATCGTATCGATTGAACCATGCCTATGCGAATCCCTTGCGGGTTAGGTGATTTAGATAATTCGATCTACTTGTCTTGTGACAAGGACGAACCATTCCTAGAGATGTTAACTTGATCTAAATGAGAAACTAGATGCACCATATCACAATACATGTAAACACGTGATTCATTGCTTCTTCATACCACTAAATTCGCCATAATCCTAACTACGCATAATAATCTGCAGAATAACTTTCATTGAACCTACTAGGACTTACATTCAAGAATCATGCCCACAATGCTTTTCCTAAGCTTTTAAATTTTCATGCTTTAATAAACCATGTCGCCTTTCCCTAAAGACAACTTTTGATGAATGAAATTTTTCGTACGATAAATGTGCAACATGCAATCCTTTCCTAACTACAACGTAGTGAAATTCATGCCAGATAAAGCTAGAGTCAACCTATTCCATGCAAGCTCATAGAATCATTTCCATGCTTTGCTATTTCCTATGGGTGTTAACGACTTTCCTTTATGAATCATTACAATGAAGATATTGCCTAAAAATGCGACATACGCTTAATCTTTCCATGTCTAGTCAAAGGTGCACTTAATAATTTCAACCTTATAATGATAGGCAATAGGTGTTCTAGGCTCGTCACTTAAAATACACGACAGGGCAACATACTAATAAGGACGTTAGATGGATAAACCATTTCCTAATATTGAAAAATACAAATGACCAATTTCATGTCATGAACTAATTCTAGTAATTGTTCAAATAGTCAATTTATTTCCAATTGCATTTAACTAGGCTAGGTGTTTTAGACATGCATAGGTGCTTCCTAGTCCATGAAGTTATCGTGATTAACACAATACTTTTGCGTGAAATCAATTTTTTTTAAAAAAACTAGGCTTGTGGGCTCAGGGAGATGTCCATGTGAATGTTAGGAGAAGATCCTCCCGCAGGCGCGACTTGCAACTTCTTTGGGGCCATTGTAGGTGTGATTACAGACTTCCGGTTTGCCTTTACCCTTACGCGATTGGTGAAACTCCTCAGCCTTCGTAAGCAGCCTCAAGATCTTACCCTTCTCCCTCGTACACAGGAGATACCCTCATCGAACTTCGGATGAGAACTTGCGGGAATGGAACTTTACGAGGGCTTGTGGGAATTGGGGTTTTCACGAGCAGGCTTGTGGGATTTGAAGCTTGTTTGTAGAAAGGGGCTCTTACGAATGGGGCTTTCGGGAATGGAGGCTTTATGAGCTTCATTTAAAAACCTGGGGTGGCTAGGAATGGACTTATGGGTGGCCTGTGGGAATGGGGTTTAAGAAGTCCCCTTAGAAGCTTCTTAAAAGAAGCTTCTGGCTATGGTCAGAATCAACGTGGAAGAGGGAGGGGGTAATAATGAAGTGAAAAAGATGACGAAGAACTGGTAAATTGACGTGTTGGTGGCAACGTGGAGCCACAACGTCAACATGTAGCAATGGTGGCAGCAGCAGGTGCTGCAAGTGGTGGCGTGCTCAGCCCGGCGGTGACTTCACGATGGCTCCCTCTTTCCTCCCCTTGCTACAACACGGTGTTGTTCTCCCTTCTTCCTTTTCTCAACGGTGCAACAGCCTGCTGCTTGCGATGGCAATGGCAGCTTGCCCTCTCACTCCACTCCCTCAGCACTAAGGGGGGTTTATATAACCCTCTACCTCCCCTGTTCCCCCACTAAGGGGGCTTTATATAACCCTTAAGGGGGTGGGGAGAGAAACTCCCCATGTGGCCTCTGCATGGTTTCCCCCCCTCCTCATGTAGCCCACAACTCCCCCAAGCCTATCCCTCCCCACACTCCCTCTCCTCCAGCCATGCATCGGCTGGGGGAAAGGGATAAACATTTTAAAAAATTGCATTAATATTATTCATTTTGCCCCTCACAAGAGGGTGTTTCCCCGCGGTTATGCGGATTTTGAACCCTCGGGCTCGATTCGCCAATGTGAAATTCTGTTTCCACGCGTGCGGGTTACGGATTAAACTGCCGGCAATTTCCATACGGAAGATAACCTTGCGTGGCATGCGGGAAGTCAAGTTTGATAATATTTTGAGTGGGAATATTACAACATGCCATATTTGCTTTTTGTGATGATACTCTCCTCATATAAGTACATCCATGCATCAAATCTCTTAGGATGTGCTTTTAAGCCTTCTCACAATGATTAGTTGGATATTGGTCCATTATATTAAAATACAAAATTAAAAAATTATGAGTATTAAAAAGAACCAACCACAAATTTGAACATATAAAAAATCAAGAAGAAATTTGACTATATTACAAACTTTGTCTCCCACATATCAATATCTCATGATATGACAAGCCAGATTGCTCCATTTCAATTCGTCACATCTCCCTCTATTGTGGGTTGAAGATCGTATGGTCCATCTTGCATAATGCTTCTCCCCACTCTTCATGATGTATAGTAGCTAGAATCACTATAGGGCCCAAGTCTTATTGTGCCCTCCTCTTGTTTCTTATTACTCTCATGTTAGCTAGGGCCTCTTTGTAAGCCATTATTTTCAAGATACTCTTTGGTATCCAATAGTTTGTGAGCTTCATATGTATAGAATTAAGATACTTCTCATGCACAACAATGATGGTGGTTTCCTATAGCTTAGATAGTTCTTAGTTGGCTAAGGATTTAGAATAATCCCTATAATTAGTGTGTACCAAGAAGCATATGAAGCTCACAACCTCCTTTCTACCTAGATCTTAGAAGACCCCACCCGTTTTAGTCAAATAGTAGTATACACATTCCCCTTGATTGGCTTTTATCATGGTCAATATTCATCCTACTATGCTAGTGGTGCTGAAGAGAGGCTTGGAATACCAAAGTAGTCCCCTTAGAAATTCTCTACCTCAACAGCTCTCTCTACCCTTGTGGTCTCAACCAGTCTCTTGAGATTGTCCCAATGATGGAGACAATGGAGTGATCCTAGCATGAGCAGCCAATGCTACTACTAGTAGCTAGATTGGGCTTTATGATTTAAAAGTAGCTCCAACTACAAGAAGGCTAAGGGTAGTCATATACTCATAAACAATATAAGGGATTAGGTCCATAGATGGCTACATTGACATATTTTTTGAACTAGGAAGAAAAACGCTCACACATGTGTCTAACATCATGTAATGTCCATCTCAAAAGACTCACATCATGAAAATTTGCATGTATTTGTTGAGAAATAAGTGTGAATTGTAACGCATATGTAAAGGCATTGTTTGCAAATTCCATAGAAATTTAAAGGGTTGCCTAATCACAATGCATCTACAATTTTTTCACATATTTTTACAAAAAATAAATGTGACAATAAAATGTCAAATTACACTATGAAACAAGAATGAGAATGATCAAGTGTGCCTTATATTGTTATAAGTATACAAAGTAGTATAAGAAAATACATATATTAGTTTGAAGCCTCCTTGCATGACTATTAGTATAGAGAAACCGATGTACTTTATTATATATATGGATCATAACTTATGGGAGCATGTGCCATTGTCATTGCCCCCTTGCTTATCACTCTTTTCATCCTCCTTGTTGTCTTACTTTGCATCACTTCCTACTTGGCTCCCTTACTCCTTTTCCCATTCATTGTGTTCTTGCCCTATAGATGTTGAATACATAAACTTAGAAATGAATAAAATGATCCATTTCAAAAGTTTAAAAAATTTACTTAACAAATTTTACTAATCGTAATTTCTAACTATTGCTACTTCATGAGTACTTTGTGATCATAACACCCGCTACATATAAGTGCATCCATGTTTTGAGCCTATTGTAATGGTGCTTATATGCCATCTCATGGAAAGTGGGATTTTAATCCCAAATATTATATTATAAAATAAAGACACAATCTCTAGCAAAAAAATCAATCATAAGTTTATAAGCACAAAAAGGTTAAGATGAAATGTTAGCAGTTACATACTTCATCTCCCATGTATCAGTATCTTCTCATTTGACATCTGATGATCCAAATCATTCCATTTTGATTCTTCATGCCTACCTCTATTGTGAGTTGAAGATCCCATGCTCCAACTTTCTTTATGCTTCAATCCACTCTTGACCACATATAGATTGGCATAGGTATACGACCCATTGAAGCCTTATTTTTCCCTCCTCTTGTTTTCCACTATTCTAGCTTTACCTAAGGTCCTCTTATTAGCAATGCTTTTTTGAACCTTTTCTCATGCCTATAAGTGGCATGTTAACCGCAAATACATGATGGGATTAGGAAACTTCCCATACATTAGAGAAATCACAACTTGGAGCTTAGTAGGGTATTGGTTAGAGAAGGGCCTAAATCAATTTACATAGTACGCATGCGCTATGCTTCACATGCAACTCACAAAGTTCCTTTACCCTATGCTCTTGGAAGTGTTGGAGCTATATATAGCTCACCCTATCTAGACTGGGTCTCAGCTATATATATGTAGATTGTGATCAATATGAGATAGTGTTTGTTAGTGTACATTCTCTCTCTCTCTCTCTCTCTCTCTCTCTCTCTCTCTCTCTCTCTCTCTCTCTCTCTCTCATGTCCCTACATATCTTCTCTCTCTACATCTCAACATGATATCAGAGTTATCATGATTGACTACAACCAATTCCTTGAAGAAGACAATCAAGAAGTATACCTATGTAATATCTCTTCAATTCTTGATTCATGTTTTTTTCATGCTTAAATTTGATGTATTTTGTATGTTATGAGCATCTTATGCTATGAATTTTAAGCATAGATGAAGTTCACTCAATCATCAATGAAAATCATTTAGATTGCAGATATGTTGAATTGGAGATATGCCTTTCTTGTACACCCTTAAAGTTTCTATTTGGGAAACTCTTAAGGAAACACCTTTATCAAGAAAACCAATTTTTTTGATGTGCTAGGACTCACAAGCTTTCTTCCTACCAAATTCATGGTCAATTTGGAGTTATGTGCCAAAAGTTATGTCAGTTCAGATAAACTAGACTTGAAATAGGAAAATAAACATGACAATAGCTGTTCTTGTAGACTCTCTATAGACTTCTACAACACATGTTTCATCACGATTACTCACTTTTGAGTTTCTTCCAAAATCAGCTTGATCATCATCTATTCTTGGCCAGAAAGTAAAGTGATAACATATTGATTATTGTTCATATTTCTCATCTATGTTGGGCTGATTTATTCTTAAACACATTTTTTCTATTTTAGGTCAATTTATTATTGCCCATGTTTCATCTATCTTATGTCTTTTTCTTTTGGAGTATTCTTTTTGAACTAAATGTCATGTTTTCAAGCATAGCTTTTGCATACGACTTGTTGTGATGCACTTTCGTTGTCATTTCATATATGGTATGCAAATTATGTGATCTCATATTATACGTATTGTCTCAACCAGCTATGTCAAATTCTATAATCGTCAACTAATCTCCTTCTAGACAACATTCCATCCCTCACTTTCAAGTACAAGGATTCCTTGGATGGAAAGTAAAGATGTTGCTAATTCTTGAAGAAGGCAATGACTTGCATGATATTGTTCTTGGTAATTATGAATGTCCACCTTAATCAGCTAATTAGGCTTATGATAATATCCTTATAACTGAAGGACCTATCTTTGAAGAGTGGCAAACTATTTATAATAACTTGGTCAAACATGACAAAGTAGCTTGTCGGTATATTCTTTCTACTCTTTAAGAATCTCTTATGCTTGATGTATGTAATCTTTCAATCTCACAAGCTATATGGGAGTATTTGATAGCAAATTTTGAGAAGAAATCTATTGAATACTTTATCTTCATAGTCAACTCACAAAGTTACAATACAACATCGAAACTTCTATAGCAACACATATCAAATCATTCAAGAGCATTAACAATCAGCTTGATTTCTACTAGTGATGCCATTCCATGAAAGCAACTGAAACAGTTATGATCTCACAAGAGGATGCACAGTGATAACCAAGCGACAAAGCTTTACTTGCTCAAAGGCATCCCTTTCCATGCTTTACACGTAGGAATCATCGTGTTGGTAACTTCTCTCATCCCGAGTTTCTTAATAGACATTGTTCTTATTGCAATAAAAATGGTCACACTACAAATGATTTTTCCTGGGCAAAAAAATACGATGGAGAATATGGTATTACAAATAAATAACCACGTTTGTCTAGAGATTATTCTCCTTGTGATGACTACTACAAAAAGAGTGATCATCCAACCCATCTATGTTTCAAGAGGCATTTTGATTCAAATCATAATAGAGCATACGTTGGTACACATGACAACACTACTGAAGAAGCAAATTGTGTGAGCTATTTTATCTCTCCGGAAAGGATACTTCATGTTTGTGATGGGTCCCTTTTTATTATTGATTTTGGTGCTACAAGAAACATGGCATATGAGTCCCAATGGTTACATAATTATCATTCTATTCCTGTCAAGAAATTGGTTTATCTTGTTGATGACACAACCTATCAAGTCAAAGGTATAAGTGATTTATATCTCGGTACTCTTTCTTCAACAAGAATTGTGCATGGAGTTTCACATATCCCAGATCTACAAAGGAATCTTCTTTCAATTTTGCAAGACTTGTGGATCTTGGTCTCTTTGTCGGTTTTGACCATAACAAGTATCCCATTGAGAAAGATGGTCAAACCATAGCTGTGGCTCCTCAAAATGGTAATCTTTTTTAGTTAAATTTAAATGAAGATGTTGCAAATATTGTTACAACTCCTAGAGATCTCTTAACAACAAAATATGGCATCAGCGCTTTGTTCACTCTGATTTTTTCAAGCTTGTTAATATTTATCGAGGTGACCTTGTTCAAGGTATGGAATTCAAAGCTCATCCCTCACATGGGTATTTGTGAATATTGTGCACATGGAAAGCATTTTCACAAACCCTTTTCCATTTCCACCATAACTCATTCCAAATATTTGCTTGATCTTATTCACAGTGATATTTGTGGACCTTTTCCTCTAACAAAATCTCAATATGGATATTTCATGACTTTTATTGATGACTTCTCAAGATACACCACTATTTTTCTCTTGCGACATAAATCAGAAGATTTATTATCTTTTAAGCAATATCAAAAAGTTGCAAAACTTCATAGTGGTCGTCGCATTAAGAAACTTTGTAATAGTGATATTGGTGAAGAATACATTTGAAATGATTTTTATGATTATTGTAATAATCAAGGTATTCATCATGAATATATGGTTTCCTACTCTCCTCAACAAAATGGTATTGTTGAATGTAAAAACAAGACTATCCTCAATGCCATGCCATGTATGCTCATTCATTCTGGCTTATCTGGATGTTTCTAGGCTGAAGCAGTCTTAATAGCAGTATTTGTGCAAAATCATCTTCCTACTACTACTACTCCTAGTAAAATACTATTTATTGCTTAGACAAGTGAAACTTTTTATATTTCATATTTTCAAAATTTTAGATGTATTGCTTATATTAATGTACCTAAAGAGGCTTGCAGAAAACTTAATCCTTCTAGTTTGAAAGTTATTTTCATTGGATATTCAAATTTTTCTAAGGGATACAAGTTTGATTATCCATCCTCCAAGAAAGTAATTATAAGTCGTGCGACTATTTTCAATGAGTGAATTATGGGCAGCACATGGACTCAAGAGGATGCTGGGAGGACATGGTCACTAGAGAACATTGATGATACAAAGTCATTACTCACTTTTTTTCCTTTTCTATATGATGATGAACCTCCTTCACCGAATGATGTTGACTCTTCAAATCAGGATTCACAACATGCACTATTATTGCTAATGATGACCTTTGCATTGATCTTTATGTTGATCTTCCAATTGATAATAAGCATGGTATCTATCCTATTTATAATACTGATATTCGTAAGAATGCTCTCAATATTTGTGAAGATCCTGTCTCTTATAGTGATACCGTGTCATCCCCCACAAAAAGAATAATAACAGAAGTCCATGGAAGCTAAGTATGAATCTCTTCTCTCTAAAGGTATATGGGTTTTAACAGAATTACCACATGGATGATGTACTACTATTAAATGCAAGTGGGTTTATAAGACTAAAACACATGTAGATGAAACATTTAACAAATTGAAAGCAAGGTTGGTTTTCAAAGGTTTCTCACAAATTGTAGGAATTGATTATCAAGAAAATTTCTCACATGTTGTTCATTTTACTAGTATTCAGGTCTTGTTAATTTTTGTTGTTGAGATTGATTTGGAGGTTCATCAAATGGATGTGAGATGATGCCAGGAGGCATATTCCACAGTGGATTCCGTGAGGTTTTACGGTGGATTCCGTAAACTTAGATAACCGGGGCTCATACGCAAAGAGGATTCTTTGTGCGAGAAGTTGATGGGGACGCCTGTCCTTTTCGGGCGTTTCATTAATTTAGTGTGTACATGGGTGATTCCATAACGGGTGATTCCGCAAAATGCATATTAAATTAATAAACGTTTATGAGTTTAGAGTGCGCACTCGTAATAAATTAAGGTTAGGATTTATTTCTAACCAGTTGATTTATTTATGTAGCTGAAGACTGCTAGGTATTCACTTTTGTCGGTTTAATTGTGTTATTTTACTAACGATTGTGAATGCTTCAGTTGATGTGTAGAGATAGCAGCAGTGGCGGAGGAAAGCATTGGAGTCTAGCGGGTTTCCGACCTTTGGACTATATTTTGATAGGCGCCACGCCTATATTTTGATTATGTCTATAGAGACATCGATTATTTATTATTATTTTGTATGCGCTTATGCGCCTGGATATGTTATTTTTATTTGGACATTGAGATTGGGCGTGCCAGACTCTTTGGGCACCGTCCATTAGCTTTATTTTCCTATTTTTGGTAGAAAGCAAACTCAAAAGCTAAAAGCTTGTCATATTTTTGTAATTGGGCTATTTTTGAGCAAAAAGATTGGAAATATATATTAAATACATGCTTTGTGAAGCGCTCACACAAGGCATGGGGGAGATTCAACCCAATTTGTCTCTTGTCTCATGTCGTGCTTGTTTTTACATTGGTTTTTGTGCTAAAAAGTAGAGTGCTTTGTTCTTGGGGACCTTTGGGAATTCACTACGTGAGCTACCTGCGTCCGATCTGCGCACCAGTGGTATCAGAGCGGAGCAGAGATCAAGGGCTTCCAATCGCTACCAATCTCGGGCGAAGGCGGAGCTCCAGGAACAAACGACCTCTATAGTCAATCTCGTCGCGAACCGTCGATACAGGCAGACTTCTGGCGATCAAGAACCCCTGTTTCCATTCTCAGATCGCGAAGGACCACTCTCTGTCAGCGGAGGACCACTCCCTCAACTCCATGAACAAGTCGTGATAGAACAGTGAGAAATTTCTAATCTTCTTCATTAAAAAAAAGCTTAGTTTTAAGCTTAAGAAGCTTATTAGCTTCAAAACGTCAAATCGTGGCAAGAGGAGGAGCAGCCCGAAAATTCCGCGCTGTGAAAAACGGCCCCCCCCCCACGATTGAAAAAACGGCGGACTTACTGACTTACTTAAGCTTATTACCTTAAGCTTAACTAATTAAGCTTAAGCCATACTATACTCTGCAAGTTCTACTGGGCAGACAAGTCTGCAAACTCTCGGTCATGCACTCCAGAAGACAAGTTTCGCAAGTCGACACTAATCAAGTACTGCAAGTCCTGCAAATCGGCTAAGTCCAGCAAGTCAACAACCCTGCAAGTCTGCTAAGTCTGCAACTCTGCAAGTCAGACTAAATCAGAACTGATTAACGCTCGAAACTCCTAGAAGACTTGTTCGTTTGCAAAAACTCTGAACTGGAAAGTTGTTCGCAGCAAGCTGTTTTACCTATCTGCAAGTTCGTTGAAGTACTTTCAGCAAACGAAGACAGAAATATTTCAGAATTTCTAAAAATTGAAGAAGAAAATACCCAAAAATACATAGCCTTGTAACCCCAAATTTGAGCTACGCTCATCCCGCTAACTGATTTTGAGTGAGAAAGGTTTGTTGAGTTTTACAGGATGACTACCCCACATATGGATGATCCTATGGCTGAAGACGACCTACCCGAGCCTACCATGGAGCAAAAGCTGGATCTTATCATGTTGCAATTGGACGAAGAGCGAAGAGCTAGGCAAGCCTTGCAAGTGCAATTGACAAAGCTACAAGGAGCGTCCACTGACAAAGAAGAACCTCAAGCTGAAGATCTGATTCGCCGTACCATCGACGCCACTCTTGAAGCACAAACCATTCGCAAGGAATCCAAGATAAGTAAACGAAGTTTCAAGTTTCGCACTTTCAATGGCATAAGAGAAGGAAAGACTGTTTTATCATTCATTAGCCAGTTTGATGACTATTTCCATGAGGAAACTTATCCTGAGAAAGATAAAATCAAGTGTGTTACTAATCATCTGATAGATAGAGCATCACTTTGGTGGACTGTCGTCCGCAAGAGCATAGAATGTCCTGCTACATGGGAAGATTTCAAGAAGAAGTTCATGCAAAATTTCCTTCCACCGCAATTTCATGAGAAGGCTATCAAGCAATGGGATTTACTTCAACAACGCGACCGTGAGCCTATTCCACAGTATACAGAGTGTTTTTGGAATGCACTCCTACAGCTACGCATGCTTGAAGACGTACCAGAGACGACCCATAAGCGGAAGTACATGTCTGGACTTCTTGGACATTACTACGCTGAGGTGAATATGTTCAAGCCTGCTACCCTTGAAGATGCCATCTCCTTAGCTCACGACACTGAAGATAAGTTACGTGGAAGAGATCGACGACCACAGCCATTCCAAGCAAACGGTAATTATGGATCTAAACAATTCAATTCAAATTTCAGAAGGTTTAATCCAGGTCGTTTCTCATCACCATCTTTCCGCAAGAATTGGCCTAAACCACCCACATTACCATCCACTATCAATCCAAATCCTAAGCCTATCCAACAAGCAAATCCAAATATACCCAGACTCCCAGCCATTGCAAATAATGTGACCAAAGCCAAGCCCATCGTATGCTACAAGTGTCACCAGCCAGGCCATCTCGCAGCAAATTGTCATTCAAAGAAGCCATCAGCACATATCAACTACCTTGGAGCTATGGACGAGGATGAGCATGAGGATATGCCGGATTTCACTGAAGAAGAAGATGATCCTACTACTACTTCCGACACTTTACCAGGTATGCCTACTTCACATTCATTGTTGACTATGAAATGTATGGTGCATGGAAAAGAAAGAATTATATTGCATGATGATGGTAGTATGCATGATTTTATTTCAGCAAAATTGGTAAAGGAATTGAAATTGCATACAGTACCTACGCATTATCGCATAAAAGCTGCATTTTTAGGCACTAGGTACAATGGCACACAAGAAGTTCAAGATCTAGAAATTCAAATTGGTCCATATATTGAAAGAAGAAATTTATTAGTTGTCCCATTACAGTCTAGCGACATTATTCTAGGAATGCCATGGAGACACCAACATAATCCCAATATAGATTATTCTACGCACACAATGAATATTAATTTTCAAGGAAAATCTATTACCTTATTTGGTATGCATGCATCTCATATGTTTCCACTACTTTCGCATACTCAAGCAAAATGTGCACTACGCAAGAATACTAAATCATATCTCATTTGGGTGAATGAATTGCACGTAAAACAAACTCATATGCACCCTAGACATAAGGAATTTCTTGCATATTTTAAGGATTGTTTTGCAGAAGACCTACCACCAGGTTTACCTCCATCACGTCCAGAAGATCATAAGATTGACCTAATACCTGGCACACAACCACCTTGCAAAGCCCCATATAGGCACAATCAAATAGAGCAAAAAGAAATCCAGACTCAAGTAGAAGAATTACTAAATAGAGGTTTAATTCGACCTAGCAGTTCTCCATTCGGTGCACCTGTGCTCTTAGTCAAGAAAAAGAATAATACTTATCGGATGTGTATTGACTACCGAGCATTAAACAAGATCACTGTAAAGAATAGGTATCCTATACCTAGAGTTGATGACCTTATGGACAAACTGCAAGGATCTTCTATATTTAGTAAAATTGACCTTAAATCTGGATATCATCAGGTGAGGCTAGATAGATCCGACATATTTAAGACTGCATTCAGGACACAGTTTGGCCATTACGAATTCTTAGTTATGCCATTCGGATTAACTAATGCACCTGCCACTTTCAATAGAATAATGAACCGTATTTTTCTAAAATATCAGTATTGTGTGATTGTTTTCTTTGATGATATTTTAGTGTTCAGTCAAAGTGAAAAAGAGCATTATGAGCATTTATCATTAGTTTTTCAATTACTGAAAGAAAATCAATTGTTTGCAAATCTTGACAAGAGTGAATTTTTTAAGACAGAAATAGAATATCTAGGTCATATTGTATCAGAAGAAGGAATAAAAGTTGATCCTAAGAAAATTGACGCAATATTGCATTGGCCTATTCCTAAAAATGTACATGAATTACATTCATTCCTTGGTCTTGCTAGTTTCTATAGGAAGTTTGTACGTAATTTCTCATTACTTGCTTTACCACTGACCAAACTTCTTAAGAAAGGCATTGTTTATCAATGGACTGAAAACCAGCAGAAATCCTTTGATTTACTTAAACGTGCATTGACCAATGCCCCTGTCCTACAATTGCCTGACTTTAACAGACCATTCTTTTTAGTTGTAACTGATGCTAGCGGATCAGGAATAGGAGCCGTGCTTATGCAAGACAACCATCCAATAGCATATTCTAGTTCTAAGCTGAAACCCTCTGAGCTCAAATATTCTACTTATGACAAGGAACTCTTAGCAGTTGTTCAAGCATTGAAACAATGAAAGCATTATTTAATGGGTTCAGAATTCATGATAAAGACCGACCAGCAAAGCATTAGACATCTACTTAGCCAACCCCAAATTTCTGACCGTCATATCAAATGGGCTTCATTCATTCAAAGTTTCCATCCTATCATTCAATACCAACCTGGAAAAGAAAATGTAGTTGCTGATGCATTGAGTAGAAGACCTGCAATTCATAATATATCTATCATATCTTTTGATTCTTTGATTGCTATGAAAGACACATATCACCAGGATATTACTTTTCATTCTGATTGGCAAAAATTAGTTCAAAATAATTTCATTCCTGTTGATTCATTATCATATAATGATGGATTCATGTTCTTTGAAAAGAGACTGTGTGTTACTATTCCATTCCGATCTTTTGTTTTGAATGAAATTCATTGTCCCCCATATCAAGGTCATAGAGGTATCATTTCTACATTACGCATGTTAACTGAAGATTTTTATTGGCCGCATATGGATGCAGATGTGTCTAATTTTGTTTCTGAATGTCTGATTTGTCAAAGAATAAAAAGACATCATGGTAAACAGTATGGGTTATTAATGCCTTTATCTATTCCATCTAAACCTTGGGAACATATATCTATGGATTTCATTACTAGTTTACCAAATACTAAATCTAACCATGACATGATTTGGACAATTGTAGATAGATTTAGTAAGCAAGCATATTTCATTGCATGTAAGAAAACTTTAACAGCATCACAAGCAGCATAGTTATTTTTGAAAACTGTTTTTACTAACCATGGATTGCCGAAAGTGATTATTTCATATAGAGATTCTAGATTTTGTAATAATTTCTGGATTACACTGTTTTCAAATCTAGGCACAAAGATTGATTTTTCATCTGCATTTCATCCAGAAACAAATGGACAAACAGAAGCCACAAATAGCACTATTTTAGATCTTTTACGTGCATACACTATCTCTAAACCTCAAACATGGGATACTCATTTGCATTTATTACAGTTTGCTTACAATAATACACCGCACACATCTACAAAGAAAGCACCTTTTGAAGTTATTTATGGACATAGATTATCTACACCTGTTGCATCTTTGTCTAATAGAATACAAAGTGCCGATGATATTGCTGTTATGCATAACACTATTTTTGATGAGGTAAAGGATATGATTGCTAAAGCCCAACAATCATATACTAAACAAGCCAACAAGAAAAGACAAGCCATGAATTTCAAAGTTGATGATTATGTTTGGCTTAGAATAGAAAAGCGTAGACTGCAAAGTGTAGATAGACATCCAGTTGTCAAATTAGCCCCTAGATTCTACGGACCATTTAGAATCATTCATAAGATTAATGACAATGCATTCAAGTTAGAACTGCCATCACATTGGAAAATTCATAATACCTTCCATATTAGTTTATTGAGACCATTTAGAGGACAATTACCTATCCACCCTGTCTATGAAAACCCACCTTTACTAGAGGAAGAGACTGAAATACTTGAACCAGAAGCCATCATAGACACTGACTACATGACCACTAGAACTGGCCGAAGGTATTCTAGATATCTAGTAAAATTTAAGAACCATCCTGTAGAAGAAGCACAATGGATGCACGCTAGAGACCTAAATGCTTTCCCCACTCTGTTAGCTCCACATTGAGCTAATAGCAATTGAGGTCAATTGCTATCCCACCCCGGGGGTATGATGCCAGGAGGCATATTCCACGGTGGATTCCGTGAGGTTTTACGGTGGATTCCGTAAACTTAGATAACCGGGGCTCATACGCAAAGAGGATTCTTTGTGCGAGAAGTTGATGGGGACGCCTGTCCTTTTCGGGCGTTTCATTAATTTAGTGTGTACATGGGTGATTCCATAGCGGGTGATTCCGCAAAATGCATATTAAATTAATAAACGTTTATGAGTTTAGAGTGCGCACTCGTAATAAATTAAGGTTAGGATTTATTTCTAACCAGTTGATTTATTTATGTAGCTGAAGACTGCTAGGTATTCACTTTTGTCGGTTTAATTGTGTTATTTTACTAACGATTGTGAATGCTTCAGTTGATGTGTAGAGATAGCAGCAGTGGCGGAGGAAAGCATTGGAGTCTAGCGGGTTTCCGACCTTTGGACTATATTTTGATAGGCGCCACGCCTATATTTTGATTATGTCTATAGAGACATCGATTATTTATTATTATTTTGTATGCGCTTATGCGCCTGGATATGTTATTTTTATTTGGACATTGAGATTGGGCGTGCCAGACTCTTTGGGCACTGTCCATTAGCTTTATTTTCCTATTTTTGGTAGAAAGCAAACTCAAAAGCTAAAAGCTTGTCATATTTTTGTAATTGGGCTATTTTTGAGCAAAAAGATTGGAAATATATATTAAATACATGCTTTGTGAAGCGCTCACACAAGGCATGGGGGAGATTCAACCCAATTTGTCTCTTGTCTCATGTCGTGCTTGTTTTTACATTGGTTTTTGTGCTAAAAAGTAGAGTGCTTTGTTCTTGGGGACCTTTGGGAATTCACTACGTGAGCTACCTGCGTCCAATCTGCGCACCATGAGAAGTGCTTTTCTTAATGGTGATTTAAAGGAAGAGATATACATGGAGCAACTAGAGGGATTTGTAGTCAAATATAAGGAAAATCTTGCTTGCAGACTTCATCGGGCACTCTATGGTCTCGAACAATCTTCATGAGCTTGGAATCAAAAGATTGATCTCTCCCTTACAAAACAAGGTTTTATCTCTTATTCCTCAAATCCTAACTTATATGTCAAGCACTGCAATGATAGTTTTGTTATTCTTGCTCAATATGTGGATGATACCATACTTGTTTCTAACAATCTCACCTTCCTTCAACAAGTGAAGAAGGTTTTATCTTCTACATTTGACATGGTGGATCTTGGAGGCATAGACTCATGTCTTGGTATTCAAATTCAAAGCTATCTCGAAAAGGGTGTCTTATTACTATGTCAAAAAAATTTCATTGAATATATTATTCAGAAGTTTGGTTGGTTTCTGTACATCATGCTAGTACTCCTTGTCTTGTGAGCTCTACCAAAAAATGATCACTTTTTGCAGAATGATAGACAATTAGCACTGCATCAACCTTATGCTAATCTTGTTGGACGTCTTCAATTTATTGACTTAAATTCTCACCCTAATATTCTTTTTGTTGCAAATTATCTTGGACAACATCTTAGTTCTCCATGCCTTAAACATTAGACGATAGCTAAACAAGTTGTGAAGTATTTGAAAGGCACAAGATTTTTGGTTGGTCTATTGGTGCCAACAAAAAATTGATTCTCTACATTCACTTCAACTTTTGGGTTATACAGTTGGAGATTCAACAAGTTCTCACTTATTTATGCACTCTACAAGTGGAAATTGTTTCTTTATCAATGGTTGTCTTGTTTCTTGGACTAGCAAGAAACAATGGTGTGTTGTTATTTCCACTACAGAGGCTAAATATGTAGTTGCATCTTTTGTGGCTTGAGAGTTAGTGTGGCTTTGACAAGTTCTATCAGATATTGGCCATCCTTGTCTCTGATCCAGTTCACACCACTTTGATGTGATAACCAAAGTGCTAATAGTCTTACTAAAGACTATGTCCAACATAACAAGTCTTCACATATTGTAGTGCATTATCATTATGTTCCATGATATGAAGCAAAAAAAGAGAGGATCATGATTAAACATTGTCCAAGTAATCAAATGACTATAGATATATTCAGGAAAGGAATCAATGAAGCATGCTTCACTTTGCTACACTCGGAACTTGGAGTTGTCTCAACTTCAATATTTGGAAATTAATCTACTATGACATTGTAGTGCCATTGTCCATACTCCTCGTAGGCACCATACACTTCACACATGCTCATACACCTCAAACCTCTTGGTCATCTTTGTATAGACATATTGAGTTTCACTTCACATGCATGGATTCACTTTACATGCACACAATAATCCTTCTTGATCATGTTTGTACATTTGTATATAGGATCTCGGGTTTCTCCTTTATGCTTCCCAATGGTTTTTTTTCATCCACAGCTAGAGACCTTTGTTTGAGTGGGGGTTTTGGAGCTATATCTAGATCACCCTATCTAGACAAGGTCTCACCTATATATATGTAGATTGTGATCAATATGAAATAGTCATTGGGAGTGTACATGGTCTCTCTCTCTCTCTCTCTCTCTCTCTCTCTCTCTATATATATATATATATATATATATATATATATATACATATACATATACATATACATATACATATACATATCTTCTCTCTCTACATCTCAACAGTAATAGTCCACATATGCTAGTCAATGTCTCGGGTAAGTTACTCTGAATATATGTGTACATCACGTGGGTTCAAAATAAGGTATTTTTAAAATACCATTTTTATACATTTTTTACATACAAAAGGGTGTAATATAATAGGCTTATTTATAGATTGAATAGAAAAGGGTTATGTTTTATTCAAGAAAAATTCACAAATAAGGATATTTATAAATAGGCCTAGAGCACACGTGATGTAAAGGATATACATATAGTAAGCCTCGAGGTCAATGTGTAGTACATGCATGCCCTAAGTTCTTCTTACTTGTCTTTCTTCATGTAGTTAGGATTATAATGGAGAGGGTCTATGATTAGTCCCGACAAGACAAATTGCTAGACATCTCATACCACAATATTTCCCTCTACACTTGCATCCATGGCTACTACTACTTTGTTGGAACTACTCACATGATGGAGATGTGGTCATAACTCTAGCTAGCAATTATGGGGACTATTTGCTGCTAAGAAGGAAAAGGACTAGTCATAAACTCATATAGCTCAATGCTAGAAGGGGGATGCCCCAAACACACACTAAAAAATGTCATGAATTTCTTACAACTTGCATTCTCTCTCTCAATGTCAAGGCCAAGATTTTCAGATGACAATCCCGTCCATATCAACAAGTGCTAGCAAGGAAAAGGTCTCCACTTTGAGCCATTTTCACATTTTTGAAATAGAAGGTGTTGGACGAGAGACCAATCATGACCATACACGTGTCAAACATCAATTGCTTTGGCTCTCCCCCATCCATACCTTGATTATGATATGTCAGCTTTGATGAAATAGACAACTACCTCAATTGTGCTACCATTGACATGCCATACTAGCAACCTTGATCAAGGTATATAGCAACCATCTAAGTGAGAAGACATGGAATGTCCTTCCACATTCGTGAGGTGACATGGAAAAGTCCTCCCATGATAGAAAGATGATGTGGAAATGTGCTCCCATCATGTAAGCAAAAAAGACCATGATCATGGTCCATTTCACTACCATGTCTTCATGATCATGAACATCAACCTAATACAATGCCATTACCCATATCGACCTTGATTGATCTATTTATAGTCTTAATTTCTATTCAAGAGGTACATATAAATTTAATCTCTTCAATCTATCTTTCCATCTAATTGGTTGGTATTTTCTACTTGTTGAAGAGAGGGATTAAGAGATATTCATTGTTATTGAAATAGTATATATTGCCTATCCTAGGATTGAATTTGATTATATTTTCATGTACCTATCCCACCCACAAATTTCAATGCTCCATTGATGTTCAATTTGATTCATAGATATCACTTGTACCTAACATTGATCTTGATTGGCAAGGTTTTTCTTTTAAATCATTAAGATTGAAATTTCCATGAGGGTAAGTGGAAAAAATGTTGTAAAGTAATGAGTCACACCAAAGGGTAATTCCCTATCCCTTTCCTATTGTATTTTAACCTCTTGTACCTATCAATTATGAACATCACATCACATCACCCATGCAACATCATCATGTAAGAAATATTTTTATTCATCATGCAAGAAGGTCATGGATGGGTGATATTTGAAAATAATTTTAAGCACCTTGATCTAGGTCATAATAACTACTATAAATTATATTTTATGCCTCAATAAAGTTCTTAGTAACTATTACAAAATATATTACATACCTTAATCTAGGATTTATATACCTCTATCCAGGCTATATATACCTCAATCAAGGTCATAACACATATAATTAAAAAATATTATATACCCAGATCAAGTTTTAATAAGCTCAACATAAGTTTGTTGGAATACCTCAATCAAGGTCATAAAATATTTTCCATGTCACCCCTGATTTTTGGGAACATCTTGATTAAATTTCATTGTAAGAGAGTGAGAGAGCAAGAGAGAGGAGAAACAGAGATACCACACTCAATAGAACACAAACCCTCCATCTCTGTGAGAGACATAGATATAGAGAGCAACAAAGCTTAGTGTGCAAATAGTGAAGATGAATCAATATGGTGCTAGCCAACATAGGGAGAGCAATATCCATAACCACAATGTGTGAGCTCATCAAGAGTTTATGTGGGTGCCAACTTCTCATTTCTTTAAGAATAACTATCATAGAAATTTTGTTTGAAAGTATCTCCATCTTTGCTCCTTCATTTTCTTTTTCTACCTTGGCTCATCTCTTATGTTATGTTGTAAAATTGTTACTGTAGCTTCTCTTCTTGCAAAAAGTAATCATATCCTTCTCATTGGGAGAGGGACACATGTGCACACATTTTAGACCTAAGATACAAAAATCTCAAGCTTTGGTGTTGGCTAAACATGGCACTACAATAAATGCTCAATAAGCACTTCCCACCTTCACTTAGTATGGATCTCAGTGCTTATTGAGCGAGTAGGAGCAATGGAAGTCCACCTAATAAATGCATAAAGGTCTTCAAGTTTATCTCTATGGTTTGATCCATGTTACATCAATAATGTTGTAACCATTTACATTTTTTAATCAACATAAATTGCACATTATCAATCCCTACTCAATACGCAATAATTGAAAGATATTTGAACACAGAAACCATTTACATTTATTAATCAACATAAATTGCACATTATCAATCCCTACTCAATAAGCAATAATTGAAAGATATTTGAACACAGAATCATAGAAAATCAACTTTTATGAATGAATCTTAGTGAAATGCAACCAAAGATATTCTTCCAAACAAATATACTCTAAGGTCAAATTGATGTGAAGAGAACCTTGAGTGATGAGCCTTTATCACAAGTTGTCATGAGTGACGAGCTTTAATCATAAGTTAAAAGTTGGTTTGGTGAATATCTCAATAGCAAGTGCATGCTTAGGTTTATGTTTGAAACCAAAATATTGATTAGAGGGACTTGTAATGATTCATAAACAAGAAAAAGAATGAAGATGTGCCCTTCAAATTTGAGAAAGCCCCTAGATAAGAGGTGGATACTAACCACCTCATATCTAGGTCCCTTTGCCATACTTACACTAGACTACCTCATGATGACTTGATTCTTATCTACCTAACTAAATGCCATATAGCTAAGCATATTTCACATCCTTAACTTACTAGCTAGACTACTCTTACCTACTTAACTAAATTACTCCTTATTACCTAGATACTATGTGATCATATATATATCCACAAGCTAGCTATCTAGTTCAAACTTGAATGATTTACAAGTGAAGAAATACTTAAGTGCCTAATCTATTGAAAATTTTCCAAGCTAGATTATTCTTTTATTTCTAGTCATTGTGACTAGAATAGTTTGAGTATGTAGTCCCTAGCTATAATTGGCACATACATTTTATACGCTTGTCTACTTACAGCTAGTGACTTTGCTACATTAAAAGGATTGCATTATGTGGTATACTCCAATTAGTTTTCCATCCTCATCTATGGTTGAAACCATGGGTAGAGAAGGAGGCAAAACAAACTTATCTACTTAGATAAGGCTCGTGTGTAGAGATGTCTAGTGATGATGATGTTCATGAGGATTGAGTTCACGTTTTTTATATGTATATATGGATCTCACTCATTAACACTTTTCTCCATTATTGTACACCTAGATCTCATATATATGTGATGGGAGATGTTGTTTCCTTTATTTAATTGTGAGTCTCAACTTTTGAAAACATTTATTAATGTCTACTATTTGGTTAAGTATGTTTAAAATATGTTGTTAATACATGTTTAGAGATGTTATTTTCTTAATCTAATTCAAATATGTTTAAAATACTTGTTATGATTAAGATTGTAATATTCCCACCCGTGAATATTGGCGTCCCGCACACGACGTAAACCTTGTGCAAAGGTTATCTCTTGCATTGAAATTATTGGCGGTGTAATGTGTGACCCGCACGCGAGAAATGGGGTCCTCCGCATTGGTAAATCAAAACCGAAAGTTCAAAACCGCAAGTCTCACAGAAACACCCTCTTGGGAGGGGCAATTTGAATAATTCAAGGCAAATTTTTTTTATTTTTTTACCCCTTTTTCTCCAGCCGATGCACGACTGGAGAAAAGGGAGTGTGGGGGGGATGGGACATGGGAAAGTCGTGGCTTGCATGGGAGGGGGGAACCCATGCAAGGGGCCACGTGTGTGGAGGCCTTCTCTTCCCCCCCCTGTTGAGATATCGAGCTCCACTCGTGATACGCCAGGGTGACCGTTGTGTATTTATGTCACCGACTTGTCAGTTGCAGATGCGGTTGGTACACCGCCCCTGAATAATAGCTACATGATAGCTATCCTTATCTACTCTAGTTCGTGGCTCAGTTAGTATGCCACCTTAGTTAGTTGAGTTTGGTTTGAGACCCATATATAGGGTTCTTCTATTTCTTTGTACTTGAGCTCTTTTGGCTTACACAACTAAGAAGAGGAAAACTGTTTTCAGCCTCCACCCTTGTGTGTCTTCCCCCATTGTGCAAGCAAGAAAGCTTCAAGCGAGACTCCTTCCTTCTCTCCCAAAATCTTGACATGGTATCAGAGCCTTGTTCGTGGTAAGGAGCTCAAGAAAGCAAGCCAAGCTCGCGGTGGTCTGGTAAGAGGAGCAGTGTTGCTTTCATTTTCTGTTTTGGGAGCAGATCTCTGCAGGTAGCACAGCCGGAAAGTGCAGGAGTGCATTGTCTCAGGTTGAGACGCCCTTCGTGGTGAAGCAAGAGGGCAGTATATGCTGCGGGAAAGAGCTTTAGCCCTTGGCGACCTTCTTTTTTTTATTTGAGGCCATTTCGGGGCCTGTTTTGGAGGCGGAAGTTTTCTGCACGCACTCAGGAAAAATCCCTGTTTTATGTTGTGCAACCACTGTTCTACAGGTCAGTGAAAAGTTACTGTAGAAATCGCACCGTATGCTTGTGCGCAGAGACATTGGGAGTTACAGAATCATCCCTGTTGCCTGTTTATGCAAAATCGTCACTAGGAAGTGACTGTGTGGTCAAATACCACTTTCGCCAGTTTTGCAGATTCGCTCTTGTGAGGGTGAAGCTGTGTTTTTTGCAGTGACAGAATTTTTTGCAGTGTTCTGTAATGGCGTCTGATTCTCTTTCACAGATTGTCACTGAAAAGCTTGACAAGAACAACTTCCAAGCATGGAAGTTTAGAATGACGAATTTCCTTATGGGAAAAGGATATTGGGAATTTGTTGCAGGAAATGAAGAAGAACTAGTTCTTCCTGATGTTCCCAATCAACAGCAAATGCAAGCATTCAAAACATGGCATGAGAGAGCCAGGAAAGTTATGTATTGGCTGTCTATCAGTATTTCAGACTCTATGATTGTGCATATTTAGGATGCAATTACGCCAAAGGAGGCATGGGATACTATGTCAAAAATGTACAGCACAAATACGCAAGCCAGGAAAATGCAGCTCAAGCAAGAGTTGCATAATGTGCAAAGAGAAAGTATGAGCATCAACGACTACCACATGAAGGTGAAGAAGATTGCAGATGCACTTGCTTCCATTGGGTCGCCAGTGGAAGATGATGATTTAGTTTCTGTGACCTTGAATGGTCTAGGAAAGGATTATGCACAGTTTCGGACATCCATTTCAGTTCGTGAAAGATTTCCTGATTTTGAGGAGTTGATTGCTCTTCTAATTTCTGAGGAGCAGAGAAATGGTGGTGCATCTTCTTCAGGAGGAACTTCAAAAGAAGCTGTCTTCTACTCAAATGCTGGAAGAGGTAGAGGCAGAGGTAGAGGAGGCCGATTTGGAGGCCGTGGTAGAAATTAGAATATGCAGCAAACTCAAGAAAACCAGTCCTATGGAGGAGGACGTGGTAACTCTAGAGGCAGGGGGAGCCAAAGAGGTCGTGGTGGATGGCAAAGAGGTCAAAATGCAAACAGTAATGTTGAATGCTACTACTGTGGTAAAATGGGTCATATGGCTAAAGACTGCTATAAAAAGCAGAATGACATCATGAATGGAAAACTACAACAAGGGAATTATGCATCTTCTAGCAGACAGGGTGATGACAGAAATGAGCATTTGTTCATGGTGCAGCACATGAACAATTCTGTGACAAGTGCAGAAGAAAGCAATGATGTATGGTATGTTGACTCAGGTGCATCAAACCACATGACAGGTCATGCAGAATGGATGGAGGATGCAAGGAAAATGGAAAAACCAGGATTTGTGGAGACTGGTGATGATACTGCACATCCTATTGTGCAGATTGGAAAAATTCACTTGTCTATGCAGGATGGGAAAAAGAAATACCTGTTCGATGTATTTCATGTCCCGAATATCACCAAGAATCTGGTCTCTGTTGGTCAAATGGTTGAGCAGGGCTTGCAGGTCAGATTTAATCCTCATGGATGCTTTGTTGAGGATATGAAAAATAAAGGTCGCTTGATAGCAAAAGGAAAGAAGAAGGGCAGAATGTTTACATTGGATGCAGACATGTCTGAATTGAGTGCAGCAATGTTTGCACATGGGACCGGTGTAGTTGCAGATATTGATATCTGGCATAAACGCATTGGTCATGTTAATGTACAGCGACTTAAATCAATGCAGGCCCAAAATATTGTTGCAGGTTTGCCGAAATTCAAGGTTGCAGAAATGCATAAGGTATGTGAAGCCTGTCAGTTTGGAAAACATGCAAGGAAACCATTTCCTAGATATGTTCAAGAGAGTGAGAAGCCATTGGAATTAATCCACTCTGATGTGTGGACAACTAAAGCTGCATCTCTTGGAGGCTGTCATTATTTTGTCAGTTTTATTGATGACTATAGCAGAAAAGTTTGGGTGTATTTTATGAAAAAGAAAAGTGAAGTTTTTGGGCATTTCAAAACTCTTAAAGCTATGGTTGAAAAAGAAACAGGCCTGTAAGTAAAATGCCTAAGGTCAGATGGAGGGGGAGAGTACCTCTCAAATGAGTTTGCAAGGTTCCTGCAGGAGCATGGCATAAAGCAGCAATATTCATGCAGTCATACCCCACAGCAAAATGGAATTGCAGAAAGAAAAAACAGACATATTGGAGAGGTATCTCGTGCCATGCTCAATGAAAAAGACTTGCCAGATTTTTATTGGGCTGAAGCAGTTGCTACAGCAGTCTACATAATGAATAGGACTCCCACTGCAGCAATACATGGAATGACTCCAAAGGAGAGGTATACTGGTAGGAAACCAGATATTTCTCATTTGAAAATTTTTGGTTGCATTGCCTATGTACATGTGCCAGATGAGTTGAGATCCAAGTTGGATCCAAAAGCTGAGAAGTGCATCTTTATTGGTTACTCTCTGCAGCAAAAAGGGTATAGATGCTATAACCCTTCTACTCGTAAGTTTACAGTGAGCAGAGATGTTGTTTTTGATGAGATGAGTAGCTGGTATAAACCAGTAAATGTGATTGATGATGTAGATGCACAAAATGGTAATGCTGCACAAAATTCACAGCAGCAGTCACAAAATATTAGTGGACCTAGAGCGTCCTCTAGTAGTGGTTCACATTCTTCGCCATGGACAGGCAGATTGAGATCAGGAGAATCTTCTCAAAGTAATGCAGATAGTGGTATGCAGGTATCACGAAAAGGAAAAGAGAAGGTTGATCAGCCCATGTTTGATGTGAATGCAGGTCACTCTTATGTGGATGGTGAATCCAGTGGCTCAGAACAGAGCATTGATGATGAGTTGGGTATTCCTTCTATTGTTACACCTGGAGTAAGGAAGACCAGGGATGTTTTGAGAGCACCTGGGAGTGAACCTACTTTGCGCAGGTCTACGAGAGCTAGGTATCCTGTGGATAGGCTGAAATATGATGGATTTACAGCCATTCACTATGCATATATGGTCAAAGTGATACAAGAACCAGAACCCACTTCTTTTGAGCAAGCCATGGGAAAAGAAAAATGGGAGAAAGCCATGGATGAAGAAATGGATGCCTTGGAAGCAAATGCTACATGGGAATTGGTACCTTTACCTAAAGGTAAGAATGCAATTGGCTGTAAGTGGGTTTATAAGGTGAAACACAATGCAGATGGTTCTGTGAACAGATACAAGGCAAGATTAGTAGTCAAGGGGTATGCACAAACATATGGAATTGACTATGAAGAAACATTCAGTCCGGTTGCAAGGATGGAAACCGTAAGAGCAGTCATTGCTATGGCTGCATCAAAGGGATGGTCTTTACATCAGATGGATGTAAAGAATGCCTTCTTGCATGGTGATTTGCAAGAAGAGGTCTATATGGAGCAGCCACCAGGTTATGTGCATGCTGTTCATCCTAAGTTTGTTTGCAGGTTGAAGAAAGCTTTGTATGGTTTGAAGCAAGCACCTAGAGCATGGTCTGACAAGATAGGACAGTATCTTGTCACTATTGGCTTTCAGATTTCCAATGCAGATTTCTCACTTTATGTGAGAAAAACAGAGAAAGGTATTATGCTGCTTGTTATTTATGTTGATGATTTGATTATGACAGGTGACAGTGATGAAGATATCCTTCATGTGAAAATGCTATTGAAGCAGAAGTTTGAGATGAAGGATTTGGGAGAGCTGCGTTATTTCTTGGGCATTGAGGTGATTAGATCACCAAGTGGGATACAGCTCTTGCAGAGGCAGTATGGATTGGACATGCTGTCCAAATATGGGATGAGAGGCTGTAAGCCTATTTCAGTTCCTTTGGAGCAGAATGTGAAGCTGAGCACAGATACAGGTGAGCTTCTAGAAGACCCTACTATGTACAGACGCATAGTAGGAAGTTTGATTTATATGACTATTACCAGGCCAGATTTGAGCTATGCTGTTGGATTGGTAAGTCAATTTATGCAGGCTCCAAGGAAACCACATTTGGATGTGGCTAGATGCATACTCAGGTATGTGAAGTCCACATTGCAGTATGGACTATTTTATGAGACTGGGGTTCAGATACAGTTGCATGGATACACTGATGCTAATTGGGCTGGTAGCATTTCTGATAGACGATCTACCAGTGGATATGTGTTCTCTTTTGGGAGTGCTGCAGTCACTTGGAGCAGTAAGAAACAGCCTACAGTTGCCTTGTCGAGCACAGAGGCTGAGTACAAGGGTGCAGCAATGGCTGCATGTGAGGTAATTGGTTGCATAAGCTACTTTATGATATGCATCAGTCTACAGATGGGCCAGTTGTCATTTATTGTGACAACATGAGTAGTATACACTTGGCAAATAACCCAGTCTATCATGCTAGAACAAAGCACATTGAGGTGCATTATCACTATGTGCGAGAGAGGGTTTTACTAGGTCTTATTGATCTAGTTTATGTCAGCACAGAGGATCAGGTAGCTGACATATTCACGAAGGCATTGGGCGCAGAGAAGTTGCGCAAGTTCAGAGACCTGCTTGGTGTGCAGGAATTGGGATTGAGCTCGAGGGGGAGTGTTGAGATATCGAGCTCCACTCGTGATACGCCAGGGTGACCGTTGTGTATTTATGTCACCGACTTGTCAGTTGCAGATGCGGTTGGTACACCGCCCCTGAATAATAGCTACATGATAGCTATCCTTATCTACTCTAGTTCGTGGCTAAGTTAGTATGCCATCTTAGTTAGTTGAGTTTGGTTTGAGACCCATATATAGGGTTCTTCTATTTCTTTGTACTTGAGCTCTTTTGGCTTACACAACTAAGAAGAGGAAAACTGTTTTCAGCCTCCACCCTTGTGTGTCTTCCCCCATTGTGCAAGCAAGAAAGCTTCAAGCGAGACTCCTTCCTTCTCTCCCAAAATCTTGACACCCCCATGCCTATAAAAACATCCATTATGAGCTTGGAATGGAGGGCGACCGTGCTGTGTGAGGGAAAGGCTGCCATGCTGGTGGGATTGGAGGAGAAGGGAGCTGCCGTATTGACAAACGCCGCCAAGGGCTGCCGTGGTCACCATCCGCTGCCGCGTCCAGGAGCTCCGCCGCCTTGCTGAAAGGCCCAGGCCGCCGCCCACCCTCGCCTTGATCACGGCCTCCTTCCCAATCATTGGGACCCCCTTCTCGTCGTCGCTGCTGCCCAGAAGCTTCTTTAAGAAGCTTCTAAGGTTTAAAGACATAGGCCTTGATCCTATGCGGCTTCTCGGTTTTAAATCCGGGCTAGGGAAACTCCTATTCCCAAGCGAGGAGAAGGTATCGACCTCCTAGTCGTCTCGAAAAGCAAGGGTAAAGTATAGAGGGAATCTGCGGAGGCTGTAACCACGACTACTATGGCTCCCAAGAAGCTGCAAGGCATGCCTGCGGGAGGTTCGTCTCCAAGCATTCAAGTGGATATCTCCCCGAGCCCACAGACCCAGGTTTTTATGATTTTTGATTCTACGCAAAAGTAATGCATTAGGTATGATAACTCTCACGGAATAGAAGGTACCTATGCATGTTTAAATTTACCAAGCCGAATTAAAAAGGCAATTGAGGAAAAATCTTTATTGTAATGGTTCATGGGGAAAAGCTATTAACACCCGTAGGAGGTTATCCGAAAAGGAATGATGGCATATCAAAAATTGAATCTAGGGATTGGCATGTGGCATGTGCTTGCAAGAAAGAATATACCAACACTAACTCTACAATAATCTCATTTAACTACGTTGTAGTTATGTAAAGGTTGCATGTTGCACTTTCATCGTGCATAAAAATTCATTCATCAAGTGTTGCAGTAGGAAAGGTTGCAGGATTTAAACAAAGCCTGAGATTCTAAGGTGTAGATAACAAGGTAGTAGACATGATTATTTGAAGTAAGGCCTAGTAGGTCCTAAGAAAGTTGGTATCCATCTTATCATGTGTTTTTTTCTTACCAATAATAGAGTGAGTCGCATGTTTACATGTATTGTGGTAGTCGAGGCCATTTTTCTTCTTTAGATCTAGTTTATTATCTCTAGGAAGGATTCATCCTTGTCGCGAGACAAGCATAGTGAACTACCCAAATCACCTAGCCACAAAGGATTTCGTATCCACATGAATCAGTCAATACGATAGATACCCCAAACACTAGCTAGGGATTAGCAAGTTAAGGATTCGGCCAAGTTTTCCAATTGTCGCTAAGTCGAAACCTTCAAGCCCAATAGTCCTTACCACATTCCCAAAATGTTGAGTTAATTGGATGCTCATGCAAACAATAATCTAGGATTCCTACCTTAAGGACCAAGCGTTCAAAATGATGAAACTCGAATTGAGTTGGAACCCTAGGACTAATTGTTGTCGATTTAGAAAAATTAGGGATGGGTTGGGTAAAAAGACACCCTAAACCCTGCTTGTCGTCTGAAGTTAATTCCGTGACCAGAATACGCCATTCATTAGGTGAAACGATCTCTTGGAATAGAGGTGACGCTTGCGCAATAAGTTGCAACGTCGCACAGCCTTGCGGGTTGATCGTAAGAAATTTTGCCATTCCTTGGAATGAGGTTGGCAGGTTCTTGCGCAAGTTTAACTTGAAAAGGGATGGGTAGTCATCCTGTTACATCGTCCTCATTAGGGAAAATTTGCTAGTTAAGGGAAGTTAAGTAATTGCTCGGCGCAAATGATTAGTCAATAAATTAAAGCGACATGGTCGCCGGAATCTACTATTAATAAAACCTAAGGTATTGGTTAAGTTGGGTATGACCCTAGCCCAAGGACGATAGGAATCTTGCCAAGTTGCAATTGATTCCGGATTGAATGCGGGATGCATTCGGAGAGAAGGAGTCACTCCTTAACAGTTTGCCAACTAAACGACCACTGGAATTGATTGTGCTTGTAACAGTTTAGAAAGCACTGTTTGCATTGTTTGTTCAAGGAATTAAAGGATGAAAGATATATAAATGCTTCAGATTGAAGGCCTGAAGGGAGAGGCAACTTCAGTTACCCCCGACTGCCTGCCTGACCCTAACCAAGGGGGTTGTTGACCGCGCCGGGAACGTGGACCGAACCCGCCGCGAGAGGTCTTTCCGTTGAGCTCTACTTGGAGCAGGAGGACGCTTGGGTGCCAGGGGGGCTCTGGCCGTAAATCCCTCGCCTTCCGGGTCCTGCACAAGAGGCTAACGTGACTCGGGATTGGATCTCGAGGCCTGCATACTAGTCTACGGGCAGAAGCTTGGAATAGTGATCCCTGTTGGATTACTGGATAGCCTTCGGGCAGATTATAGACAAGCCTACGGGCGGAACTCCTTGTATTTCAAAGATAAAAGGATAAAACGATAATAAAGAAGTTGTTTGACATTGTTTTCTTTATGTCCTGTGATAAGATTACGTGAAGGAACCAGTGCTTAACAGGGTTAATCAAAGAAGCTGTTTGATATATGTCAAATTAATGTGGTAGGTAATTACATAACTAAAACAAACCGAGGAAAGTGCGGAGGATGGACCATGGGTCTGTCCTATGGATGGGTGGTCCCGGTTAGCCGGGAACTTTTCTCAAAAATCTTCAACGAACAGAGGGATGATCATCATCGCCGGAACAAATAACGAGAACGATGACTTGGAATTACCTATTACCCGATTCACGCTGTTTTAGGGGAACGGAATGGGACTATGCCTTATGGTAGAGAGGTCGAGCCTTGCATCCCTCTTGTTTCCCATTCTCCTTGAACCAAGTGCAGCGTGAATCCGCTTCAGACCTGGCGTTTTTGCGTAAAGTAGTTCGCTCGGGTCTGACGCTAGTTGCTGCTAGTTAATGACCAAACAGGAAAACCCAAATTCCGGTCGATCCTAAGTGGGAACGGCCAGGATACTTCTGCTACGTGGCAGACACGGGAAGACCTAGATTGCAAAACCCGTAACATTCCATGGGAGTGCTGGGCGGAACTTTCTAGACATCCTTTCCGATGGACTGCTAAGACGTGTCCTGGATGATTCTAGTGGACACGTTACAGTTGGTATCAGAGCCGACCAACAACGGAATTGTTTTCATGAGATTTCATTAAAAATAAAGTAAAGAATTTGTTGCTGTCCAAACAGTTCCTCATCTTCAATACTGTCTTGCAGAACTATGAGGCGTGGAACAAGTTTTTGGTGTTCCGGATCATGTTTATGACTGCAATGCATTCTCCGCATTATAGGCAGAGAATTGAAATGATGAACATCCTGGAGCAGATTTATAATCCATCACCTCTATATATAGAACGAAGATGGACTGGATCTTCAGGAATCTACTACATAGCTGCCCACCGGTTCGCTTATTTACAAACCAACCTAAAGAGGATCAAGTGGTTGGAAGATTTGAAAGTCGTGAAGCTATTCATTTTTGTGGAAGCTCATGTAAATTCGACTCTGCATATTCAAGGTCGGAGGGTTGAATTGAACTCATATGTATATGAGGAAGTAACCCGTGTAATCCCAGCTGACAGGATTAAGGTATTGGGCCGCCATGGGAAGTATGGATTCCAGCGGAAAGGATATCCTGAGCTTCCGATGAATTATCGATTCCTAAAGATTCATGACCCAAAACCCTACTATTACACAGTTCCTGTAGACAAATCCAATACAGTGTTGTTCTCCCCAAACTAAATGTAATGATTGGATTATCATCACATGAGATGTTGTATGAGGCTACGCCCATGTAAATATAAATAAGGACTTCTTTTATCAATATCCGATTGTGCATCAGGGTTGTTGCAAAAAGTTAAGTAGCTTCATGATTTACGAGATAGCTAAACTAAAGATAAGCTAATGTCAATTATCATACAATAATGTTAAGAAAACTTTTTATCCAGGCACAACCCCAGGAACAGGGTCCAAATTCACCCCCTACATCAAGTACTACTGTGATCCAGGAGAAGAAGTTCCTCCTCAAACAGATAAAGCCACCCGAGTTTGACGGGAGAGGCAGATTCGTCTAGTCGGATGCTGAGATTTGGATTGAATCTATGGAGGACTACTTCGAAGCAGCTGGTACTGCACCTACCAATCAGGCCATGCTCGCCAAATTAAAACTCACCGGTGAAGCCAGACTATGGTGGAAACAATGGTGCAGGGATCAAGGGATTTCAGAGGGGTCCGTTACCTAGGAAAAGTTAAAGCAAGCCGTGCAAGGAAGATATTTGCCGCCTGCATATCGTACACAGAAAATGAATGAGTTCTATGAGCTAAAACAGTTAGGACTCACCCTTGACGCATACTACTCTAAGTTTGTCTCACTCTTAAAGTATGCGCCACAAATGGACACGACATAGCAGGTGTCCAAATTTTGCACAGGCTTAAATCCACCTGTAAATACCCATCTCGAATCTATGCGACCATCAGATCTTCAGGATGCACTCATTCGAGCGGCACCTATAATTCAGGAAGTGCAAGCTAAACCAAGGGGTATTAAGAATTGGTCTTATAGCGACTCGAACAGAGGAGCATTCAGACCCCAAGTTAAGAGAGTTCAAGGCCACAATCAGGGACAAAGGAAGAAAGCAAGGACAAATAACGTCAACAACTTTGTTCCTACTCACAGTAATGGCCGAAACCTCCGATGTTTCCACTGCAACGAACTCGGTCACTTCAAAAGGCAATGTCCCAAGCTCAGTGGGGGATACTGTCAAGGTACAGGCCGCGGTCAGGGAGCCGCCACCCATGGAAGAGGAAGAGCTGCCTGCATTATCAATAGGCAAAGATGTGATGCAGAAGAAGGGGAAGATCCGACTATGGAAGCGGAATTCGAAAGAGCGACAGTCTATGCCGCTTTACACAAGAAGGGGCCGAATCGCCAGTTCTCGGTGATTCAAACACCGTCGGACTATCAAGGTAAAGGTTTCAAAACCTTGATTGATTGTGGCAGTACACATTCCTTTATCTCACCAGCGTGTGCTAAGAGATTAGGAATAGCCACAGTAGAAGCACCTACCCTACTTGTGGAATTGGCAAACGGTCGTGAGGTAACTTGTACTAGGCAAACTGCTAAGGAGGAGTTCTATCTGGGAGGAAAGAAAACCTCAGTCAAATTCAGAGTCATGAATTTAGGTATCCATGAGTGTCTACTCGGGATGGATTGGCTTAAGCCTAATGACGCCCACATCCACTGTGGAAAGGGTCAAGTTTCTTTTCGAAACTCTGGAAGAGAGTTTGTTACAACTCAAGGTGAAGCAGGAGTGCCAAGAATCCAGTTAGCCAAAGTATCGATGATCATAAAAGGGGTTAGGAAAGGGTTACCTGTTTACTTGATCAAACTCAACAAGTTAGATCAAAAGCAAGAGTCTCATGAGGGACCCTCTTGGCTAAAGGAATATGCTGACGTATTCCCTGAGGAATTAACTGAACTTCCACCTCCAAGAGAAGTTGATCATGAAATAAGGCTAATACCTGGAGCTGCACCAATTGCAAAGAGACCTTATAGAATGTCCATTCCGGAAGCTATTGAGTTGAAGGAACAACTCAAGCAACTGTTAAACCAGGGTTACATCCGGCCTAGCAACTCACCATGGGGAGCTCCAGTATTATTCCAGAAAAAGAAATATGGGACACTTTGACTGTGTATTGATTACCGTGGGTTGAATCAATCAACAGTCAAGAACAAGTATCCTATTCCTAGAATAGATGAGCTTCTTGATCGCCTTCAAGGTGCAAAGATCTTTTCCAAAATTGATCTCAGGTCAGGTTACTATCAAATCAGGATCAAGGATGAAGATATTCCAAAAACGGCCTTCAATACAAGATATGGGCACTTTGAATTCTTGGTTATGTCATTCGGGCTTACAAATGCACATGCCACCTTCAATAGATTAATGCAGGATATTTTTAGACCATATCTTGATGATTTCGTGCTTGTCTTCTTCGATGATACTTTAGTCTATTCTAAACAGGAAGAAGATCATGAATCTCAACTTCGGATTGTCCTTGAGACAATGAGGTCTCATAAGCTATATGCAAAAATGAAGAAGTGTGCATTTTTCAAACGTCAGATTGAATATCTAGGATTCATAGTATCATCAGAAGGAATATCAGTAGATCTAGCCAAAGTCAGAGATGTGCTTGAATGGCCAATACCAGTATCCGTCAAAGAGATTCGTAGTTTTCTTGGCTTGACAGGATGGTATAGGATCTTTATCAAAAACTATGCTTTGATTGCAGCACCTCTTACCGACTTACTAAAGAAGCAGACTTCTATTACATGGTCAACTCCCGAGCAAAATAGCTTCGACCAATTGAAGCAATGTTTGGTATCAGCACCTATTCTGAAACTTCCTGACCTCAATAAGGAGTTCGAGGTAGTAACTGATGCCAGCATTCTTGCCTTGGGGTGTGTACTTATGCAGGAAGGTCATCCAGTAGCATATTCTTCAAGGAAATTGAAGAGTCATGAAAAGAATTATGCCACGCATGATCTGGAGTTATTAGCTGTCATCCATGCTCTAAAGCTTTGGAGACACTACCTGTTGGGTAACAAATTTACTCTAGTAACCGATCATAAGAGTCTCAAATGGATTTTTACCCAGAACGAGCTCAACATGAGGCAACGTCGATGGATTGAAGTATTGGAGGAGTATGATTTTGAAATCAAGTATCGTCCAGGGAAAGAGAATGTAGTTGCCGATGCACTCAGTCGCAAGGCATTCCTAAACTCCCTAATCTTGCAGAATCCATCAACGGCCAGGTCTCTGGCTACAAATGTATCTATGCCAAGCAACCCTATACTCAAACTAGCTAGAGAGGAAGCATGCCATGACTTAGCCTACCAAGCAATGATAAAAGAAATATCTACCAAGGATCAGAATCTGAAGTTACAGGCCAAGTATCATGAATTTTCCATTGATAATGGACTTATTTACTACAGAACAAGGCTATGTATACCAACAAGCCAGGCACTTAAGCAGAAGATATTATGGGAAGCTCATGATTCCCCTTTCGCAGGACATCCTGGCTATGCAAAAACTCTTAACGTAGTTAGGAAGAGCTACCACTGGGTGAAGCTCAAAGGTGACGTTCTCAAATATGTCACTGAATGTTTGTCTTGCCAACGTATCAAGGCTGAACATGTCATGATGCCAGGGAAATTGCAACCACTTGACATTCCCCAAATGAAATGGGAATTCATCAGTATGGATTTTGTGGTGGGCTTACCCCAAGTCCAAGGAGGTTACAACTCCATTATGGTTGTAGTTGACATGCTTACCAAGGTTGCACACCTGATTCCAGTAAAGACAAACTATAAAGCCTCCGACATTGCAAGAGTGTTTATCAAAGAGATATTCAAGCTACATGGGCTACCTAGAAGGATCGTTAGCGATCGAGACTCTCTCTTCACTTCACACTTCTGGAGAGCTATCTTTGAAGCTATTGGAACTCAACTCTGTTTTAGCACTGCCTACCATCCCCAAACGGATGGACAAACAGAGCGAGTAAATCAAATCATTGAGGATATGCTTAGGGCTTACTGCTATCGAGAGCCGAAGAAATGGATTCAATACTTGCCGTTAGTAGAATTTGCTTACAATGCTTCTTACCAGCAAAGCATTCAAATGACCCCTTTCCAGGCATTGTATGGTCATGATTGTCGAAGTCCCCTAAACTTTTCTGATCCTACCCTAAGGGTGGAAGCTTCAAGACAAATGTTGGAGGACATGGATGACCAAATAAGGTCAATAAGACAAGACATACAAGCAGCCAAAGATAGACAAAAGGCATATGCGGATTTGAAACGCCAAGAGAGGGTCTTCGGAGAAGGAGACATGGTCTTCATTCGTGTACGCCCTAAAAGGAGCTCTTTATCTCTAGGAGAATGCAGGAAGCTAAGTCCAAGGTATTGTGGTCCGTAAAAAATCCTCAAATGCCTGGGACCCAATGCTTATAAATTGCAACTTCCGGAGAACCTAAAAGTTCACAATGTATTCCATATTAGTCTCTTAAAAAAATATGTGCCCAACCCTAATCATGTACTCGATGACCAACAAATTGTAATGCCTAGTCAAGGAGTCCTTGAACTAAGACCGGAAAAGATTTTAGATGTTAGGGAGAGACGGTTGAGATCTAGAACCTTGAAAGAATGCCTCGTCCAGTGGAAAGATTATCCCGAAGAGGATGCTACCTGGATGGATGAAAACTCTCTCAATCTTCAATATCCCCAGTTTATCTCGAGATGAGGACATCTCGATTCTTCTAAGGGGGAGAGAATGTAATATTCCCACCCGTGAATATTGACGTCCCGCACACGACGTAAACCTTGTGCAAAGGTTATCTCTTGCATTGAAATTATTGGCGGTGTAATGTGTGACCCGCACGCGAGAAATGGGGTCCTCCGCATTGGTAAATCAAAACCGAAAGTTCAAAACCGCAAGTCTCACAAAAACACCCTCTTGGGAGGGGCAATTTGAATAATTCAAGGCAAATTTTTTTTATTTTTTTACCCCTTTTTCTCCAGCCGATGCACGACTGGAGAAAAGGGAGTGTGGGGGGGATGGGACATGGGAAAGTCGTGGCTTGCATGGGAGGGGGGAACCCATGCAAGGGGCCACGTGTGTGGAGGCCTTCTCTTCCCCCCCCATGCCTATAAAAACATCCATTATGAGCTTGGAATGGAGGGCGACCGTGCTGTGTGAGGGAAAGGCTGCCATGCTGGTGGGATTGGAGGAGAAGGGAGCTGCCGTATTGACAAACGCCGCCAAGGGCTACCGTGGTCACCATCCGCTGCCGCGTCCAGGAGCTCCGCCGCCTTGCTGAAAGGCCCAGGCCGCCGCCCACCCTCGCCTTGATCACGGCCTCCTTCCCAATCATTGGGACCCCCTTCTCGTCGTCGCTGCTGCCCAGAAGCTTCTTTAAGAAGCTTCTAAGGTTTAAAGACATAGGCCTTGATCCTATGCGGCTTCTCGGTTTTAAATCCGGGCTAGGGAAACTCCTATTCCCAAGCGAGGAGAAGGTATCGACCTCCTAGTCGTCTCGAAAAGCAAGGGTAAAGTATAGAGGGAATCTGCGGAGGCTGTAACCACGACTACTATGGCTCCCAAGAAGCTGCAAGGCATGCCTGCGGGAGGTTCGTCTCCAAGCATTCAAGTGGATATCTCCCCGAGCCCACAGACCCAGGTTTTTATGATTTTTGATTCTACGCAAAAGTAATGCATTAGGTATGATAACTCTCACGGAATAGAAGGTACCTATGCATGTTTAAATTTACCAAGCCGAATTAAAAAGGCAATTGAGGAAAAATCTTTATTGTAATGGTTCATGGGGAAAAGCTATTAACACCCGTAGGAGGTTATCCGAAAAGGAATGATGGCATATCAAAAATTGAATCTAGGGATTGGCATGTGGCATGTGCTTGCAAGAAAGAATATACCAACACTAACTCTACAATAATCTCATTTAACTACGTTGTAGTTATGTAAAGGTTGCATGTTGCACTTTCATCGTGCATAAAAATTCATTCATCAAGTGTTGCCGTAGGAAAGGTTGCAGGATTTAAACAAAGCCTGAGATTCTAAGGTGTAGATAACAAGGTAGTAGACATGATTATTTGAAGTAAGGCCTAGTAGGTCCTAAGAAAGTTGGTATCCATCTTATCATGTGTTTTTTTCTTACCAATAATAGAGTGAGTCGCATGTTTACATGTATTGTGGTAGTCGAGGCCATTTTTCTTCTTTAGATCTAGTTTATTATCTCTAGGAAGGATTCATCCTTGTCGCGAGACAAGCATAGTGAACTACCCAAATCACCTAGCCACAAAGGATTTCGTATCCGCATGAATCAGTCAATACGATAGATACCCCAAACACTAGCTAGGGATTAGCAAGTTAAGGATTCGGCCAAGTTTTCCAATTGTCGCTAAGTCGAAACCTTCAAGCCCAATAGTCCTAACCACATTCCCAAAATGTTGAGTTAATTGGATGCTCATGCAAACAATAATCTAGGATTCCTACCTTAAGGACCAAGCGTTCAAAATGATGAAACTCGAATTGAGTTGGAACCCTAGGACTAATTGTTGTCGATTTAGAAAAATTAGGGATGGGTTGGGTAAAAAGACACCCTAAACCCTGCTTGTCGTCTGAAGTTAATTCCGTGACCAGAATACGTCATTCATTAGGTGAAACGATCTCTTGGAATAGAGGCGACGCTTGCGCAATAAGTTGCAACGTCGCACAGCCTTGCGGGTTGATCGTAAGAAATTTTGCCATTCCTTGGAATGAGGTTGGCAGGTTCTTGCGCAAGTTTAACTTGAAAAGGGATGGGTAGTCATCCTGTTACATCGTCCTCATTAGGGAAAATTTGCTAGTTAAGGGAAGTTAAGTAATTGCTCGGCGCAAATGATTAGTCAATAAATTAAAGCGACATGGTCGCCGGAATCTACTATTAATAAAACCTAAGGTATTGGTTAAGTTGGGTATGACCCTAGCCCAAGGACGATAGGAATCTTGCAAAGTTGCAATTGATTCCGGATCGAATGCGGGATGCATTCGGAGAGAAGGAGTCACTCCTTAACAGTTTGCCAACTAAACGGCCACTGGAATTGATTGTGCTTGTAATAGTTTAGAAAGCACTGTTTGCATTGTTTGTTCAAGGAATTAAAGGATGAAAGATATATAAATGCTTCAGATTGAAGGCCTGAAGGGAGAGGCAGCTTCAGTTACCCCCGACTGCCTGCCTGACCCTAACCAAGGGGGTTGTTGACCGCGCCGGGAACGTGGACCGAACCCGCCGCGAGAGGTCTTTCCGTTGAGCTCTACTTGGAGCAGGAGGACGCTTGGGTGCCAGGGGGGGATCTGGCCGTAAATCCCTCGCCTTCCGGGTCCTGCACAAGAGGCTAACGTGACTCGGGATTGGATCTCGAGGCCCGCATACTAGTCTACGGGCAGAAGCTTGGAATAGTGATCCCTGTTGGATTACTGGATAGCCTTCGGGCGGATTATAGACAAGCCTACGGGCGGAACTCCTTGTATTTCAAAGATAAAAGGATAAAACGATAATAAAGAAGTTGTTTGACATTGTTTTCTTTATGTCCTGTGATAAGATTACGTGAAGGAACCAGTGCTTAACAGGGTTAATCAAAGAAGCTGTTTGATATATGTCAAATTAATGTGGTAGGTAATTACATAACTAAAACAAACCGAGGAAAGTGCGGAGGATGGACCATGGGTCTGTCCTATGGATGGGTGGTCCCGGTTAGCCGGGAACTTTTCTCAAAAATCTTCAACGAACAGAGGAATGATCATCATCGCCGGAACAAATAACGAGAACGATGACTTGGAATTACCTATTACCCGATTCACGTTGTTTTAGAGGAACGAAATGGGACTATGCCTTATGGCAGAGAGGTCGAGCCTTGCATCCCTCTCGTTTCCCATTCTCCTTGAACCAAGTGCAGCGTGAATCCGCTTCAGACCTGGCGTTTCTGCGTAAAGTAGTTCGCTCGGGTCTGACGCTAGTTGCTGCTAGTTAATGACCAAACAGGAAAACCCAAATTCCGGTCGATTCTAAGTGGGAACGGCCAGGATACTTCCGCTACGTGGCAGACACGGGAAGACCTAGATTGCAAAACCCGTAACATTCCATGGGAGTGCCGGGCGGAACTTTCTAGACATCCTTTCCGATGGACTGCTAAGACGTGTCCTGGATGATTCTAGTGGACACGTTACAAAGAATTAAAAAAAGTAATAGTTAGTAATAGTTGTTTTTAAGCACATGCACATAGATTCTCTCTCACATGTATGTTTTCTAAGATAAAAGTCTCATTTGCTCTATACAATGTTAATTAAATAATTAAAAGCATGTTCACAAGATCAAGAATGAGTAATCAATAGTAACGTGAGATAAAGTGTATAGAAAGAGTAAAACTTGTATTCAAACATAAATTGTTAAGATAGAATATTCTCTTTCTCCCTCTATCTCTCTCATATTCTAGAAAAAAGTCTCATCTATTTGATAACGATGGATTATTTTAAAAAAATTTAGAACATGCATTTCATCATTTGTAACATCACTCACATTCTATAGATCTACAAGATCCTTCATTTTTTTTAAAATACCATTGAAATTTAGATCCTAATGAAATGAAGAACAATGTTCAGTCATACATTAATATAGATCATCAATATAAATGGATAGTTTGTTTTATGAAATCAAACATAAGTAATTGATACTACCATGAGATAAAGTGTTTGAAAAGAGTAAAACTTGTATTCAAACATAAGTTGTGATATAAAATTTCTTCAAGTTAAGAGATAGGATTCTCCTCTCCTCTCTCTCTCTCTCTCCCTCTCCCTCTCCCTCTCCCTCTCCCTCTCCCTCTCCCTCTCCCTCTCCCTCTCCCTCTCCCTCTCTCTCTCTCTCTCTCTCTCTCTCTCTCTCTCTCTCTCATATTGTGATAAAAAAGTCTCATATTGTGCTCTGTTTGATACCGTTGGATTATTTAAAATATATTGAAACATACATTGTATCCTTAATAACATCACTCATGATCAATAGATCTACAAGATCCTTCATTTTAATGTAAATACCATAAAAATTAAAATTAAAATGTAATGAAGACTAAGGTTCAATGATAAACTGATATAGATAACAATATATATATACATAAATCACAAGTTACATGGATAAAAAACAAATATAATCAAATTTTGGACATTAAAACAATGAAGGTCAAGGCTGAATGATGAATTGAAGGATAGTTCATATATGTGTGTAATGCACATAGGACCGATCATTTGCACCTGCTTTATGGCTAATAATGGTACAAAGGCTCTCATGCTACATGTGACTAAGGTGCCAATGTGAAGGTCACTTGTTTCATGTGTTGACACATGAGTAGGGGACTTTCATTGAGACAACTAAGTCCAAGCACATGTATGCCTCTTTTTCATGGATATAGGCATTGAGCTCTGTGTACCTTCTAGTGGTGCTAACCTATCCAAAGTACACCCTAGCCACTAATAGACTATGTGTGCCAAAGTGGATACCATGCCCATCAACATGGTCTACTAGTAGTATATGTTTCCCTATGGTGCACCACAGGTAAAAGTCCACTCCCTCTGAGTTATTCTCCTTGGTAATGATAGCAAACACATCCCCAATAATAGATATCATATCACTGCATTGGAATCCTCACTATACACAAGAAGATCATGAGCAACCTATAGTGCACTCATAGTGTCATGAAGAGGGGACAAAACATGCAACTCACAAAAAGTATCGACCCAATCATGTATCATGCAATCTGTTCAATCACCATCCATACATGATACACAAAATCATGTCCATCACTATATATAGATGGACCGATCATGGCGATCAATACTTCCTATTGGAATGAAAGTCTAATGGAGCTACAAACAATTATTTAAAAGTATTATCAATACCAACATAGAATTCAGATCACATTTTTCAAAATCATTGGGTTTAAATGTTATGTACTAGCTATTGTATGGCAATAATGTCTTGTAGATTTATCAATATCATAAATGTACTAAAATATATGCAATCTCTCTACAGATCCCTGATAAGTGGTATTAGTTTTGATAGAAATATGGTGAATACACCATTTCATAATGTCTTGATGATCATCTCTAAACTGTTCTATTGTGTGTCAAAGCTAGTAATATTCAAGGGCATACTTTACATATACTAACTCCATCATGCTCACCCTTGCCATGTCCTCTCTTGAAATCATTCCATAAGAACCTTGGTCGTAGTGTGTCACCTACACATCCAATAGAGATGCCGAGTAGTTTTAAAATATGCTACGCAACCCTTCAACCATATTCAACATTACTACTCATGCAAACTCTTCCATCACACAAGAAGGTATCATGATGAGAGAAGTGGTGCTACACAGTGCATATCATGATGGTGTTCATCACTCATATAAAAGTCTCCTGTATGACTATATGATTCTCAAGTGTGCTTTGCACTCCATCAAGATGACCTCTGCATGTCCATAGGTAATGTGCACAAGTATAGAAACCCAAGTTTTTAACAAGAAAATCAAATTACTACATTCAATGTATGAAGAGAAATATTATATAAAAAGGCTTCTAATAATTAGCTTACCTACTTAGAGAAATATTACTCTGATTGAATCTCCTATTGTGATGCAAGGGTGTAGTTTTCTGAGAAATGCACATTAAACACTATCGCTCCCAAAGGAAAGATATCAAGTGATTATAAAAATTTATGATCCTAGCACTTCAATGTATATGTGTGCTTTATGTAGTATATTAGCTCTCTTTGAAAGGTAAATGTGAAAATGAGCCAAGGAATAGCCTTGGTAACTAGCTATAGTCTTCTACTCTCCCCTCTAGAAGCAATTGGCACCATGCAATACTCATACCTTTGTCATTCTATAGTCTCCACATCTAAGTTGTCCTCCATGGAGCAAGATGCTTTAACAATAATCCATAACTTGATCAAGTCCCCAAAATACAACTATGTGGATAATATAGGTCACTAGAAGACTACAGACATAAAACCATGTGAACAAAGTCATGTGGGCTCATGGGAAGGGCACCATCATGGCTAAAGAGCTTATAGAATATACACCATTATACATGAGCTTAAATTACATATACTAACTATGACAACACATCCCAATATCTATGGTATTGGAAAAACCAAGGATTTCATTATTCAAAGGATCTTTGACCTAATTGAAAAGACTCAACATATGTTTGCAATATTCCCAAAATATCCTAAGGATGTGAAGAAATGGCTTAGATGATCTCATTGTTATCTACTTGATCAAGGCAGTGACAAATTAACAATAATAAATACTACAAATCTAACCAAACATTAAAAGAAATAAATATAGGCACTCATACCTTTGATGTTTTTTTTACTTTTCCTCTCCTTTCTCCACTACAACGTCTGTGGTGCACAACAAACTTTACACGTTAAAAGCAATGTGTATCCTCTACAACAACTGTATTTAATCTCACATTAGAATTGCATTAAGCAAGAAACTTAAATTGTTCAAAACCTCATGAAAGACCACATTAACTATGCATAAAACAACCATTTTTTTGGCAACCTCAATGACATTAGGCTCATTTCTTGGAGCATTAACAGAGAAACAAGTATTCAAAGCACCATAATCAGAACACCATACCTTTGAGCTGGAAGCAAATGGCTACTTCTAGTCCTCCAAGTACTCCACAAATCAACAACTTGAAGGCCTTTGATCCTCTCTCTCTCTCTCTCTCTCTCTCTCTCTCTCTCTCTCTCTCTCTCTCTCTCTCTCTCTCTCTCTCTCTCTCTCTCTCTCCCTCCTAATGTGTATGTGTATTTTTGTGTGTCTACTTTCCTTAGTTTATCTTCTACTAACTAAGAATAAACATATGACAATAGCACAACCATAGGTTTTGTAAAATGATTGCAGATATATGCGCATTTCATTATTGAAAAAAAACACATTTAGGCAAGTGGATATACTATCATGTATAGGATTCAAACAACTACTTTCACATGCTTTTAAATAGGCTTGTATAGACACTCACAATATCACCTCTCTAATATAACATGGCTCTATATCCTTATCCATTAACCCTTAGCCGTGAATCCTAAGCCCTTAACCTTGTAATACCTAAAACATTTGATCATAAATCTAAAACCTTACCCTAAGCACTAAAACCTTCGCCCAATTCTAGACCCTAAACCCTAAATCCTCAACTCTATACCTCATTAGATCCCTATCAATTCCCCATCTTCCATGTACCAACATTATTGTGCTAGATGATATCCACCTCCATATATAGGATTTGAATCATTTACTATGCATGAGTAAACTCAAAGGATTGTCAAAACCTAGGTCCTATCATATTCACACAAAAAATAATGTTTTTAATGCATCAAGCTATAGGTTTAGTACATTCATTTCTTTGGGGATTGACTCAGTGAGACGATTATACCTCATCTCTTGGAATGAATTTTTACAAAGAGAGGACTATGTGTCGTATGTGTTATATGTTTGAACAGTGCATCTTGGGGCCAATCCCCGAGGTGTAGGAGAGCCATAGTGGGCCAAGATAGTCACTCGAGGGGTGCTCCTTATGTATGTGCTACGAGGTGCTACACACCATTATGTTTGGGTACTCCCTATGAGGAATCCATCGTTGGACTATGAATGGTACAAACGTGTATTTAAGTAAGATCACTGTGGTTAGCCTCCAGACGCTCCTGGCCACAAGGCCGTAGGGTGTTTTAGTTGACTATAGAGGTCCACCAACTAGAGCCTTAGAGCTAGTGCCGGGTCCATTTTAGGTCCTAACAGGTGGTGCATTTGTCGGGAGCTACCAATAAGTGGCAATTTTTGAATGTTGGCTATAAGGGACCCATTATTATTATTAGTTTCTAATTGGGAGCCACCTTGAAGAAGTGGATATTAAATTTGGACTGATTAAAGCCTTGACCATCAAGATAATGATTAGTCTAGGAAATTCCCATAACGCAAAAGATACTCTGTCAATCCTAAATGATTTAGTGGGATCCTTTACTACTGGCTATTTTAACCTCTGCCTTGAAAGTGATAGCATGCTCGAGTTTGCTCCACTATGGCTGGGGAAGTGCCCATGGAGCGACTTTTGAGATTAATAGGCCATAGGAGTTAGAGAAAACATTAGAAAGCAAAAGTGAGGCTAAGAGGGCACATTCATCCACTAATGATGATGACTTTCTAGATGAAAAGACTATAATGACAATGGTTAATATGCACATAATAATATATAACTATGATTCAAGAATACATTTGATGCTAGTGTGTGACACAGTTGGGTACCATAGTGCAATTGCTAAGATCCATAAAGCATTGGATAATGTCTATGTGTGTGGAAACCCATTATTAGCAAGGAAGGTTCTATTGGGACTTGTCCTAGGTTCTAGCAAAGTGGTGGTGGATGAAAATAGACTTGCTAAAGTACCACTAGTCAGTGATGGGGTAGATTCCATATTGAATAGTGTTGGACTCCCTAAACCACTTTGTGAGCTAGTAGAAAGGGAAATCTAGGGAACTAGTGACTCTTCCGCACCATTAGAGGTGGAAATGGAAAAGATTAGAGACCCTAACATGTTGGTATTAAGTCAAGAAGAATACGAAAATTTTGATGACCCAGTGTTGATCCCAAAGAAGAGGACTAAATTCCCTCCTCCTTATAGGGATCTACCAGTGTTTTTTGGGCTACTAGATGAGGATCCGATGCTACACTTGAAAGAATATGGCCTAACTTGCCTTGCACTTGGGCTCAACAATATACAGTGGATGCTCATGTTTTCGAGTACTCTATAGGGAGAGGCCATGAAATGGTTTTGGAGCCTCCCAAGAGGGTCAATTAAATCCTTTGAGGAATTATATGATAGATTTTTAGATGAATATGAGAAGAAGGTTCCCATGATCCAAGTCTTTGGGGCAGCTTATACAAATTCGACAAGAGTCATTTACCTCTGTCAAAGAGTACACGAGATCGTTTGATGTCATTATGAAGCTTTGGCCAAAGAAAGTCAATTATCAAAACATTTGCTTGGTGAACTCTTTGTTAATGGCTTGAAAATAAATATATAGTTTCAAGTTAGGATGAGAAACCCTAAGTCATTGAAGGAAGGAAAGGTTCAAGTAGATGATTATGAGAAATATATTCAGAGGTGTTGGGAGAGCTATTGGAGTTTTTCCCACACCCTTGAATTTCATAAGGATTGGCAATATTTGTTGAATGTTTGTCATGCCGAAGGTGCAAATGACATGTATATTAGGGAGCCTATCATTAACTATAAAGATCCCAAAGCCCAAGAACCTTGGCATCCTAGTGGAGCCAATCGTATGTTCCAAAGCCATGAGCAAATATGGAAATTGGTGTAGACGTAATAAGGGAAGCAAAGTTCTTAAGCAACCCCCCAATGGTCTAAGTTTGAAACAAAATCATGTCCGTGAGATGACCCCCCAAAACATAGCTGATATATGCTACTATGTGGAGGCTAACTCAACTATTGAGAGCTAATTTGATAGGAAACCTAGGGTTTACAATGGTAAAGATCCCACCTAGAGTTGGATCTAGTAAAAGGATCTGATTTAGAGAAAGTGATAGGCAGGCTGTGAGTCAATATAGGTCAGTTGTCATGAAAGAATATAAAAATAGGAGTAGGGGCATCGTCAAGCCATCAATGACTAAAAGAAGGTGGGTTTGAGGCCCAAAACCTCTAAAAGTGTGGCTCATGGATATACCATGGTCGATTCCCGAGTGGCATATGCATGGTATCAAAATAGTATCAACTCTTGGATTGCATAGCACTTGGTTTTCTAAATGTTGACTCGCCTTGAGAGCATCAAAAGTTCCAAGCTATAGGTTTAGTATGTTCATTTCTTTGGGGATTGATTTAGTGATTAGAGGATTATACTTCATCTCCTAGAATGATTTTTACAAAGAGAGGATTATGTGTCATATGTGTTATATGTTTGGACGACGCATCTTGGGGCCAATCCTTGAGGTATAAGAAAGTCGTAGTGGGCCACAACAGTCATCCAAGGGGTGCTCCCTGTGTATGTGTTACGAGATGCTAGGCACCATTATGTTTGGGTACTCCGTGTGAAGAGTTATGAAAGGATATGTTGGACTATGAACGGTACAAATGGGTATTTAAGTTAGATCAATGTAGTTAGCCCCCAGACACTCTTGTGGCCACAAGGCTATGGGGTGTTTTGGTTGAGCATAGAAGCCCCTTCCTAGAGCCTTAGAGCTAGTGTCGGGCCCGTTTTTAGTCCCAAAACCATGGTACAAAAGGAGAGTATCCTCAGTTTCCTCAAAAATCTTGAACTTAGATGCATAATCTAGTGAATTACTAACTCAAAATTGAAACTTCAAATTTTAACATTTTAGTTGTTGAATGATGGTAGAAATTGGTTTGAGAATTATGAAAAAAATCTAAGATTGAGAAATCCTCCTATTTCTATAGAAAATGATGCTACAAATTAGGCATTTCCTGATCGATTTAAAGAAACCAAGACTTTGTAAGACCTTTGGCAAAAAATAAAAAGATTCCATAAAAAGAATACCAGACCATAGAATTTTTCACCCTAGAATACACCTAACTTTGGGAACATATCCCTAGGTGCAAAGGAGGGAGAGCACCCAAAATGTTAAAAATAAAATATTTTGTGAAAAGTTTACAAGGAGAGGTAAGGAAAAAATTAGAAATTAAAGAACCAAGTACTTTCAAAGAAGCAATAATGATAAAATTTGAAAAAGAAAGAAATATAGAGAAAGTAAAAAAAGAGAGAACTATATAGAACACCAAATATAAAAAATAGAGACCAAAACTGGCAAGGAGATGGACAAAATTTTCATATTTTAGTAAGATAGAATGCACAATTAGCTCCAGAGGTTGACGATCAATTGTCTTGGAATATGCAAAACATGAGGTCAAGAGCTTTGAGAGGCAGGCCTTTAGGAAAAGGTAATGAGGGAATGATGGGATAAACTAATCACAAAAATATGAGAGGAGGAAACGGAAGAGGATATTTTAGACAACCACCAATTTGTTATTCTTGTGGGGAGATAGGTCACATAAGCACAAATTGTCCATATCCACCAAGAGGAAGAGGGGATGTGTATCGTTTATCTCAAAATCTTCCCAATAGATAGAACGATTATGGTTTAAAGAACATACTTCTTCTCAAACACTAAATCCAGTAGAAGAAGAGAACGAAAATACTACCATGAATTGTATCCTTGCTAAAAAGGGTGAGGAAAACAAAACTGTAGATTTGATGCTAGCAAAATCAAAAGGGGAGAAATGTAGAGAGAGATGAACCCAAGACTAGTAAGGCTGGTGAAGAAAGAGGAAGAAATATAAAAAGAGGAGAAAATAATAAATAACACAATTTTGGTGAATTTGAAAAACTTTCAAGTACCATTTACTTTTATTTAGAATATTGGGACTAAAAAAAATATGCCTTGAAAAATGAAATCTATTGAGTTATTAAACATCGAATTCAGAGCCATGATGTGCGAGTTATAGCAACGAGAAAGTTTTGACCATGAGTCCTAAAGTTGTGGGAAATTCCCAAATTCATTAATGGCATGTTGAAGGAGAGAAAAAAAGAAAACCTAGGAAACATTATCATGCTTCTAATATCCCTTTAGGGGAAGGAAAAAGTGACTATGACATGTAGAAAAGCAAATATAACATTCGCTCAATTGGTGGAGTTCTATCCTAGGATAAGAGAATAGTGGAAGAAATTAGTAAATCCAAAAGAGAGAGAGAGAGAGAGAGAGAGAGAGAGAGAGAGAGAGAGAGAGAGAGAGAGAGAGAGAGAGAAGAAAAGGAACAGTAAGAATTTTGAGTATAGAGGAGCTACCTGATATTTGTCCTATGGTGGTTGATGCATGGTATGAAAATCAGAATATAGGAGAGGCGTATATAGATGGAGGAGCACAACTCAATGTGATTACCCATGTGTAGAACAATTCAACCTCTGAATAATTGCAAGATTTTGATTTTGGATTAGGATTGCAAATCATGCTAAAGGTATATGCAAGGGAAAGGGATAAAAATTGAACTTAAGGAAGATGCAAAGTCACTTTGTGAAAAACTAAAGCCCTTGACTTTAGAACAAATGTTTGTTTTGAAAAAAGAAATTGAAAAGTTTTTGTAAACAAGATTTAAATATCTTGTTGAGCATTTGGAATGGGTAAGCACAACTATCATAGCACTGAAGAAAATTGAAGGTTGGTGAATTGGTGTAAACTATAAACCTCTAAATGCAATCAGAAAGAGACCATTATCCACTTCCTTTCATTGATGAGATTTTAGATTCAATTGTGGGATATTAAAGGTATAGTGTTTGTGGTGGCTATTTTGGATACTTTAATTATGCATTGCTCTTGAAGATCTGAGGAAAACAACTTTTATAACACATTGGCGATGTTTTTGTTATAAAGTTCTACCTTTTGGACTCTGTAACGGGCCGACATGGTATCGAGGGAGGGTAAACAAAGTGCTAGCTCCTTTATTAGGAAATTTTGTGAGAGATTTCATTGATGACATCTATGTACATAGCAAAAGACTTGAATATTGTGAAAATTTGGATAAAGTATTCGAAAGAATGGACAATTATGGTTGTCAATTAAATCCAAACAAATGTAAGATAGCTCAATCAAAAGTGAAACTTCTTGGTCACGTGGTTTCCAAAAGTGGAATTCAGCTTGATCCTGAAAAGGTTAAAGCTCTAGTTACCTTAGTATCACCTAAAAATACAAAGGATCTTATGATTTTCATTGATAAGGTAAGATATCTGGCAAGATTCGTATATTTGGCATCTCAATTGCTCTATCCATTGCAAATGGTAGCTAAGAAGGATCCTTTAGAGTGGACAGTAGAAGCTGAGGAAGTATTTTAACAAGTTAAGAAAATTGTAGGCCATGCATCATTGGTCCAAGCACTTGATTGGCAAAGGGGTTTTTTGGTGAATCTATCAGTGGGAGAAAGCCATGGGGATACGCATTTCAGGTGAAAAGTCTCCCTTACACGTGGATAATCGCTTAAAGCTCCTTGAAGGGTCAAAAATGATCTTGTCTTTCTTGGTGGAAAGGGTGGAAAAAATGTTGGAAGGCCATTTGCCTTGAAAAGTTAAAGGAGGAGTTTTTATAAGAGTCTCCCCTCCTTCTAAAACTCCTTAGTTGATCCCAACACATGAAAATGCAAGCAAATCATGCACTTACCAGGAAAGTGTAAGATAATGCTAGGCTGATTACAATATCTTAATTCATGATGCTTGGATACAAATCGAGTGACCTTAGTTGATCCCAACACATGCAAAATTCAACCCACCTAGGGTAAATCATGCATCGATATTCTTATGCAACAAGGAAAGAATTCTCGATACATGAGACTTATCTATTTTGCAACTCAGTGAAGTTGCAAGCTGAAAGAACATATACTGGAATTGAATTGGTAATGATTAGTGTGATTTTTGCTTGCAAAAAGTTAATGGAGGTATTTGTTACCAAAACCCTTTACAATGTTGGCAAGCTATACAATATTGCCACAGTTAGTAAATAACTCAAATCTTTTGAGGAGACTTATAAAATGGATTGTTGAGCTTGAGGGATTTCAATATAAATTTCAAGTCGAGGACTCAACTCGAGCTACAATAGCAGCTCTTTTGACTTATAGGGGAAGTTAATTCTTGTTAAAAGAAAAATTTGGGGACAAAGGAGAAGTTATACTAAAAATTTAAAACTCACTTTTGATATACTTTGATGGATCATATCATAAGGTACATCAAGAATCATCAAGAGGGATTGTAGTTTATGATCCCCATGGAAAGTTGATAAGGAAAAAACTATTAAACTTGAGGCAACTAGTAACAATAAAGCTGAATATACAACCTTGCAAGCTATTAAGGATGGGAATTTGAAGATTAAGGATTAGAGGTGATGCTCTACTTTTATAGTAAAGCTAATTCTTGGAGTCTAGCAAATCAAGAATTCCAAACCTAAGAGAAAATGTAATAAAATTTGGAGATATTTAAATAGTTTGAAGCATGGAGTTTGAAATACATAACTAAAAAAGAGAATTAAGAAGCTCATAATCCTACTGAAGAAGCAATCTTCCAAGTATTTGCTATTAAAGCATAATTTCCTTTGTATAGAGGAAGAGAAACCCTTGAATTGCAAGAATAATTTCTTTTAACTGGGAAAGTACCATCCAATGTTCCTAAAGATGAAATATGGGTTTTTGAGAAGGGTTGGAAGGTATAAATTACTGAATGATATTCTTTATGCCAAAGGCATGGATTTGATTTTGAGAAGAGTGCCATGAAAGGAGAAAATATATCATATTCTTAAAAATAATCATGAGGGAGCATGTGGAGGACATTATTCCTAAAAATTTACTCTTCATAAAATATTAATTGAAGGATATATGTGGCCAAGTATGCATCAATATGTCAATCACAAGTGTAAATCATGTCATGGATGTCAAAGAATGAGTAAGAAGATATAAAGACTAGAAACAAGAAAAACAATTCTTGCATATGACATTTTTGAAAAATGGGGAATAGATGCAATTGATCCATTACCTCGTACATCAAGAGAAAAGTATTAACATTTTGATTGTAGTTGATTACCTTTCTCATTGAGAGGAAGCTAAAGCAATTAAAAACATCAGGGCTATTAATGTGGGCAAATTCATATATGAGGACATGTGCTGCAAGTTTGGGACACCTTTGGAGATTCTATCTGATAGGGATCTGGCTTCAGAGGAGAATTGATTGATTATCTTTGTGAGAAAATGAAGATAACAAAGCATTTTGCTTCACCGTATTATCCTATGTGTAATGGCCTTAATGAGTGATTCAATGGTGAGTTAATAAGAATGTTGTCAAAAATGACAAAATACTGCCCTCAAACATGGGATATTGAGCTACCAAGTGCTTTATGGGCTTATTGTTTAGCCAAGATAAAGAGTACTAGATTTTCTCCATTTAAGATGGTTTATGGAATTACTTATACAAGTGGAATTACCAACTTTGAGGATGTTTGAAAAATTGAGTGAGAGTGAGGGAAAAAATTTATTTCATAGAGAGATTGTTGCAATTACAAGAAGCACAATTTAATAGACAAGAGGCATGTGATCATTATAAAAGAAGCCAAGAAAGAAACCTTCAATATTTCAATCCAAAAATAAAATATAAAAATATAAAAAATGGTATTTGGTTTTAAGATATAATAGTAAGTTGGATCATACTTTTCAAAAGAAATTCCAAACAAAATGCGAAGGACCATTTAAGGTTACTAAAACATATAAAAATGGAACTTATGCATTATAAGATTTAGATGTAAAGGCACATAGACAAAGAATCTATTGATATAGATTGAAGAAGTATGTCTCAAGGTTGATGAAAATTAAACTCGAAGAATGGTCAAGACAAAAACAAGTAGAATAAAAGATTGAAGAAACTAATCGATGATAGATGCAGCATCACTTTATGAAAGAAACAACTACGTATAAATGCTTGCAGACTAGGGGGAGGGCTAAATATGTCAAGCAATTTTGCTTAAATTGAAAACCCCTCTAGAGAAACATTAGATAGGTAGGATTTTTGTAGCATGGCCATTTGTCTAACTATTTGTTTTGTTATTTTGTAGCTAGATTTTGTGTGTTTATCTAGAGCAAGAATTTTTTATGTTGTTATTTTGGATTTATTGAGTTTGGAAACTTCACAGCCTTTGTTGAGATTGGTGTTTTTCTAGACATATTTGAGTAGGACTTTGATGGTGGCTACTAGACATCCTAAAACAGATATATTTTCTTATAGATAACTTTTCACATCATGGGGATTATGGATTGAGCAGCACTTCACGTTACACTAGTCAGATACACCACACTCCGATGGCGTCGTCTCCATATTTTTTCAACTATTTCCATGCCATGGGTTGGGTTGATGCACTCATTGCACCATTATTGAGCACTAATATGGCATGATGCCCACTATAGCTATATTCAGTAGTCTTAATCATATTATATACCTTATTGAAAATGATAATAGCACAGGAGGGGCAAGACCCTTAAATGAATTACATTAGGTAATATTACCTAATCAAAGAGATTATTTATCCAAGTAAACCCTAGATGCACGCACACTTGAGAAAGCACATGTCCTTGTGCATACACAGTTCTTTGTATGCATGAGATTTGGGATATTCATCACCAAACATAGGAACCCCTAGATGAGTGGGAAGGTGGTCGGGTGAGTTTGAGGGTCGTGAAGGACACCTATAGTTGTGAGATGGGTTGTTTTCCTTGTCAATATCATGAGGGCCATATTTTTGCTTGTGTGATTGTGAGATTGAGGGTCGTGAAGGACACCTACAGTTGTGAGATGGGTTGTTTTCCTTGTCAATATCATGAGGGCCATATTTTTGCTATGCGATTGTGAGATTTTGGGCGGGTGGAGTGGAGTACAACATTTAAAGCACTTGTAGCAATAATCTTATCAATGCATTCATCTTTTTGCGTAAGGCATTTCTTGTATGACTGCATGGCATAGATTTGACTTTGCACTATTTCTTAGATCATGTGTGATTAAGCACAGAGTTCATTTTCAAAAGCATGTTTCTTTATAGGATAGTTTGCATTGAAAACAAATGTAGGGAAGCTCTAGAATGTTGGATAATGAAAGATTTATTACAGGTACTTTATCATGAGATGGGCAAAGAAAGGAAGAAAACAAGGCTTTCAAAATGCAAGTTTGTGGATTTACAAAGTATGAAGAACTCTTAAAGGACAAACCGCATCCTTTTGGGCATGGAAAATTTGAGTCATTGAGAGCTTTTAGAGTCTCAAGCATGTTGCTAATGATAGGAGATGGCATTATATGGCATTCTTTTGAGATTCTATAGGGAAGTAATGAAATGAGGGGAAGAGAGATTGGATCTTTAAGACACCTTGATGTGCATATTAAGGTACTTAATGGAGTAGCATTGTCAACCTAGTTTTGAAGTCGATGACTAAAAAGGCACTTGTAAAGATGTGTATAGTTCTGAGTCAAACCATGAGTCTACACCACAAATTCTACACAAAATCACAAGAAAAGCAAGGTGCCCTTCTAGGGCTCTATCAACAAGTGTAGCAAGTATAGAGGAGGTTAATAACATGACAAAAATTTCTTAGATATGCAAGAATACAACATGAAAGGTTTAGTTGCTACCTAAGGCCAATCTTTATAAGTGATGTAGCAAGAGTCTATATAAGAGATATTCTTGCTACATCTATCAAAAGTTTGATGAAAACGAGGCTTCTAGTCTTTGAATCATTTGCACACCATAGCAATGGATGTGGAGAGTAGTTGCAATTTTCTTGTTATATAGTGTGTGCCCTCAAAAGTCGATTGACTGGGGTGGTAATTGTTGACCTTAATATTTTTCTCGATGAAACTTATATATGTAGATCGTCTGGGAGAATCGGTAATTAGATAAGCTATTGGAAAAAAAGTCTTTGGTTGCAGGAATGCTTGAAGAAGTGGATATATTCTATCATCACTATCACTACAACAGAAACGAGGCATAGATGCGCATGTTAGACGTGCAAAGTCAGGCGCGTCTATCATTGCGTCTATATGTGCGTGTAAAAGAGCGTGTAAATAGACACGAATTTTGCGTCTATATATCCGTGTAAATACACGCCAATATAGACGCGCAATTATTTAATCACCTAAAATTGGAATTAATATAATTAAAAAACCAAAGTTAATAATTATTTAACCACCTCAAATTGATTCTTGAGCATGCACGTGTGCACATGATAAAAACCATAGAATTAAGAATACACATTGAATCATTGAATAAAAAAACCAGAGTTAATAATTATTTTTTCATTGCTCTCTAATGAATGGTAGTTCCTCCAGTTAACAAGCCTAATATAAGTAATTAGCGGCAAGCGACAGAAACCTTATTATACAATTAGTAGCAACCATTGCAATATGTATCTCGTAATTTCTCTACTTGAAGATGATAAAAAATACTTCCTTTTTATTATGGAAAATTCAATTTAGCTTTAAACTTGACTATTGATTCTTGAGTATGCACGTGTGTGCATGATAAAAACCATAGAATTAAGAATACACATTGAATCATTAAGCAAATTAAGTATGTTACAGTGAATGATCCATCTCATCTTCAATGAGATCAGCCCTTGCTAAACTATCTACTTCTAGGTCTATGTTACCAAGAGGTAACGAAACAAATAAGTCGATCCCACTATCAAATGTGTTGCTATATTGCTCAATAACTTCATCAATATCATCGACAATCACATTATTGTCTTCTTCTATGTTTCCTTGAACATCCTCGCGAGGTTAATCTAATTGTTGGATTGTCATCTGCTATCTCCATGTCGGTAATATTACCATATATTGGTATTGAACGATTAGATATAGGGATGACATACCACCATCGATTATTGTTTACCATTGGATGATACAAAACCTGTACTTGAAAAACAAAAGCAAGAAACTTAAATACTTATTATATTGTGTATATGTATCACATGTATACATATTAAAGAATTAGCTTTTGCATATATACATGCTCACATTGTTGAGGTAGTACTAATGTGTCATTCTTGTTTTGGTGAAATTTTGTAGATTCAATGATTACAAAACCACTTGGATGACGTCTGATTGTGCAATGCTCACCATTTGTTACCACTTCTTTAAACCACTTCACATCCAGTACATATATAAAGAATCGTCTGAAGTTAAGCTTCCGAATATCTTGGATCAAGCCACAATAACCTTCCATGGTACCATTGGCATCCTCGAAGTGTGCAAGGATGCCACAATCTTGGGTATTTCTCTTTTCATCTATACGTTGAGTTCGAAGATGTTTACCCTCACACCAAATAGCATTGAATAATGTGCACTAGTAGTAAAAGATAAAATATCAAACATGTCAATTATTTATATGAAATATAACTTATAGAAACAAATTAATTGATAGTATGTCTCACCTTTGATAAGAAACCTCGTGTGTATTCCCACTCTTCTTCAGATATATTAATTTCCTCCTCTTTTTCCATTCGAGCTCTCCATTTCCTCATGTAACCAATCTATATCAATATGACGTGGGAGCGCATTTAGATGATCTGGAAATGAGACATTATGTCCATATCTAGTGCGAAATGCTTGTCTTTCGCTTTTTCTTCTTGCCCTTGCTTCATTGTTAGCACTTTACTCATTCCTTTTCCTTGAGGTATTATAGAGGTCATCCTCAAGTCTTCATCATCTTTCCATAGTTGTGGTTGAGAGGGATCCACTTCAGCAAGATATTCAGAGATATAAACAAGGGATGATTGCATAACCAATCCTCAGCCATGCTTCCCTCAGGCCGTGCTTTTTGCCTCACAAAATCTTTCAAGGTTTTCATGAAGCGCTTAAGAAAAAACATCCACCTTGCATGAACTACCCCACAAAGTGCGATCTCATCAATCAAATGTACGAGTAAATGTAATTGACTCGTCAAAATGGATCGAGGAAAAATTTCCTCCACCAAACAAACCACCTCAACAGATAATACTCGAGCATCTTGCAATGTGTTTGGATCAATTTCCTTCGAGCTCACGTATCTGTCAGGATGTATTTGAGAATTGTTTATTTTTGTATAGAAATTCAAAGATATATAATGAAAAAATACAATGTATACACACCTCACAAGCTCTCCCATCTTGTAAATGATATCACGTACATCTTTGGATACACAATGGGATATGCTAGTAGGAAGTACGAACTGAATGTAAACAATATTCATAGATCAAATGATTAGTTGAGAAAAAAGTCATCATACCCCAAAGTTTACACATAGTTACTCCACTAATTACTATATTCATGGTTAGAGATACCCTTACTTGAATCATTTTGTGCCAATCGTGGGACTTCAAACCAGATAGTTGCTCCACACCTCTTTTCTTTTTCTTTATAAAGGCTCCCTTGAGACATCTCATACATCCTATGGGTGTTCGAAAGCTACATATTTGTTCCTTCACTATTTTTTCCTCATTCTTTAACAACATCCAAGGTGCATGGGGTTGACTTTAGGAACGCGTCTGAGAGCGCGTCTAACCTGTAATTTAGACGTGGTCATACATGCGCTAGCTCTCCCAACTCTGATAAAAAATATATATTTTTGCAATGATGAATGTGACCAATCTTATGTTTGTGTTTATTATTTTTCTTGTCTATGAGAAGCATTCGCACTTAAGTTTTATGCTCAATGTCTAAAGAAAGCTCTTTGAAAATGTTTAGGTATGGATGAAGGTAATATATGATTTTTTGTATGCAAACAAATTTATCTTTTTCCTGTGTTTTTTTTGCAGATGTCGTATCCTGGTTCATCTAGCAATGACCCGGATTTGGATCGCATGAATGATACATTGGTCTCGTTTGGCAGGGGGTCAATGCATTTTTTGGAGGTTTTCCTAGTAGGAAAGACTTCATGGGAGAGATGACCAAACACCTTGGCCGCTCTCCCACAGCAGACGAGGTGTTCAGCATCATGTCTGGAACGCCTCTGATATCTTTGCCTGGTACTACTTCCCAAAATCCAATTGCAGGTACTCCACATGCAGGTACTCCATGTGCAACACCTATACATGCATCGGCTGAAGCACAAGCATCAACCAACGCACATGCATCTGCAGAAGCACGTGCATCCAGCGAGGCAGAGGGTAGTCGACAGAGAGGGAGAAGGGAGAGTCGAGGGGGAGGACGAGGCTTTGTGTGGGGGTTGCCTAGGAGGTGGCGAGCGATCACCCTCACCAGTAGATCACATAGAGGAGCCTGTACACCAGTACTATAGAGTTACAGATACTGGTGGCATCTTCCATGATGATGAAGGAAGGGATGTAATGGCATATATGAGGAGCATCGTGCATGCAACGTATAAAGATTGTTTCATCTACTTCAAAAATCAGAAAAGCGGCTTGTGGCAGGAGGTGTTGAGGGCAGTCCATAGGAGATACCCAAATCCTGAGGGTCAGAAATTCTCGGATGATTGGGGACGCACAAAAATGAGGGATTTGCTTCACAATAAAAGATCCCACCTCATGACACGTGCCAAGGACTCACTGCGGAGGCAGGAGGAGGGGTGTGGAGCCTATAGCCAACCACCTATGTGCCACTGCATAGAGTGGAAGAAAGCCAAGAAGAAAGCAGCAAAGAAAGTGAAGAGTCGCCAGCACGCAGAGGCGCGACAGATCCAAATGGAAACCATGGGATTGTCGCATTACGGATTGGGCGATAGAGAGTCATGGAAGGCAGAGTTTGTAAGTATATTTTGATTTCTAGTTTTTTAAAATTTATATTTCTTTCAATTCTTTATATAATTTATTATAATACATTGTGTCTCATAATTGTTTGTATATATCATAATTGTTTTGCAAACTACTATTGTTGGTAGGATACCTACTCCTAGAGAGGTAGGTTACCATCGAGGCCATAACCACATAGCCACATGGCTTCACTTCTATGAGGAGGATCTCATCACTGAGGACCAATACACCCAGACTATGAGGATTCGACAACAAGAGGAGGTATGCTTTTCTTACTTTTCTATTAAAAGTATAACTAATTATAACTTTTTCTCCACCATGTCTACATAAGCAACCTTGATCTTTTGTGTGTGTAGGCGAACTCGGATGTGGAGCATAGCGAGGAGGGGGATAGCGACGCTAGTAGCCATGGTGGTACTAGCGAAGATCTTTCTTTTTCAAATTCGTAGAGGAGCACCATACCTCCTCTATGGCCTTGTTTTCTTGTATATGTATTATCCATCTTTGAGCCTACTGCTTGCAGCCACGCTTTAGGTCACAAGCACTTAAACTTCCCATGTAAATGCTTTTGATCTATAATGAATACATGGACTTTTATTTTCAATTCTTATGCTTCTAGATCCATTGTCTTTTTCCCAAATGCACAATCTGATGTATGGGAGGGGGAAAAAAAAACAGATTTTTTTTTCCAGTTCTGTTTTGCGCGTCTAAATTGCAGAAAATGGGCGTTTATAAGCGCGTCTACAATGCAGAGTACACGCGCTTATACACGTGCTAGATAATTCAAACTTTTAAAAAAATTAAGTATCTTTTTTAAATAATGATATTTTTTGTTTTTCGTTTGCGTTAGGCATGTCTATATGCCCGTCTAACTGCCAGATAGACGTGCTAATAGATGCACAGAATAAATTAAATAAATGGAAATTTTGGTTTATTATGCACTTGTATTCACGTGTGTATATGTGCGTCTATTTTTGCATGTAAATTCGTTCATACATGCGATTATAGACACGACGCTGTAGACGCGCAAATAGATGGGCAGATAGATGCGCCCATAAGATTTTCTCTATATTCAAAAATCGCATCTAAAAGTGTGTCTATGAGACCTTTTTGTTGTAGTGTATTATCAACTTTTGCAAAGCCATAAATTAATGAATGGCACTCAAAAGTATAAAGTACTTCATGGCACTATTAACAGGGAAACAAAAAAAAAAGGATTGCGATGAGAGGCTAGCTACGCGGAGGATGGTCTCATGATCCTTTGGAATTACACTTTTAGGCTATCATTCACATCTAGCTTAATGCAAACAAGGGAGGTGCTTGTCCATATGAAGTTGCCATTTTCAATTATTGGCCCAAATGGAATCTTAGTGGTGGCTAATTGTGAATATAAAAGAAAAGGCTATAATTACATATGGAGAAGCTAACATAGAGGAAAGTTGCATGTTGTATTAGGTCAAGATCACAAATTAGTTAGAGTTTATGAGAAGAATCTAAGAACTATAAGAGATATGGGACGAAAAAAAGAGGATGAGTGGGAAATTATGAAGGAGTAAAATTGTTAAACCTCCTCGGGTGTTGTCATTTCTAGGTGGCTACATGTGTGACAGAGCATGTGAAAAAAAAGAAAACAAAAGCATCTCTAAGTAGAAGAAGTTTTTTAGATTTTGACCAAAAATAGTAATAATTAAAGAGCTTAAAATATTTTAATAAATTATAAATATAGAAGAGAATCTTTTGAAGCTTATGTTGTGTGTGAGGAGAAAAAACTATATAAGGAGGAGTACGCTAAGAGGTTGGGGGCCTTCTCTTTTTTTGTTGAAGTCTTGATTGTCAGGAGAGGAGGGTAACAACCAAGCTTAGGAGCAAATTATGTATACTTCAAACATTGACACCCATGAAGCAAATAGCCCAATGTATCACAACAAACAAAAAAAAAGAGGTATGAAGATTATGTATGAGGTTTGTTTGGAACTCAAAGTTTTGCTCAATTGTTTTGAAATTTAAGTTGCTCTACATTGTGTGAACTTTCAGTGTGCTGGTGGCCATTAGAGGCATTTAGCTTTTTTTTTCTTTTTTGGACTAGGATAGATTATGTGTGGCCATATACTATCTACACTTGAGTAAAGTTTAGCAACTAAACAGAGTCATATTCATAACCGGCACTCCTTGTCATCTCCTTTTTGGGTTGTGCAAGATGATTATGTTTGATTACTGCTTGTGAGACAACATATAGATGTATTATGATAGTTTCATCCACTTTGTGAAGGACTACCCATTGAAGCACAAGAGAACCACAAACCTTATACCCTAAACACGAAATCCTAAATACTGAACCCTAAACCAAGCCCTAAATCCTAGAGCCTAAAACCTAAATACTAAACCCTAAACTAAGCCCTCGGGTAAGTTACTTATGAATATATGTGTGCATCATATGGGTTCAAAATAAGGTATTTTTTAAATACCATTTTTATACATTTTTTACAAATAGAATGTTGTAATATAAAGGGGTTATTTACATATTGAATAGAAAAGGGTTATGTTTTATTCATGAAAAATTCACAAATAAGGATATTTATAAATAGGCCTTGAACGCACGTGATGTAGAGGATATACATATAGTAACTTCCCTTAGACTAAGCCCTAAACCATAAATCCTAAACCCTAAATACTAAAACCATTTACCATAAACACTGAACATGCACTAAATCCCTCATATGTTGATTTAGCAAATAATGTATCCCTTTTACAAAGGATAGTCCATCGAAGCACAGCAAAGTATAAAACTCTAAACCCTAAAAAATATATCATGAGAGTTTCATCTCTTTCTACTTATGATATATGTGGTAATATATACATTCTATACTTTGACCAATGAGAATCATAAATTCTTACATTGTTTTATCTCATGCTCATAGGGTGACCTTGATAAACAAAGATTCTAGTATGGTTGGTAGAATCAAGTATAGGCTTGACAAGGTATTGAGGTGCTTGCCTACTATTGATAAGAAAGCCTTTGAGATCCTTAATGTTCTGCCAAAATTGTCTAGGAGAGCAAAAGGGCCAAAGATTGAGGAGGTGAAACATCTATATCCAACAAAGATCACATCCCAACAAGAGCTTTTCCAACAAGAAAAAGTGCAAGAGGTTATAGAATCTGAGGATGAAGTTTACAAAAGAAAAAGCATTGTCCTTGGCCTTGTCAATTATAAGAGAGTGGGTGAGGTGTATGAGCAAATGGTTGTCAATGTTTCTTAAACTTCTGAGAAAGATGACTATCTTAGTATATCTCTTAAGGACAATTCCATGGTTTTTAAAAAAGATATTTAATTATCAGAATTTGTAGTCTTTTGTTGCATAAGATAAGCCAGCATTTTGACTCTCAAATTTTTTAGTATATGGAATGATGGTGTTGTTCATTGAAAATAACACTCCTTTGTTTTTGTTATTGGTTTTAGGACGTTAATTGATTCTCTCAACAAAGAAATCTCTAAAAGTATATTTATTGTTGATCCACTATTATTAATCTAGTTCATAGAAATGTTTTTCAAAACGTTCAATTCCATCACAAACTACCTTTTTTTTTTTCCTTCTGTTGAAAGGTATGCAATTTTCCAAAAGGGTTAATGTATACTTCTTTTTTGTATTTATTAATTACTAACATTTCACTTTGTAGAGGATATTGGAGCCTCATATATATTGATATACTCAATAGAGAAATTATCCTCATGAACTCTCTAAGTGGTACCATGGCCAAGAAAAAATGTGTGTTGAATGAAATACTACTTGCGTTTTGGTTAATTTTTTATTTTATTTTGTTATCTATTTTAGTAACATGTTTCTGTTTGTAATGCTCGTAGGCTCGTGACTACCTTTTTGGACACCACATATGAGGATATCGTTGATCCTAGAAAACCACATAGTTTTCTCCAACAAGAAGTATTCTTACAAAGTGATGTGCATACTTGTGGATGGAGACTGATTTCAAATGTTTGCAGGACAATAGATTCAAAGATACTCAAGATAGATGGGGTGAATGTAAGTATTTTTCATATTGTTTGTTTTTTTACAATCCTTTTTTGATTTTTCAACTTATTACATTTTTTCTCACAATGCCAAGATTACCCAAATTCATATGTGGTGGATAATGGAGCGATATATTGAGTTCATTTTGTTGAGAGAGAGAGAGAGTACGAGAGAGATACACAAGACATGCTCCCAAAGAATGATTCATATTGATGTAGAGTTAGTATATATAGGTGAGACCCAAGTCAAGTGAGAGATGATATATATAGTTGTAACATCCCCACTCAAACAAAGGTCTCTCGCTGCGAGTGAAAAAACCCTTGGGGAGAACAAGGGAAAAACCCGAGCCCCTACACATACCTACGATACAAAAATGATTTACTATAAAGTTTTCTTGAATAAAATGATACATGCCTCAATCAGTGAGACAAGAACTTGAAACAATACCAAGTGCATGTCTTAATGAGCTAAAGCGAGCTTCACTAAGAGCTTTTGTGAAGATGTCTGCAACCATTTGATCACTGGGACAATGCTCCACCATAATGGAACCTTTTTTGACTTCATGTCAAACATAATGATAATGAATAGCAATATGCTTTGATTTACTATGTTATATATAGTCTTTGGTAAGGATCTCCATTGAGAAAAGCCGTTTTAACATCCATTTGGTGAATTTCTAGATCAAATAGTGTTGCAAAATCCAAAATCATACGAATAGTTGTGGAGCGCACAACGGGAGAAAATGTTTCTTGATAATCTACTCCTGCAACTTCTGAGTAACCTTTTGCCACAAGTCGTGCTTTGAACTTATCAAACGAGCCATCAGCTTTGGTCTTGGTTTTATAAACCCATTTACATTTGATAGGAACACGATTTGGGGGGAGTTCAGTAAGAATCCATGTACCTTTGGAGATTAAAGAATCATACTCAGCTTGCATAGCTTCTTGCCATTGATCCCTTTGAGATGAATTGATAGCTTCCATATACGATATTGGATCCGCTTGGACAGACATAGCATCATCAAAGACATCATATTCAATAGAATAGAATCCATGCTCTATCTCAATAGGAAGATCGACATAGATCTCCAAATTTTCATCACTCTTCTTTGGAGGTGAAGGAGGTTTATGATCATCAGAATTAGTAGAATCACAAAGCAAGTAAGGAAATGCACTAAGCAAAGACTGTGTATCATCTAAAACATCTGACGACCATGTGCCACCCATAGTCTTCTCATCAAATATAGCATCACGACTAATGATAACCTTTTGAGAAGAAGGATCACGAAATTTGTAACCTTTGGAATGATCTGAATAACCAAGAAAAATAACCTTCAAACCTAGAGGATCCAACTTATGTCGAGTGTCCTTGGGCACATGAATATAAGCAATGCAGCCAAATGTGTGAAAGTGAGAGACTGAAGGTGTCTTCCCTGTCCAAATTGTTATAGGAATTTTACCAGCAGGTGCAGTAGTTGGAAGATGATTTTGAATAAAAACAGCTGTTAGAAGTGCTTCAGTCCAAAACTTTCGAGACAAACCAGAGTGTATAAGCATGCAACGTATAGCATTAAGAATCGTGCAATTTTTGCGCTCAGCAACACCATTTTGCTGAGGAGAATAAGGAACTGTAAACTCATGATAAATACCTTGATCCTTACAGAAGTCATCAAATAGATTGGATACATATTCACAGCCATTGTCACTGCGAAGCCTCTTTATAGAGAATCCAGTTTGAAGCTCCACACTTATCTTATGTTGTTTAAATATAGGTAAAGCCTCAGACTTATGTCGAAGAAGATAGGCATGTGTGTACCATGAGAAATCATCAATGAAAGTTATAAAATATCGATATTGAGACTTTGAGGCAGGAAAAGGACCGCAAATATCGGTATGAACCAAATCCAAGAGAGCACAGGAATGTGATGAAGTAGAAGTGTAGAAAGGCAAACGATGGTGTTTTCCAAGTGCACAATACTCACATATTCCCATACGTGGATGAGATTTAAGATCCATACCTTGCACAAGACCATGACGATGAAGATCAAGAATTTTGGCAAAATCGGAGTGTGCAAATCGTTGATGCCATAATTTGCAATCTGCATCTCCAGGGGCAGTAACAACATTTGCAACTGTATCGTTCAATGATAGCTCAAATAGATTACCATGTCGAGGAGCCACTGCTATAGTATGCCCGTCTTTCTCTATACGACATTGATTATGATCAAAGCCAACAAACAAACCAAGATCAACTAGACGAGCAACAGAAAGAAGATTTCTTTGCAAATCAGGAACATGAAGAACTCCTCTTAATATTCTAGTGGATGAAACAGTCCCCAGATATAAATCACCCACTCCTTTGACTTGACAAGTCGTATCATCCGCAAGGTAAACAAACTTCTTGACAGGAAGAGAATGATAACATGAAGTACCTTTTTTGGAGAGATATCATAATGGACGAAATTGAGCTCCTGATGAGTATGATCATCATCAGTTATAGTTTGTTGAACAATATAAGCTCGAGAACGTTCTTCATCATATCTGCGTTTATAACAACGGCGAGATGGATGATCTGTATGTGCACAATAATCACAAGGAGGAAAACTTTTGGATGAGCGAGGTTGCTTTGTAGTAACTCCATGCTCCTCAACATATTGATGTGCCCAGCAATCAGAAGCCACATGACCTTTCTTATCACAATAAGAACAATGTTTGTTAGGATAAGCAAGACAATAAGATCTACTACCTGGATTAGGGCGTCCACCCTGCTGAAAACATGAAGCAGGATGCTTGCGAGCAACAAAAGTAGCATCAAAATCCCTTTGTTCGCGAGTGACCAAAACAGCATCAGATTTTTCCAAATGACGCTCATGACGTTGAGAATATTCAATAAGAGATATACATGCTTTGTCAAAGTGGATATCATCCTTGTTAGACAAAATAGTGATGATATTGTCATATAAAGGATCTTTGATGGTATGAAGAAGTTGAGTAACAATCTGATTTTTAGCAACAGGAGCGCCGGCAGCACCAAGCTGATTGATAATGTCTTTAAAAGCCTCGATATGAGAGTGCATAGAAGTACCAACCTTATATTGAAGATTCTTCAAACAAATTTGGAGATATAAAATTTCGGTGACCGATTTCTTCTCAAACGTTGAGATAAGATACTCCCAAATAGCATGAGAGGCTTCCAGATGAAAGACATCCAACATAAGTGAGTCAGGAAGTGCAAACAACATATAACGACGAGCCGCTTTGTCATGACGAATCCAATCAATATGATCAATTTTCCATTGTTCAAATAATGGACCATCAGTAATCACAGAATTGTTATTCATCACATCAATAGGTTGAACTGGGCAAGGCAGGTTGCCCAAAACAATATCAAATAATTCATCACCTTCAAGAATTAGCATCATCTTTGCTTTCCACCCAGGAAAGTCTTGTCCTTGGAAGAAGGGAACTGAACGTTGGCCAGACGGATATCCGTTAACAATTACCCAATTGGCCATGCCTGTATGTCGAGAGAAAACAAATAAGATGAGATCGCAGAATTTGCAAACCATGATCAAGACGAGCGTAGTTGAGACACATGACAATCAAAATAGGGATATGCACATAAGAACGACGAAAAGTATTGAGTGACTAAAAAGAAAGCCCGAAATAGAGAGGCGTAACGTACAAGACGAGATGACGCATATAAAAAAAGTGCTATTTTGGTCGAGCAAAGAACGTGAACAATAATAAAACATCGCTAAAAATAGCAAGATGTTTGCTTGTCGTAATCAACATCATTAACGAATACGAGCGATTAATAAACTGTAATTGGGGATTAACGAACGGTAATTAGAAATACAGTTTTAAATAAAGAATCGTAGATTCGAGCAGAATTGTTGTCTTGAATCCTGAACTGTCATAACTTTTGATCCAGAACTCCGATTGACAAGCACTTTTGACAGGATTTGAGAGCACTTTTGACAGGATTCGAGAGCAGTTTTGATAGGATCCGATTGACAAGCAGTTTTGACAGTTTTGACAAAATTAACTAATACTTCTAATTTGAACAAGTTCATGTATCAAATCATCACTTGTGCAAAGAATTCAATTAAGTACTATAAACAATGAAACAACTTATCTTCCTTGTTGTTGCTACGCATCCATATCTCTGATACCATGTTGAGAGAGAGAGAGAGTACGAGAGAGATACACAAGACATGCTCCCAAAAAATGATTCATATTGATGTAGAGTTAGTATATATAGGTGAGACCCAAGTCAAGTGAGAGATGATATATATAGTTGTAACACATTTTGGATAGGGAAATAATACTAGTTGATTCTAACTCCCACCACAAAAATCTTCAACAAAGAGTAAGGGCAAGGGCAAGTCATCTAGAAAGGCTAGTAAGGTGAACTCCAAAAAGAAAGGAATTTCAACACTTTCTCCTATGGAGTCTCATGCATCTCCTCTTGGATACAATACACCTCATGGTATCGCCCTTATGGTCATACTCTATAGATTTCCAAAGCCTTCCTATAATGTTGTCTAGTTCCTCTTTTGCAAAATTTCTACTTAGCCAAGATACCTTTGTCCTTTGTAAATTTGCTAATTGAAGTAGACCACAAAGATATGCAATGGTATAAACCATGACAGGCATGTTCTTCTTGAGATCCTTCCATCTGTCATGGACTTTTGAATATCTTGACATATTTTAATTTTAGAACTGTGTCTCATTGCCTTATCAAGAATCTCCAAATTTAGAGATGAAAGACTCAGACCATTTTGTAAAATAGTATGTTGCCACAATGATATAATGCTTTTGCATAGTAGACAAAGGAAGCATAGGTCCAACAAAGTTGATGTGCCACTTCTCAAGAGAAAAGTTACAACAATAGGATTAAGCAGTTGCTTACGATTTTCCCTAGCATCGTGTACACAGGGAATTCACTAGTAGTAATAAGGAAACTTCACATGCGTGTAAGAAATATATGAAAATACCCCTTATCTATCCCCTATTTATGGGACCTTACCTTATAAAATGTACCTTCTGACGAAGGAAATTTGGTATGGCAGCCTCTAACTATGCCAAACTCCCTTCTGCCACAAAGTGAATGAGGTAAGGGCACCACCTAGTCATGGAAGAGCGGACTAGGATGCTATGCAAGAGGGAGAGAAGCTTGTGAGGGAGAAGAGAGGAAAACTATGAGAGAGAGAGAGAGAGAGAACTACAAAAGATAGATGAATCAATAAAACTTAAGAGGGCATAAGAGATGGAGAACCCTCAAGAAATCACCAATATACACAATATGGACACCAATAGCATGGGCTTATTATACTATAGAGCATGCATAAGCTATAGTAAGGGAATGAACTGCATAAGCTCATGAGAGAGAATGGGAAAGGCTCAATAGGGCTGAAGAAGGTCTCTTGGCTCTCTCTTTTCTTGCAAATTACAAAGGAGAAGGCCTCTTTATATAGGCCTTGAGGGTGTTTAGGGATGAGGTTAAGATAGAATAGGAATTAACACCACCAAAGCTGCATCAAGGCGGTTCCACTAATGTGGAAGCTCCATCTAGATGTTTTGTTGACCATTTTGTACTTAATCAAGCTCCATCATAGGTGAGTTGTCTCCATTCTCCCCCCCATAGCTTGATTCCAAGAGCTATCCTATAAAAAATATAGAGAATCTTCATAAAATAAGATCATATCTAGCAATGATGAAGAGAGAGTAGTGAGAATTCATACATTACTACTACAATTAAGGATGGTTTGGGGGTCATTTAGGAGGGGAATTCTAATGGTTTATTAGCTTGAGAGAGAGGAGAAGAGAGGGCAAAGGGTTGGGAGTCTAATTAATTATATTTTATGGAAGTGTTAAGTGTGAGGACGAAAGTGTGGGTGTGTATAAAATTGGGAGGTGATCTCCACTGCAGTTGGAAAAAGTTGGCATCCACCATTTTGGTCATATCTCCCGACTCGTAGCTCCAAAAAATTATAAAAAAATACCAGCTAATACTTCAGCTCACATGCTACAACTTTTATGTAAAAAAAATTTTTGGATCAAAGTGAAAGTATTTTTAAAAAATCTTACAAAATCATGTGTCTGATTTTTCTTCCACTAATACTTCCAAGAAGGGTCCCATTTGGTTGAATTGTCATAAGGCTCCAAAGTCATGACATTATGAGCCTCACATGCCCTTTGGATGGCTCCAAATCTATTTCATGTATTTTCTTTTCACATTATTCATTTTCCCTTCACCTTCCTCCATTGATCTTTACTCTTCACCCCCCCTTGGTAAACCGGTCCATGAAATATTTCCATCTAGTGATTTTTTGGATTTCCCAAGAGGTTGTTCCCACCCTCTTCTTTATTTCAAAGCTCAAAATGTACAAAAAATCAAAAAATTGTTAGACAAATATTTTTTTGTGGTTTTCTCAGATCACCTTCATTCCCTTAACTAACCCCCCTCCCTTACACTCACATGGTACCATATAGTAAACCCTAGTGGGTCCCGGGATCATGTACATCACAAAGCTTAACATACGCAAAAGTAACTTAGAAAATTGTCGACTACCAGTAGTAAGCATGTGAAGCTTTCTGGGTAGTGAGTCGTTTAGCAAAATGGCATGCACATGCTAAATAATGAAATTCCTCTAGAATAAAGCGTACCTCATCAGGAACCACACAACGACAATAAATCTCAACCACACCTTTCATATATAAGGCATTGGCTATTATTGAAAAGGAAAGCGCTTGTTGTCGCTTAATCTTCCTCTTATGGAATTTAGAAAGAGTTTGTGTCGAGTTGCCTATTGACAAATAATGCACGATAGATGCATACCATGATGGAATGGAGGTTGCATCAATTTTGCATAAGTCCTCCTAGTCACTTATATCAACCCACACTTTCTTATACTCACCAAAATATACTAGAAACTCTACGATACCCTATAGCTTTGATAGCTTGCTCCTAATCTCATAGTCAAACTCCTTCAGCAAAGAGATCAACCACTTGGCTAGTCAATCAAGGAGTTGAATCTTGTTCAATAATAAGCGCAATTCCTGTGATGCCTTGGTAAAGTACACTACCTTCTCATAAAGAATATAGTGTCTAAACTTCTTGGTGGCGAATACCATAGCCAAGTAAACCTTTTCCAAATAGCTGTAAGAAAGCTCTGAAATTTCTAAGTTTTGGCTTGCAAATGCAATAGGATAATAAAGTTGTGCCTCCCAAATTTGGAATAGGCAACAACTAATACTATGCCTTGTCTCACAGTCGTGAATATATAGAAACCCTCACCTATTTTTGGAGCTTTTAAAACCAGCGCTTTGGATCATTCCAATTTAACATCTTCAAATGCCACTTTGCATGCTTCTGTCCATTCAAAAACATGGCTTGAGATAAAAGATTTATCAAGGGCAGTGAACGGTCAACCAATGCATTATGAATTGACGATAGTATCCTATAGATGAAATAAAACTATGAACTTTATTAGAGCAAGTGGGTGGGCTTAGGGCCACAATATAACCACCTTTTCAGGGTCGGTGACAATACCAACCACACTCACAACATGACCCAATAGCAAACCATAAGGCACCCCAAATACACACTTCTGAGGATTCAATGCTATGCAATACTCATGATATTGCTCAAAACATGTACATAGAACAATCAACTCTCTATGATGGGTCATGGTAGGTGTCCCAAAATCATTTATGAAAACCTTTAGCCCTTTAGGGAATATATCGACAAACGTCTTATCAACCATTCTTTCCTAAGACCTAGGAGCATTACATAAACCAAAATCCATCACATGGTACACAAAAGTACCAAAAAACTATAATGAACATCGTCTTCAACTTATCCTCTTCAACTATGGCCATCTGATTATAATCTACAAAATAATTCATGAAAGAGTATATCTCTCGCCCTGCCAGCTCATCTAAATTTTGATTTGATAAAGGGCACAAGGTAATAGTCCTTCACCGTTTGCTTGTTCAATTCCTTAAAATTAATACACAAGCGGATTCAATAGTTCTTTTTCTTTCTTATTACTACTAGTGAGCACCATTTTGTATGTTCAATGAGAAAGATCAAACCAGCCTTCCTTAAATACATCAATTCCTCTAAAATAGGTTCTCTCAGCTCAAAAGGCATATGCCTAGCCTTTTGTCTCATTGGCTTACTACCTTTCAATGGGATTTTCTGTACATCCAATAGAGGGGTCCAATAGAGGGGGGAATCCCATTCAATTCGTCATAACTCACGCAAATATATCCTTGAACTCCTATAGGAGTGCTACATAATCTGCATACTCATAAGCAAATAACATAGTGTCAAGTTTAATGGGGAGGGGATCATTGGGAGTCCCAAGATCCAGCTCTATCACATCAGCATCATGAATCTTGTCCTTTGCCTCTATTGGCTCATTTAAACATACTTGATAAACCTCCTTAGTATAGTAGAACCCTCTTTAGACTCACTGGAACTTGAGGTTCCAATAGCTTAGGTTTCCTGGAGTGCCTTCCATTTTGTAGTGGGAGGTAATGCTCTTTCATCCAACGGGCACTCAATGTATGCATCCAAAATTATTCTCTTTAACCCATGCCCAAAAATCAATCGACTAGCTAGGATATCCACCAAACAATCGAAACGTAATATCCACGAAGGTCTAAGCAACAGCTGATAGATTGGCATCCCAGCAAAGCAAATAACACGAAAGTTAAGGATGCACTCAATATTAGTGTATGTCACATGTATTTGCGCTATCATTCCTTCCAATTGCCTTAGGCTATCATCAACCATTTTTAAAATCATTGTGACATCCTTTGAATCGATGTGACATCCTTTTGAACTCGAGTAAGTTATTCAAGGATATATGATGCATCACATGGGTTCAAAATAAGGTATTTTAAAAATACCATTTTTATATATTTTTTACATAGATGGGTGTATTATAAAGGGGTTATTTATAAATTCAATAGAAAAATATTATATTTTATTTAAGAAAAATTCACAAATAAAGATATTTATAAATAGGCCTTGAATGCATGTGATATAGAGGATATATATATATATATATATATATATATATATATATATAGTAGCTGTCTTGAGCTTTTGAATTGGTAGACCTAACCTCCCCAATAAATCCATACTCATAATGTTTACAAATGAGCCAAGGTCCACCACCACTATATTTTCTATCAGGAGTCAGGAGTCCATTGACAAATGCATGTACCCTAGGGTAGTGCTTCTCTACATGATCCCACCATTCACTACCCACTCAATGTATAGAAAAGATTCTACGACATAACCCATTCGTAGGATTTTCTTGAACTCTTTACAATGTTTGGTGACAGTTGGGTTAGTTGTAGCAAATTCACATCCATTTTGACTTCACATAGCATATTTGCTAGGTCAAACTCACGGAAGCTTTCCACTACTCTCCATGGTGGCTCGCCACAGCATGTGTCCAATATCGCAAGGACCATGTAGTAAGACCCAGGGAGGTAGCATCATAATTAAAAAACTATTATGTTCATGGAGACGAAGAATATATTACTCAACTCAACAAGTGCTCATGTGAAAATTATAGATCAATCTTGCTCCACAGCTCACATCACTCAAAGAGGAAGGAAGGAGAACCCATATCTCACATGCGATTGAGAAATTGACAAGGAAAATGATGTAGAGGACGTATGCTAGTGTGCACAATTGATGGTGCATCAATGCATCCCAACCCATCCAGTATAGCTGCAAGAAAGTAGGCCAAGGAGCCTTGCAGTGCAATAGTATACAAAACAGAGTGATGTTGTCAAGTGTTTTTCTGAAAACTCAAAACCCCTAGTCATTAGATTTGCTTTCTGTTAGCTTACTTGTTTGTGTGACTAATTGCTTTGTTATTTCGTAATTGGATTTCTTGTGTTTGTCTAGCTTAGGATTTGTTTCTATCATTTTGTTTGATTTGTTGAGTGTGAAACTTGATAGCCTTGGTCAGGCTTGGTATTTTTTTGGACAGGTTGTTTGGAGTTTTCTAATAACTATGGAACGTTTTGGAACAAGGTTTGATTTCTTGTTGAGACTCTTGCACATCACGAGGACTATGGGTTCACGAGCACTTCACGTTGCACTTGTTGATGCACTGCATTCAAGGGTCGTCTCCTGAGTTTTTTCAAATACTTCCATACCATGGGTTGGGTTTATGCACATTTCACACCATTGTTGAGCATTTGCACGACATGATGTCTATTGCACCTATATGCAGTAAATATTAGATGCACATGCACTTGAGAGAGCACCTGTGATTGAGCACGCACGGTATTTGGGATGTTCATCCAAAGTTAGGAACCTTTGGATAAGTGTGTAAGGTGGTTGGGTGAGTCAGAGGGTCATGAAGGACGCCACCAATTGTGAGATGGGTTGTTCTTATCTGGTCAACATCTTGAGGACCATCATTTCCAGAGAGATTAAGAGATTTTGGATGGGTGGAGTAGAGTATGATATATTTTTGCTGATAGTTGAGAGGTGAGGCTAAGGATTAAAAAAATCAAGGAACTTTTGTTTGCATTTTGCATGATGCACGAGCACATGTAGATAGGCTAGGCACAATTTCTTTAGTGCATCCTTTTTTTTTTATATGAGCATTGCTTGATTGGTTGCATATCATGGATCCAATATTGCATATTTTTCCAAATCATGAGTGGATGAGCACAAATTTTTATTTAAAACCATATTTCTGCTAGGGCACACTGCATAAAAAAGAGATTCATATCCAGAGAATGTTTATTTTGAAGACTCGATGATCAAAGAAAAAGGTTGTAAGTTTTACATCGTCAATAAGTATTTCTTGAAGAAAGAGAGGACATGTGTGATGAAAGTGTGTGCAATTACAAGAACAATAGGCCAAGGAAGGAAATAAGTCATTTAAGATAAAATATGGAGAAAAATGATGTGATTTATAGAAATCGATATTTTTACCTATGTTTTATGGATTTTTGCAACTTTGCCTTCGTTAGCTTGTTGACCATATGTGTTTGATCATTTTGAGTACCCAGATGACTATATTCGGAGTTCATATGACGAAGTTATGATCCAAAAAACTTGCAAACAGACATAGGGCAAAAAAAACGAAATAGTAAAAAGTAGTAGAAAAGCAAAAGCCAAAAGCTGAAATTAAAAAGCCTAATGTTTGTGAGAGGACTTGTGAAAACTATATAAGGACGAGGAAGAGAATAGCAAGGGGCCTTTCCCCTCAATTCCAATTGTATCTTGTGAGAGATGTGAGAGGAGGGTTGCAAGCGAGAGGATACTCTTGACGTGCTAATTCAGAAGATGAAGAATGCGAACTTTGTGGCGCCGAGTGTCGGCTCAAGGTTGTTAAGGTATGAGAATATATTTCACTTGGTTTGTCTTCGAATTGTTGGTGTTTTTTAAAATTTGGGTTTGTGTGATACTCTACCCTCATTTGGGTCTTAAGTTGTTTTGAGCTACAAGAGGCATTGTACGTTGTCTTGTTTTCATGTGTGGCATGTGGTGTACTGTCGAATTTCTAAATTTTTCAAGTTATGTTATGCATTGAAAAAGTCAATTTCCCCAACCGGCACTCCTTAACATCCTGTTATCAAGTTGTGAGCGAGGCTTGCTCTTGATCACCGCTCATGTAACATCTCTTTTTTGGTGCCCCTGCTCAAGAGTGCCAAAATTGACTTTGTCTTGGTTATTTTAATTGTATGTGACCTAGTCTTGATTTCTTCTGATTGTTGAAAATGACTAATGATTTTCCTAAGTTCTATGATAATCATATAGAAGATCCCAAAAGATTTTTAGAAAAAATAGAGTTGTGTTGTTTGATAGAAAGAGTGATAGACCCTGTGACTAAACTCCAGATTCTTAGGTATCAATTGCAGGGAGAAGCACGAAACTAGTTAGTTGACTTTGAGAGAAGCTTGAAATTTAGGAGACAAAATTTGGACTATGAGAACATTAAAAATGAATTTCTATTCTAGGTTTTTAAAAAAGAGAAAGTTAATGTGAGATTTGGGCAAAAAAATAGAAACTTATGTTCAAAAATATGAGCAATGTGTTGAGTACTTTGCTAGGGAGTTTGAAAGATTGTGGAATTGATGGAGTTTGACATTGTCAAAAGGTGAGAAAACCCCAGTTTTGTTGAAGATAATGTATTTTGTAAATGGATTGAAATTAGAAGATTGGAGAGTGAAATTAGAGGTTAAGAATCCTAAAAAAATTTAGGAAACGGTGAAGATAGCTAAATCTCAAGAGAGGAAGACCAAAAGAAAAAAAGAGTTAGGGTTTGATGAACCAAGGGAAAGGTTGAATTCAAGGTGAATTGAGAGAAAAGTTTTTGAGGAGAAGAGAGTTATGCCTATCCTGAGAGAGGTATACTATATTCTCTTTTTAGAAGGGATGAGTTGACTTGTGAGAAATCAGTTGAAGTCTGTGAGGAGAAACTCCCTAGGGTGGTTGAGGAGAAAAATACTTGTTTGACTAATTGGAGTGAAGAATCTAGGAGTGTTAGTTTGTATCCATTCACCATAGATGCTTTTAGCCCAGAGATTAGTGATAAGGAGGGATCTAATGATATTACTTTGGAGCTTGAGGACTATAAAGGTGAGCCATAGATGGAGTTAAGTTGTAAGAAAGAAAAGGAGAGACTAGATTGTTTTAAGAGCCAAGAGTTCTCATCTTCCTTTGGAGAGGATGAGTTAAGAAAATTTTGATATTTCTAATGAGGAAAGGTGTGACGAAAGTTATGATAGTCTTGGAAGTGTTAAAGAGGGTAGAAAAAATTTAGAGAGTGAGCTTGTTTGCCTTAATGATAGTATAGAGGGATCTGATTGCTTGAAAGATGAAGAGAGAATAGAGGATGAATTTTTAAGTTTGTTAGAAGACGAGGAGGGGGAGGGCTTAGAAACTATAAGGTTTCAAGATGAAGTTGAGGGTCTGAATTTGTTGCATGATGAGGTTGTTGAGATTTGTTGTGAGTTTGGTAGTGAGTTTGTTAATCAAGAGAGTATTGAGGTTATGGATTCTAACTCTCATTGTGACAATTTTGGTTTTGGTGTTGTTGACTCTGTTGAGTCTTATGAGTTGGTTGGTGATGGTTTGAGTAGCCTTGGAGAGGCTTTTGTTTGAGATGTTTCTGATGTTGTTTTGAGTAGACCTAACCAAGTCATGCCTCTTGATAGTTGTGTGGATAATTGTTTGCTTGATTTTAGCAACAATGTCAAAGAGAAAACTTCATGTGATAGTCTTGTAGTTTCTTTGAGTTCTTTTGAAGTTTATCATAATGTTTGTGATGACTTTGATTGGGGTTTTGAGGATCCTGAGAGTGTGAGATTGAAGAGGATGTAAGAGAGAATTTGAGTAAGGCTTTGATGATTTGACTAACGTAGCAAAGTAGCCAATGATGATTTGACTAACCCCAGTCAGTGCATTCGAGGAATAACTGGTTGGAAAGAACCGTAGATTCTTTTTCTACCTTTGCACATTTGGTTGACGTCAATAATAAAGAATTCTTGATTGAAGAAAAGAGAAGAAGAGAAGATGAACCATGGCCTTCCTCTTTTGGCCCTCCGAAACGGGTAACCAAAAGAATTCATGAACAATCAAAGCTTGCTAAAAATATAACTCCAGATCAAGAGATTGAAGATGTGCCACAAACAAAGAAGACCGAAGGAAAGAAGAAAGGAAAGCAACTAGGCTACAAATTGCAATCTGACATAGAATCTACAACCGATCTCAAACGAGTTCTAAAAGAAAAAATTCTAGAAAGTAAAATTGAGTTCACCTTAGGTGAATTTATCGAAATTTCCAAATGTGAATTTCATGATGTAATTATTAATGTAATCAAAAGAAAAAGACAATATGTTGCTGATGATGCTGAAGAAACAGTGTATGATTTTTTGCAAGCTCTTCGAGTCTTCATGTAGGATGAAGAGAAGCTGACTGCATAAGGAATTCAGCTTGAAGCAGTTAAAGAGTTAATTGCAGCAATTGAAGCTGAAGATAAAGAAAGCATGGATGCAAATATTAAAGAAGTGAAGACTGAAAATGTAATGGTGAGCTGGTCCAAACTAGTTGGGAAGCCCACCTCTCAAAAATAAGGTCGTCTACAGCACATGCATGATGAGAAAGAAGCCCGATTCATTCCAAGCAGTCACTACTCCCGTACACATTGGGCAAGAGCAACAACAGAGACAGTCGTCAAAATTGGAGAAAAAGAAACACCATGTATTGCACTCTTAGACCATGGTTCTGAGATAAACGTCATGGCAATTAGTCTCTATGAAAGTGGTGGGTGGCCTATAGATGTCGATCCAGGTTGTCGAATGAGAGCTACAAACAACTCTTCTAGAGAGTTATATGCTACATGTCCTAATGTGTAGGTAACTATTGGAGACATAAAATACAATTTTCACTTTTTTATTCAAGACTCTTGTAGTTACCTATCATTCTTGGGCAACCTTACATTTCTGAAGCCCGCTTGGAAACAAAATCTCTTGATGATATTTCTTCCTATGCTCGAATTCGAATCAAGGATAATGAATGAGATATCTAATTTCTTACTAAGTGTGTTAACCATCATCGAAACAGAGATCGACTGTGTGATTATCCTGTGCCTCCTAATGCCCGAGAATTCAAAGGTTTTTGGGCTGCGCTGCTATAAAAGGAGGCTATGGCAATGCGTCATGTAAAAATATTGAACATCCTTATGCTAGAAAAACTGCGTCTCTAGCAAATCTATATGTATGTACAGCCAATAGTATGGCCTATTATAAGTCTCTTCCAGGAATGACTAAAGTTGAAAGAAAATATTTATGTCATGTAAAAAGGGTGCTGAAAACCTATGACATGATGGTTGAAAATGAAGATATTCCAGGTTTTTTTTTTTACTAATTACTACTAACACATTTGCTAAAATATATACAACTGCTCATAACATCATATTGGGGAATATGGGAAATTCCCATAAGTTTGGGACACATGGTCAAATAGTTGGATTTGTCATAACTTGAACAATATAACTCCAAATCGAGCGGTTTATAGCTCAATAGATTCCATTTTTCAAACGCTTTCCAATGATAGGTCACATCATATGGCTTTGAGAAACTTCTAGACATGTTATCTGAGTGCCACCTTTTTAGTATTCAAAAAATGGGAATTGGGAGATTCCCAAACTCACTAATATTATGTTTCATACAAAAAATCAGGCTGAAAATCATTCCATAGAAGTATGTACATTGGATTTTTATGAAACAATTTAAGAATTTGTTGAGCAGGAAGACATTGGTTTACTCAACAAGGCTGAAGCACAAGTGGAGAAAAAATACAAGACAGTGAATAAGAAAGTCAAGCATGTGGCAGTCCCACAACCTCCTAAAAGTGAAGGGCAGGCTGATGGGGCAGCCAATCAATCAAGTCTTCATGATCCTTCCAACATTAGTCACAAGTTCACATTTGAAAGTATAAAAGAGCTCAAAATAGGTGAAAATTATTTCCTTTCGTCGGTTGAAAAATACTCTTTTATGCAAATGCTAATGAAGCATGGAAAAGCTTTTGCATTTCAACCAAGTGAAATAGGCTATGTGGATCCAAATATTGTGGCTTCTATGGTCATTTTTACTGTCCCACATGTGCCTTGGAACCTCAAGCCCATTCCCGTTCCAAGGGTGCATTTTTCCAAATTATTGGAACTTCTAAATGAGAATATCAGAATGAAGATTTTAGAACCTTCTTCAGCACCTTACTCAAATTGATAGTTTACCGTGCCCAAGAAAAATGGATCCTTACGATTCATTCAAGATCTACAGCGTGTTAATCGTGTCACAATCCAAAATATTGGTTCAGGTCCAATTATTGATAAGTTTGTTGAAGCTTTTTCCGGTAGAGCAATTTATTCTATAGGTGACCTATATTCATGATATGACCAATTTCAGCTTTCATTAGAATGCCAAGACATTAAGATAATGAAGACACCTCTTGGATTGGTCCGCATTTGCACTCTACCTTAAGGTGCAACAAACTCCGTAGCCCATATGATTAATGCCATGCACAAAGTCTTAAGGGACTTTATTCCACAACTTACTCTTCCATTTCTTGATGATGTACCTATCAAGGGACGTGAAGTCAATGAAAAGAATGAGGAGCTTGACGAAGATGGCTGCATGACATTTGTAGTTAAGCATATTCATGATTGTGACAGGATTTTGACAAGGCTAGAAGAGGTACATCTTATATACCCTTTCCGAAGTCTAAGCTCTTAAACCCCCATACATTATTTCCTCTCAAACCGTTGTGATTGATCGTGAAGTACCTCTTGAACCTTTAAACATTCATTGTAATCTACTTATCTCTTGAAGACACATCTCCATCCATCTTGTCCGGTTTTCTTGCCAAACCCCTATGGTGACCTTCAACCCTACACACTATGACACTGTGAACACCAAACCCTAAACACTAAACCCTAGACCCTACATCCTAGATCTTAGACCCTAGACCTTAAACTATAAATCCAAACCCCTAAACCCTAAATCCCAAACATTAAACCCTAGACCCTAAACAACAAATCCTAAAGAGTATACCTTAGACCCTAAATCCTAGACCTTAGAGCCTAGGCCCTAAACCGTGAATCCTAGATAGTAGAACCTAGATCCTAAACCTTGAACCTTAGATCCTAAACCTTAATGCATACATCTGAAATCCTAAATCTAATAGTGCAATTTTAAACCACAAACCCTAAATTCTAAATCTTTGAGTGGAAAATTTTTATGAGACAAAAAAGAATGAAAAATGTATACATTAATGCTAATTGAATATCAATTATTATGTGTTCAAGGAGCCAAGAGATGTTGACTAGGCAAGAGATTCTACTATTGTGATACATCAATCGATAACTTGAGTGTAGAGATTTTACAACTACAATGATATGGAGCTTTAGCCATGTACCTAGAAATTGTTGTCATAGCATTGGGATGACTAGGAGCATGTGAGGATCTACAATAGACATTTTAGAGGCATGGAGATTTAGAGTTCTAGGGTCAAGAGTTAGCGTGGATAGAGGTTTGAGATGTATTTGAGTATGAGCTAGATCAATGTTAGGCGTTGTTGAAAACATCCCCTTCATATGCAACATTGTAGGCACCTCACTATGGAAATACATATCTATCTAAGACATCTTAGTGTGTACTACTTATGTATATTTATATTCTAAAGTATACATCTTCCTAAGATGTGTATTTATCATTATTTTATATAGGGGCAGGAGCTTAAGAATTGATTGAATCTATACAAGCGGGATTGAGACATGTAGGTGCAGTAGTTTTAGGATTGATTGATCTAAAGCAAGTGGAATCAAGACACAAAGATCTCATACAATCTAAAGGCTATAGATAGAGATCTTGTATACATGTAGATAGATATCTGAAGACTGATCATGAGTAACAGTAGTAGATGACCCATACCATATATCCAACTCATCAAAGATAACATCTATGCTGATTATCGTTTCCTTGGTAGACGTATCAAAACATTTATAAGCCTTCCGCTCCTAATCATAGCCAATAAGCACGCACTATTGTGCATTGGGATCCAAGTTTTTTCTCTTCTCATCTCAAATGTGTACATATGCAATGCAATCAAAGGCTTTAAGATGGCTAATGTTAGCAAGCTTATGTCCATACAACTTGTGATATGATGTCATGTCATGAGTCCCTATAATAGGAGTACAATGCAGCACATACATAGCTGTCACTATAGCTTCTGAGTGTTGTTCATTGCCTGAAAACTGTGATCGCACATCGCACGATTTCTCCAATCCTTATTTTTACATAAAGAGTGTTGTTCACTACCTGAAAATTTCAATCGCACGATTTTGCCAATCCTTATTTTTACATAAAATCCCCCAAAAATGGCTAAAGCCACTTGTTTTTTTTACATGTCATCCTATTCTAGAAGTTTTCTACAGCTTTTGGATATTTACAAGACATATTATCTAAAATGGCTAAACTTGTCCAAAAATCTAGTATTTTTGAACCATCCACACTATGGACACTGATGTTAATGACTAATATGGCATTGACTCTCTAGATCAATAAGAAAGTCGAATGACTATGCACTCGAGTTTTTCACAATGTGTCTATGTAGCGGCACGAGAACGTCCAATCCCCTTATGCTAGATCTCAAGATCTCTAGTTATACATTTTCTATGTGCAAAATGGCTTATTTTAGCTCTAGAATACTAGTATCAAGGGTGAATATACAACCATGTCTTCTACCCTTTGCAATCATCTTACAATCGTTTCCAAACTCTTCAATAAAATAGCCATGCTTATTGAACCACACTTGCAGATTTTGCTCAGCTAAAAGTAGATTCTTGATAATGGAGAGGGGACATGCAATACATCATGCAAATTTTTCTTTTTAACCATCTGAATGACTAACCAAGGGAACTACACCCTTATGCTCAATGTTATGTCATGTGTCATCACCTATATAGACATAGCCATGCTTATCAGAAACCATGTCAGTGAACCATTCTCCATGCAGAGTCATATGATTGGATGCTCCAGAGTCAATGTACCATAAATCATCTAACTTATTTTCTTCAGTTAGCATGGTTACTAACATATGTCATAGAAAACAACCTATCAATGTGGTAGCATCCTCCAACATGACTAAACGAATTTAGAGGGGTCTTCCTTTTATAGCCCAAGAAGGTAGTCTAGTTGGAAAGTCTGTATGAACTTTCCCTAGTTGACTAAGAATATTCCAAATAATATTTCCTTTACCATCCCTCAGATCCCCTTGGGGGGGGCGCTACCTCCTAATGACCCTGTGCCTTGCCTTTCTGATTCCTTTGTTTCTTCCAGTACTCCTTGGCAATATGCCCATACAACTAGACTAGGAACTCCTACTAGGTGAGGACTACTATAGCTTGGTCTATTATTTTCGGATAATTTTGATTTATTACTTTTTTATACTTCAGGACTTGATACTCAAGCATGTAAAAAGAAGGGAGCTAAGCGTATTGTGACCCAAGGAGAACAGGGCATGGATGTGATCCCTTCTATAAGTCATTCTATCCTCAGCTCCCTACCATTCTAAGAAAAGTAGAGTTCAACCAATAAAAGATAAGAGGATGCAAAAATATTTATGCAAGATCATCTTCCAAGAGAAGGACAATCATTTGAAAAACCTTCTAATCAAGGGAATGTTCAATCGTCTCATCAAGATTTTGGTAGCAATCAACATGGATAACCCTATCAAAGGTAGCAACTGTGATGTTTCAACTTTTTCAACTTTCCATAAATTAAATTCAAAGAGCTTAGATTATAAAAAGTATTAAAAGACCATGAAAATTGCAAGTTTCAATATTCAAAATAATAAGCTTAAAATTTTGCACTTATATATTGTAAGTATGATTTTGGACATGAGTCTTTTGATGGGTGGTTAATAGGGACTATAGAAGTATCCTTAAGTTTATTTTCTATTTCAAAAAATGCACCAATATAGTCATTTGTGGGCTTAATCATTTATAGTGGGGAGCACAGTCGTTTCATCCTTGGGATGTCCATTACCTTTGAGAAGAACTCCAAAGCTTTTATTTGTGACTAAGGTTTGGAGCAAAGGGTGAAAAGTTAAACTACAGTAGTCTTGATAGTCTCATAATAAAATGAAGAAGGAAAAATAGAATTTTGATCATTCTTCATGACAACATCCTCCCATGCTCCAAACAAATCCCTTGGGGCTATATTACTTTTCAAGCTCTCTCTAATGAAATTACATTCAAGATGCCATCGTCAATAAAGTCCACATGTCTTCCAAGCAAGCTCTCAACTCATCAGTCACTTAACAACCTCTCAATCTCGAGGGGTTCACTATATATATATATCCTCTATATCACGTGGTTCAAGGCCTATTTATAAGTATCCTTAACTGTGAGTTTTTCTTGAATAAAACACAACCCTTTTTATTCAATGTGTAAGTAACCCATTTATGTGATACCCTCTATATATAAGAAATGTATAAAAATGGTGTTTTGAACTCACGTGAATTCATGAGTGACCCCCATAAGCTCTCAATTTCCTTCTAAATCTACCCCTAGGTCAAGTTTATTTGATAAAGCTTGCCAATCTTGATCATCAAGATCATTTGATTCCATGAGCACTCCATTTTCAGCTCATGCCTTATTTACAATTATCAAATGGTTTGTTTTCCTTTATTTATCCTTTATAAGGCTAAAAAACACTTACTTCTTAATCCTTGTAAACCCCATTATGATGGCAAGCAAGCATCACAATCATAAATCCTTGAAGTTACTTGTTTTGTAAAATCCATCATTGAGCTCATGCTAAAAGTTCTATACCCTTGTGCCACTAAGACTAGATTTTCATTGAAATTTTTTACAATTTCTTTCCCTTTTTGACTCTTCCATGAACCCAACACTTTATTATGTCACTAGGATAATTTTTCGTCTACATCATTTTATATAGCTTAAGCAGTTGATGTGAGACAATTGATTGAATGCTTCACATCCCTTCCCAAAATCTCTGAAAAAAAAAACAAACTTTTTCCTACCTTACACCACTTTACTTTTGCTAGGAGTCTTAGCTATACAATGTTTGCAAGATCCTTCCTTTAGGCTAGCTAGAAAAGTGCAACAATGTGCATGGATATAGTTACTCAATCATCACCCCATGTTGTAATACATGTTTAAATTGAGAACCAAGAAGTCAAGTCTTTTATTGAATTTGGAAAGAAGGATGATGATGGAAATGCATATTCTAACTAAGCACATTGGAACAGTGATATTAAATATTCTTAAGGTGATGCCAATGATTCTTTTTACATGTATGAATTTGTGGAAACTTAATAGCCTAGGGATAGAATACTTGATAATAAGTGAAGATGGAATGTCTATCAATCTAGCTCGTTGTCAACTCAAACTAGCAAATATAATTCATAGACACACATAGAAAACTTATTTACAAGGAAGATACAACAATCTATATACAATACTTAGAAGAGCAACTAGACATCAATTCAAAAGATCAAGTACTAGTTACGAGTACGCATGACCATCCTACTTACATAATGTACTTGATAGAAATAAAAGATTAACCACGTATTGATTACTAGTTATGAAAAGGCTCGATGGTTCTACACAAATATTGTACATGACCATCTTATCAATCATGATGAGGCAAGTGTGAGGCATGTTCTCAGCCTTATCCATGTGAGTTTAATGGCTCATATAGCTAGCTTGCGTACAATATTGCTTTTTTGCACATCATTAGAGATAGGGTTGTGGAGCTGTAGATTCTTGTTTTATTGCTAATGCTAAAAAGTAACAAGGTCAATATACGTGTTTTAATAAGCATATTGATTTTAATGCCACTAAGGGCTGAAATGATGAATGGGTTGCCTCTCACCCATCCAACCTCCAATCCTCACTAAGAGAACTAAAGAGGGGCACCACCTAGCCAAAGGGAGGATGGGCTAGGACATCCCTTTTCTCAAAGAGAATCAAAAGAACCAAGACACAAATTTACAAGAGAGAATATATGTACTAGACACCATATTAAAATATGAGAGAGAGAGATGAGAGGAGAGGGAGACAAGAGGAGAAGAGGTAGAGGAAGCTTGCCATTATGCTACATAATAAAAGAACTCACTCATAGCTCACCTCAAAGAGATGGACTAGCATGAGGGTATTCTAGAGTACTCTCATGTGCTTGTCATTGTCATTCTCTCCCCTTCTCCCATTCTCCATGGGCTCTTTATATAGCCTCCATGAGGGATTATATTAAGCTAATCTTCTTGATTAAGATAATCTTAGATGATATATGGCATCTTTGAAAATATGGAGAATAGTGGATGGGACAAGTCCCCACCTTGGTCATCATGCAAGAAGCCAAGGGTGTTGGTAGACAAAATAGAGAAAGGGAGCTACATTACAAGAGGTGAGTGTCCAAAGCACATTATTATAATATATTTACAAGAATGATAGAATGGAAAGTTGATGTGGTGAAAGAGAGAAGAAAATTGCATGTAGCTAGCAGTCTGCGCCTTTGTAGCTTCAAATCGGTGAAGAATTTGAAAAAAGTTTCTTCTGCAACTTTGTAGACCAGGTTGAAACCAATCGGGTAGCGCGGAGATTTTCTTGAAATTCGCTTTTCCTTGGGAGTTATTGAGATTATAAAAAACGGCTTCCAAAAGCTACTTTGACTTTAGTCCCCCATATATATATAAATACATATAAGCATGTGACAGAAGGGATCCATGCTTGTAAGCTTTTGTGTAAGATCCAAATGACACCATGATGTGGATATTGACTTGTGTACTAGGGTGAGGTGTCCTCTAATGATGGTGATAGATTCCAAATCTTAGTGATGTAGGCGGAACCCATGTGTAGTTGGAGGCTAGTCCTTTGAAAAATCTATGCACTCACTCAACTCCTAGGTGTAATCCACTTCCATCTTCACTAAGATAACCATCCCTTTTACCCTTTACATTGGCATCCCTCCTAAGAACTTGTTCCCCCCATTTGTTAGATTTATCACAATCGAGAAGCAATGTAGCATACCTAGTGCTTGAAGAGTAAACCCAAAGTGATATGGTAAAGCTCTTGATAGGGGTTTTGGCCAAATTTTGTGGTAGAAATCCGGGTTATAAAAAACCCAGATCACCACATAGGACGACCTTTTAGTGATCATAAGGACAATAACCATCACTGAAAATTGAAGTGATTTCTTCACTACATAGATGTGGTGTTTTGTTGAGATATTTGCTTCATGGCTAATGCAACATTTATCCAAGCACAGATGGCCCATATAAATTATGTTTTTACATTGTCTAATGTTGCAACGTGAGGGTTGTGAAGGAGTTTCATTGTCTAATGTTGCAACCTGAGGATTGCAAAGTAGTTTCATGTAGATATAGTGGACTCTCTTAGTATCTTGGGCAAGAATGTGAATTGTGAAGTCGATGATTCAAAATTCCGTATGAAGGACTTGTTAATGGTGAAGATACACATCCTTATGGTGATATGAGAGAGTAATGAATTAATGCACATCATTCTGGCCACATGATACACTATGGAGGTACCAAACTTGGATATGATGTAAGCTTTGCTTCAAAGGAGCAAGCAATAATCCAATGTATACATGATCCTATTATAGTTGGTGTCAAAGCAAGTGTGATGTTTGTCAACCTTGCTATGAAAAGGAAATGGTTTAATTAGCCAAACATTAGATGTGTCTTCTCTTGATCTTGAATGCCATTGGAGATGTGTTGATCAAGTTATAGGTGTACATGACTGGAAATTTTTTGTTTGTAATTTTGGAAATCAATACAACCCTTTTTCTTCAACTGGACATCTTGATTCTCTCTTGATACTACAATCTTCATCCCTGTTAACGATGCTGCATTACCATTGCCATATTGTGCATTGGCTACCAAAGACTTCTTGCTGATTTTATGATAGATTTCAGTCAACGCAGTTGTAAAAGCACTTTCAACATTGGTAGCCTCTAATGCAGATGTCTCCAAGGAAAAAAATAGCCTTTTCTTCTCAGCGAACTCCTTGGTATTCTTGAAATGTTCTATTTCTGATTGATTGTGGATTCATGCTCAATCCAAGCTTGAAGCTTCTTCCCCAGAGCGAATTCAGGAAAAAAAAAAACTCCAAGCAAGAGAAGGCAAACACCAGAAACATAGTTGAGAAGATCATTCAAATGAACAATTGAGTAAAGAAAGCTCGGAAGGAAGCAAGGCGATGCAGCGAACATTCAGATCCTCATATCTCTGCATCAGAATAATCTCGACCTCATGCTCAGCTTCCAATAAACAAATCCTGAAAGGAAGAGCTCTGTCATAGACATCCCTTCTCTCCATTGCGCTTTGAGATATGATTCGTGTAGGACATTTCTTGTCCACCGGGAGGATACATCTTCACAGACGTTTAGATAGCTTCGAAGGATGCGATTGTCGAGCAGGGTCCAAGGTCTCGCCACCGTAGCGTGTGTTGCCTCAATTCTTCTTGTTGCGGAAGACCTTCATCTTCTTCTCTCGGCTGAGGGAGAAAAGCCTCCTACTCTGCCTGAAAACTTTGTTCCAATCATCATCGCCATGGCTGATGACGTCCAGGACAATGTATTTGTGGCTCGACGACACGCCAGTCCTGACTCCCAAAATCTCATGAGTTGACCCAATCAATCGACGCCTCCTTCCCATGGAATCCGATCAACTCTTCAACGGAGGTGTTCCCCATCTGCAGAGATTCCGACATAATTAAAGTTTGAAACCCACCCATTACACACGCGATTCTGTAATTGTTGTCGATTGCTTTCTTCGTCTAAACAGAGCTTCATCGCCTCTCCAGAAGTGGATCAATTCTCCTAAGCAACAGCAGAGAAAAATTCCGAATTGTCCTCCTCACTGGGAGCCTCAATCTCCTTCACGTAAGAGTTTTTTTTATCTCTCTGATCCCCCTCTTTTCTTAGCTTTCCCCCCTCTATTCCATAGCAATGCGCCCCTTTTGAATTTTGAGCGCCCCCAATCTCAACTTAGCATTAATAAGGCTATTTTGAGGATGCAAACCTTTTAATCTTTCTCTTCAATTTTTGAAACGGAAAGCCTTCTCTCAAAACAGTAGGCTCTTTAGGCTTTTCTTTTAGATCCATCCAAATGGGCACCTTTAAGTCGATAATCTAAATATTCTCTGTGGGTGTCAATACCATCACAAACCCAAATTTATAGAAACTTTCTAAGAGTCTTCTTGTAGACATCCAAGAGTCCATTGAATTGATGTTCCCCTCCTTTCTTTGCAGTCTTGACTGCATTGGCATGGCGAATTCTAGCATATTCAAGGGAATACACAAGAAGGAGGGAAGAATCAATCTTTATTCCTCCATTCAAAAAGTCTTCGGCAAAGGCATATGAACCCTTCTCCTCCATGGTAGATAGTAAACTGCTTTATCCCGCATATTACGTTGACCTTGTTCACGTGCGACCTTTATCTTCATAGCTTAAATGTCAGCTTCTACAAAGCTTCCTTTGATTCTACGATTTCCTGCACTTTTCTTGGAGATCATCATTGAAATTAATAGCTTGATAATGTCCTTTGGCATCAGTTTTTCATATTTTTCTGACACACACACAACATGCATACAAACAGAAACACACTCTAAGCCTGCTCATCCTCCGGATGAGCCAACTATCTAGGATCATCCAAGTCCACAAACAGGTCCAGTCCGTCATCAGTTTGTGGTAGACCTGTTTCTCCATCAGCTTCATCATCCATATTCTTTGCTTCTTCTGCTAGACTTTCTTCTACCTGCTCTTCTTCTGGCAATGCTTCAAGTGCATACTCTTCATCTTCTCTTCTCTTGAAAATCTTGACTCGTTTTCCAGCAATGGGCACCTTCAATACCGTCCCATCCAATTTAGCCAACTCATAGGTAGCATTGTCAAAAATCTGTTTCACCTCATATGGTCCAAACCATCTTTGAACCATTTTTCTCATGCTACTATGCTGATTCTCTAGGCTATTGTCATAGACTAGAACCCAATCTCCCTCTTTTATGGCTCTAGGCCGCAAGCGATGCCTCAAATCAAACCTGTTCTTGTTTCTGAGTCTGGCTGCCTTCAAACGATCAACTGCTTCTGCCCTTCGCTCTAGTTGACGAATCCGAAGAGCTAGAAGCTCCTCCCTTGATAAATTCTCATGCCATGGAAGAGCACTCCACATGAGAGCACAGATTTCTGTAGGTATGACAGGTTTTTGCCCATACATCAACTCTGCAGGCATATATCCAGTAGTCACGCTATGTGTAGAGCGGTCTGCCCACAATGCAAAAGGTAGTAATCTCAGCCAATCTCCAATCCGACCTCTACAAGCTTTTTCCAATGCCTTAACTATCTGCGGATGCCCTCTTTCGCTCTTGCCATTTCCCTCTGGATTATAGGCAGTAGTAAGAACCAACTTAATCCCAAGCCGTGAGAAAAATTCTCTAGCTTCGTCTGCATCTAGCTCTCCACGATCAGCTGTAATCTTGCCTATACATCCATACCAGCAAAATATTTCTTCCAACAAGAATTTACATACTATAGTGGTGGTCTTCGTCTGCAAATATCTACCTTCAACATAGTTTGTAAGATCCTCCCTGGCCAAGACAAGATATCTCATCTGCCAAAGTCCCACTGGAAAAGTAACCAAGTCAACCACCCATTTATAATGCATACATAGCGGATAAGTTGGATGCAACTCATCACAATGCCGCACTAAAGAGTAGAGTTGACAGTCCCTACAAGTCTCCACAAAGTGGGAAACATCTTTATACATCCCTTTCCACCAGTATCTTTCTTTGATTTTCTCATAGGTAGCCCACACACCTCTATGACCAGCCCAAGAACTCTCATGAAACTCTCGCATAATCTGTGTCTGCATCGCTACCTCACAAACTACTCTCAAGGGTAGGCCGCCTCTCTTCTTTGGATGCTTCCAAAGAAAACCATCTTTCAAGAAATACCCATAAGCCTTTCTTCTGATTTTCTTGAATTCATCATCTGTCCAATCAGCTCTTCGAGTCAATGAACTTAGATACTGTCCAATTTGCAGCCACTCGTCAACATAGAGTTCTTTAGTAAAGGCTTCAACAATAGATACATGACAATCATGAGCAAGGACAAAAGCTGCAAACTCTATCTCATCATCTTCTGCAAGCATTGACTCCTCATCCTCATATCTCGCTCTAGATAGCATTTTTATCTTTCCCTACTATGTGTCGAAATTCTGGATTCAATGATTTGATGTAGGCAATCCACCGAAGCATCACTATATCTGGAGTCGAACAGCTAGTAATCATGCCAAGCAAAGGCAAACAATCTGTTTCCACAACAACTGAAGCACCAATAAAATACCCTTTATCACACTTCAGTGCAGTGACTACTCCCCACAACTCTCTTTTAATCTGCGGATATCTCCTCTGCCGCTCATTAAGAACTTTAGCTCCAAAATGGATTGCATATCTGTTTCCATCAGCATCATCCTGTCCCACTACCCAACCTATGCCAATAGGGCTAGTATCAACTGTCAACATGATTGGGCGTCCACACTGATAATCCACCTTGCGAAGAGTAGAAGCTGACTGCAATAGCTTCTTGATTTTACGCATGGCTTTCGAATGCTTCTCATCCCAATGAAATTTCTGCCCCTTTCAAAGCAGCTGATAAAGAACATCTGCTATGTGAGCAAAATGAGGAATCCAAATCATGTAAAATACACAAGCTCCCACAAATCTCCGCACCTCTGAAGTAGTCGAGCAATACTCTGCAATCATGCTTATGGCATCCACCTTTGCAGGTGAAGGCTTCCTGCCATAATAACCAACCATATGCCCAACTATGATGACTTCATTAACACCAAAGATAGATTTCAGCCCTGAAAGAGTCAAATTCACCTCCTCTAATCGTGTCAATATTTTCTCACAAGCAACCAAGTGTTCAGCCACAAACTGTCTACATCCTTGCAAATCAAAACTCTCATTCTTTTCTTCTTTTGCACAACCCTTAATAGGCACATCATCTAGGAAAGGCATGGTATACTGTGGAATATAGTCTCGTAGAACTCTATAGATAGCATTCATCATATGAGCAACTGAGTTGGTGGCACCTTGAGGCAAGGTACACATCCTCACAAGACCAATAGGTATCCGCATAGTAGTAATATCCCTGCTTTCCAAGGCAAGCTGAAACTGATCATAACCAGAATACAAGTCACCTAGAGAATAGATGGCTCGTCCTGCAAAAGCCTCAGCAAACTCATCCACAACTGGACCTGTTCCCACATTCCTGATTGTCATTCTGTTCACGAGCTACATATCCTGAATAAATCTCAAGGTACCATTCTTCTTTGGTACAGTAAACCACCTGTTAGAATAGGGCGCAGAAGAGGGTTCCAAAATCCCCATCTTAATCTTCTCATTCAGCAACTCTATTAGCTTTGGCAAGTATGCTCTAGGCACAGGTATAGGACGTATATTCCATGGCACATGAGGGACAGTGAAGATGACCATAGGCGCAACCAATTCAGGACTAATGCAGCCAATTTCATGAGGAAAGAAAGCAAATGCCTTACCATGGCGACCAAGCATCTCTCTAAAACATTCTTTTTCCACTGGAAGCAAGAAATCATCATTTCCAATCTTCAATTCTGCAAGAGTTTCAGCTGTAAATTTATGTCCAATATTTGCAGGATCTCTCAACATAGGCTGCTTCATAGCTTTTTCTATCTGCTCATCACTATCAGGAGGAAGCGGCCCTGCAACCAGCTTAACCTTCTTATCAACTGTTTTATACTTCGTGTCAACCTTGGCATCAGTCAGGCACTCTTTTCTTTGCTGGAAAATTCTACAATTTTTCGGCAACTCTCAACTCTGTTGGTGGCTGAAAGGTTTCAGCCCTTTGCTCTATGGACTGCATGGGTGCAGCCTGAAACTCTGTATGCTGAAATGTTTCAGCATTAAACTCTGTTGGCTGAAAGGTTTCAGCCCTCTGCTCTGTGGACTGCCATGATGCAGCCTCATACTCCATATGCTGAATTTTTCCAGCATTTAACTCTACTGGCTGAAAGGTTTCAGCCCTCTACAACTCTGTAAGCTGATCAAGATCAGCCATAGATTCAGTTTGCTGAGTTTTCTCAGCCTCTAACTCTGTTTTCAGCATAAAATCAGAAATTTCCTGAAACATATCCAAGGTTTGCACAGGTATGATCTTTGAACCCTTACATACATCAGTTTTCAGCATATTTTCCATCTTAAACAATGTATCCGCATAAGACATCCCTTCATACAGCCCATCTACATGCTCTTCTGCTTGTAAAATACCTGCAATCTTCAACTCTTTCTCCTTATGACCAATGTACTGCCTGGCAGCTCTAGACAAATCTGAAATTTTCTAATAACTCACTGAACTATCTGAAGAAAAACCAACAAAATTAGTGGAGAAAGACTGGCTGCCAGGAGGCGAGATCTCCTCTTTTCTCCACTCTGTACCACTGGCGTCTCGCAAGACAGCGGTACCTAATGAAAATCCAACTCCCTCGCAGGTAATGGTGCCTCACGCAAGGAGTCCCTGTTTCTCAGATGATTTACTCCAACAGTCATAAACTAAACAGCTCGCATACCATCCTTACTGTGTATCCGTGCATAGGCTGAACCATCATCCATCACTTTCGTCTCCATTCTTGCTTCTGTAATGAAAGGCTGTCCAAGAATAATCGGATAAGAACAAGAATCCTAAACAAAGCAATGATAATCCTCTTCAACATTACCAATAGAAATTCTGATGCTCGGACAAGCAACATACATATCACCAGAAGTATTATTGGCCGCTCTCATGCGCCAGCCATGCTCTGCATCCATAGGCCACTTGCCACTCTCATAAACACCTTGAGCAATAAGATTAATCTCGGAACCATGATCGACTAAAGCAACCAAAGGAATCTGTTTCTCTCCAATCCTTACCACCGTCTCAGTGGTTGCTCTAGCCCAATGACTGCGTGAAAAATGGCTGCAAGGAATGAGGATAGGGGTATCATCATCTTCATAGTGCATAGGCTGAACTATTTTTTCCAATTGCGGATTGACAGAAGCATTCTCAACCATCACTACATCATCATGCTCTTCCCCAAGAGCTCCATGCCATAATCCTTGTAAAGCAGGTCCTTCCATCGCATGTCATTTCCTTCGCAAAAGATCCTACATCTGATCCTGTATTTCTCTTCTAGCAATCCCAAGAGCTTCTCCAACAGTAAAAGTGACTTCACTATTCAAAATTTTTTCATGAAAAATCTTACTCATATCCGTCTGCATATCAAGGTCTGACAAGAGCTTGAATCCTAGCTCCTTTCTTGGTTGCCTCTTCTCTTTCATCTGCTTGTCTCCCATAGGTTGTTTAGGACCTGATTGAGCTAGAGAACTCGTCATAGGTGGAGTTGTAACAGGTGGCGAAACAAAGTCACCCCCTCTAGTCTTTTTGGAGGTGCTGAGACCCTCCTCATCTCTTCTTCTCTTTTCCTCAACCATGGCATCTAAACCCTGTGTTTTCGCCATATAAGCAAAAATAGAATACCTGTCAACAGGAGAATCCCATCCCGTTTCTCCTCGAATGCTGGAGCCCACACAAGTCATAGTGGATGCCTGAACTTTCCCTCTTCTTGCTATCTCCAAGGCAGAGGACCATAAAGCTGAGTCTCCATCTGATTTCTACTCAAGCTGGACTCCATAAGCTAAAGCATCTCCTCTAACACTCACATAAGCTGATCGCGCAGCCATATCATCAATGAGCTTCTTCATGCCTCCCTTACCAAAGTTCGTGTCAAGAGGAGCACCAGTCTCTGTCAGCCATATCTTCCCATCTTGTCCCCAAAACACTACGTTCTTCTTACGCACTTCCTGAAAAGCATCACAATCTCTGCAGTGTTGGTGCTCTCTACTATCGCACCAAATACATCGTCTCCCTTTTCTTTGGCCAGCTAAAAAAGTAGTCGTTGGAGCAGGTGCTACAGCAGGTATTAACATAAGTTGCTCTTTTAACTTTCCAACTTCAGCTTTGACTGCCTCTATCGTCAAATCTGCCAAGCCTTTAATAACATCATCTACGAATAAGGGCACTGGAGCAGCAGGAACTGGTGGATTTACAACAGGAGGAGTAGGCTTAGGCATAGAACTTGCAGCAGGGGTAGAAGTAGAGGTCTCCAAAGATTTTTCAGATGCAGATCCTATATACGATGTAATCGTACCCTCCTGCACTGCTTCTTAATAAGAGCATTCACAGCATCAATGACATGTCTCCACTCGGTCTTTAAACTTGAATCGGTAGCTTGATCTTCCAAAAGATCATCCAACTTTTCTTGTAAATCAGCATCAGCAGCTTGTAAAAATAATTCCACTTTTTGCATCTCCAAAGCTTGCTGCTCAGTTCCATCCAACTGATCATAGCGGCTCTCAAAATCTCGCAGAAGGGCGGTCACTGAAAGTCCCTTATTAGGCATAGAAACCCATGCTAAAAAATTCATGCAGTTCATAAGACCTGTATCCTCCAGGAAATATTCATCTTTTAATGCCTTTTTAAACTCTGCCCAACCAGCATGTGTTCCTTGAATTTCTGAAATTCGGACTTCAAGTGCGCGAACCATGATCCGCAAGAAGTAGCAGCTCCAAACATCTTGAGAAACCCCAAAAAACTTCATCTTTTCTTCAGACAAATGCAGGTAAGTTGACACTTGTTGGCCGTTGAACTGCTTCATCTCCTGTTGGACAGCTTTCAAGGCATCCATGGCATCACTATCACGTTTTGTGTGAGCTTGTTGCTGCATATAGGTTGTAAATGACTGAAACAGATGCTTCATGACATTGTCATCTGTCATCTCTCCTTGCGAGTTTCCCATCTTGCTGAAAATTGACGCAGCACTTTCACGTCGGGTTCACCAGAAATGTCATAGAGTTCATGCAAGAGCTGCAGAACACGGGGTTCAAGATACAGCAAGGAAAGAGGCTAACAAGAAAAACTCAAATTTTTTATGCCAAAGTACTCTATATTGCTTGTCAAGTAAAATACATGAAGTCCATGATCAGAAAAATCTGTAGTATCTCATAACCAGCTTTGCATTCAGGTGTTCGAGATCAGTTTTGCCATTGGCACATAGACTTGTTAAAATATGCTGGGCAGTAATCCTATTACTTCTAGGCAGCTCTTCATGATCCGAGTTGAATGACAAGGATTATTGTAATCCTCATCTACTCTGTGTAGCTTTCTGTAAACTTTAATCTGAAGCCAATTATGCACAGCAGCCCTTTTTCTTCAACTGGACATCTTGATTCTCTCTTGATACTACAATCTTCATCCCTATTAACGATGCCGCATTACCATTGCCATATTCTACACTGGCTACCAGAGACTTCTTGCTAATTTTACGATAGATTTCAGTCAACGCAGTTGTAAAAGCACTTTCAACATTGGTAGCCTCTAATGCAGATGTCTCCAGGGAAAAAAATAGCCTTTCCTTCTTAGCGAACTCCTTGGTATTCTTGAAATGTTCTATTTCTGATTGGTTGTGGATTCATGCTCAATCCAAGCTTGAAGCTTCTTCCCCAGAGCGAATTCAGGGGAAAAAAAAAAAACTCCAAGCAAGAGAAGGCAAACACCAGAAACATAGTTGAGAAGATCATTCAAATGAACAATCGAGCAAAGAAAGCTCAGAAGGAAGCAAGGCGATGCAGCGAACATTCAGATCCTCATATCTCTGCATCAGAATAATCTCAACCTCATGCTCAGCTTCCAATAAACAAAACTTGAAAGGAAGAGCTTCGTCATAGACATCCCTTCTCTCCGCTGCGCTTTGAGATATGATTCGTGTAGGACATTTCTTGTCCACCAGGAGGATACATCTTCACAGACGTTTAGATAGCTTCGAAGGATGCGATTGTCGAGCAGGGTCCAAGGTCTCGCCACCGTAGCGTGTGTTGCCTCAATTCTTCTTGTTGCGGAAGACCTTCATCTTCTTCTCTCGGCTGAGGGAGAAAAGCCTCATGCTCTACCTAAAAACTTCGTTCCACTCATCATCGCCATGGCTGATGACGTCCAGGACAATGTACTTGTGGCTCGAAGACACGCCAGTCCTGACTCCCAAAATCTCATGAGTTGACCCAATCAATCGACGCCTCCTTCCCATGAAATCCGATCAACTCTTCAACGGAGGTGTTCCCCATCTGCAGAGATTCCGACATAATTAAAGTCGGAAACCCACCCATTACACACGTGATTCTGTAATTGTTGTCGATTGCTTTCTTCGTCTAAACAGAGCTTCATCGCCTCTCCAGAAGTGGATCAATTCTCCTAAGCAACAGCAGAGAAAAATTCCAAATTGTCCTCCTCACTGGGAGCCTCAATCTCCTTCACGTAAGAGTTTTTTCGATCTCTCTAATCCCCCTCTTTTCTTAGCTTTCCCCCCTCTATTCCATAGCAATGTGCCCCTTTTGAATTTTGAGCGACCCCAATCTCAACGTAGCATTAATAAGGCTATTTTGAGGATGCAAACCTGTTAATCTTTCTCTCCAATTTTCGAAACGGAAATCCTTCTCTCAAAATAGTAGGCTCTATAGGCTTTTCTTTTAGATCCATCCGGACGGGCACCTTTAAGTCGATAATCTAAAGATTCTCTGTGGGTGTCAATACCATCACAAACCCAAATTTATAGAAACTTTCTAAGAGTCTTCTTGTAGACATCCAAGAGTCCATTGAATTGACGTTCCCCTCCTTTCTTTGCAGTCTTGACTGCATTGGCATGGCGAATTCTAGCATATTCAAGGGAATACACAAGAAGGAGGGAAGAATCAATCTTTATTCCTCCATTCAAAAAGTCTTCGACAAAGGCATATGAACCCTTCTCCTCCATGGTAGATAGTAAACTGCTTTATCCCGCATATTACATTAACCTTGTTCACGTGCAACCTTTATCTTCATAGCTTAAATGTCAGCTTCTACAAAGCTTCCTTTGATTCCAGGATTTCCTGCACTTTTCTTGGAGATCATCATTGAAATTAATAGCTTGATAATGTCCTTTGTTTTCATATTTTTCTGACACACACACAACATGCATACAAACAGAAACACACACAAACACACACACACAAGTGAAGTATATACATTGGATGCAGGTACTGAAAAGGACGAATTATCTTAATGCATCAATCACACACAATGAAACACATGCGAAAAGATAACACAGATGCACAACAAAAATGGAGGTGTTTACGGCTCGGATGCGCAGCAGCACAACAGCGGTAGTCTATTTTTACTTGATGAATTTTTCTAAATGACACGAAAAATACTGACAATGATGATGGCACCTTGATCATGGTGCTAAGATGAATGTAGTAAAACTAGGTCAATGAAAATATGATTTCAAAAGTAGTCCACTTTCATGACACCTCTCATTCGTTTGTTAATACAAACTCTCAATATAGAGTATGTGGGTAACAAGCTTGACCATAATATATCACTCTTGAAGATGGCAATTACACTTCACTATATGTATGGTATTTATAACAATATGCCTATTATCATCATCATATTGTGTGGACTGCAAGTAGGGGGGATTGGGATTGTTGCATAGTGGACCATGTGAAAAAACTAACATCACAAATATTAAATACGAACAATGTTGTGAAATATAAAAGATTTGAACAAGTTAAGAAATTCAAAAAGAACAACAGAAAACACACAATAGGTCCAACCTCCCCCATGAGAAAACCCATAGTTTGCTATCCTCTATTATGAAATATCAATTAAGTAACTCTCTACACTTATATCATACATTTGATTGTAAAGAAAATACAAATAGCAATCAAACTACAGAGTTTTAGATATGAAGAGGTCTCTTGTAGCTTGATGTAGTTGATGCAAAAAAAAATGTGTGCCAAATCATGATGTTTTAATATCACCGTCACATCCAAAATGTACTAAAAGCCCCAAAGCAACTCTAAAAGCTCTAAATTCTGACTTTGGATGAGGGAGAAACAACAAGACTAAGTTTTTACCCTACTCTTTTCTTTTTCATGTGATCCTATTGCTTTTGTAAAGAAAGTTAGGAAAGCTATCTAAAAATGAATCCCATAAAGAAAATAACAAAGCATCCCATGAAGAAAGCTTATTTTAATAAATGTATATTTAAAATCTATTATTTTAATATTATTCACATTAAAGAGATTAAATCAAATAATCTAATAGTAAAAACTAATTATTTATTTTAAATTATCACTAAATAAGTTTAAATTTATAATTTATAAATTAACTAATACTTTTGGTAATACAAAATTGTAATGGAGACCTAAGAGTGAAGGAAGAAGACTACAAAGAGGAGAGAGAAAGAGGGAGAAAGAGAGAGAAGAAGATAGAAAGACTAGCAAAAGAGAGAGAAAGAGAAGGGAAGCCATGAAAGCTGGAAGAAAGGTAAAGAGAGGCTTGATTATTGATAACTCATATCCTAAGTGAGTCTCTTAACACATTAAATACCCTATCAGTGTAATCAGGTATTCCCCTATAACTAACCCCATGTATCATGCCTGTCTATCCCACTCTTTTATATTCCATCTCAACCACTAAGGTTTCTGCCCTAAAAAATAAAAGAGAACTTATTAGTATGGCTCACAGTGGGGATATAGAGTACTACTCTATTAATTATGTATCTCTCTATGCTTATATCATACATTTAATTGTTTAAAAAATGCAAATAGTAATCAAACTATAGAGTTTTAGATATGAAGAGATTTCCTATAGCTTATTGTAGTTGTTGATGCAAAAAATTCTCTGTGCCAAATCATGATGTTTTAATATTAGCATCATGTCCAAAATGTACTAAAATCCCCAAAATGACGCTAAAAGCTTTGAATTTTGATTCTAGATAAAGGAGAAACCACAAAACTATGTTTTTACCCTACTCTTCTCTTTTGCACGCAATCTTAGTACTTTTGTAAAAAGGAAAGTCAGGAAAGCTATCTAAAAATGAATCCCATAAAGAAAATAACAAAGTATCCCATGAAAAAAACTTATTTTAATAAAAGCATATTCAAAGTCTATTATTTTAATATTATTTACATTAAGAGATTAAATCAAATAGTTTAATATTAAAAACTAATTATTTTTTTGAAATTACAACTAAAGCAACTTAAATTTGTAATTTATAAATTAACTAGTAATGTTCATAATAAAAATTTGTAACAAAGGAGACCTAAGAGAGATAGGAGAGAAGGAAGAAGACTCCAAAGAGGAGAGATAAAGAAGGAGAAAGAGAGAGAAGAAGGTATAAAGAATAACAAAAGAGAGAGAATGATAGGAAAAGAGAGAGAAAGAGATGGGAACCCATGAAAGTTGGAATAGTGGTAAAGAGAGGTTTCACTATTGATAACTCATATCCTAACTGAGTCTCTTAACACCTTAAATACCTTGTTAGTGTAATCATGTATTCCCCCTACTAACCCATGTATCCTACCTCTCTATCCCACTCTTTTATATTCCATCTTGACCCCTAAGTCCTTTTCCCTCAAAAACAAAAGAGAACTTATTGGTATGGCTCACAGTGGGGCTACATAGTACTACTCTATATAGCACTACAAGGATAAGATATGTATAAGAAAGCTCAATCTCACATGGAATTAGGGTGTATAGATATATATGGGATATGAGAAACATATAAGAATTGATAATATATGAGTTTGGGCACCAATTTGATAGTTAGGGTCTAAAAAATAGTGGATAGCATACTGTCGAGAACAAGCGTGGTGGAGAAAGTTGATCATAACTTTCTATGGGCAGCTCGTTCAGATTGAGATATGTGACATAGAATTATCACATATCTCAATCTGAGCGAGCTACCCATATAGGTTACACATAACTATCATGACGACAGTGTAAAAATTGTTCTTAAATAGTGTGCTATCTACAAGCAATCTACAGGCCAAACTAAGCTAGTCTTCAACCCAAATTACATCCTTTAAGTAGGGAAACTCCTCTAAGATTGTTGCTCATATCTAGGAGGCTTATTGCAAGGATAAACCATACCATTTAATCAAATGTTTGTGAATGGATTTAGTCCTCGATTTCTTTTCTCTTTATCCAATGACTACCTCAAAGTGTTTTGGATGATACCCTCTTCATCTATGGGTTGCAGCTCCTCCACATAATCTTTAGGAGTTCCAAGAAAAGGTTTCAACTGACTCACATGAAAAACATTATGTGTCTTAGTGGAAGGAGGGAATTGGAGACGATAGGCCAAGTCACCCACTCTCTTGACTATCTTGTAAGTTCCATAATAGCAGTGTGCCAACTTGTTGCTAGAGCCATCCCTTAGTGTGGAGTATTGGGACTTGGGTACCTTTAGAAGAACAAACTTGTCTTTTTAAAACCCAAGGGATCGCCTTTTTTCATCATCATAGAGCTTCATGCATTCTCGGGTCTTCCTGAGATTCAACAACATTACTAAAGTAGGGCTTGCATGCGGTCCAATTCTTCTCTTTTTCATGAGAGTTCAACTTCTCACTGAATATGACCGTAGGAAGGGGGAACCCTATATCCATACATGGCCTTAAAGGGGGGGTCTCCAATGCTAGCATGAGTGGAGTCATTATAAGCAAATTTAGCCAAATGGAGTTATGAATCCCATATTTGTTGTACATCATGACAAAAAAGCCTCAACTATGTGTCAAGCCACCTGTTTACCCTCTCAATTTGGCCATCCGTCTGGGGATGATATAATATAGATGGAGTTAATTTTATCCCATGGATCTAAAAACTATTTGTCACAAATGGCTCATGAATTTAGCATCTCTATCATGCACAATTACGTGTGGAAGCCCATGCAGCTTAAAGGCATGCTCTATAAACTAGTTGGCTACTTGAGATGTAGGATACTATGTCTTGGTGGTGATAAAGTTGGTTGCTTTGGTGAGCTGATCCACTATCACATAAGTTTTATTCCAACCCTTCTTAGTCATGGGCAAGTGAGTGATGAAATCCATCATAATATGTGTCCATTACCTCTCAAGGATAAGCAATGGTATCAATAAACCCCCTAGCTTGAGAGTGATGTCCTTGTTTTATTGACATGGCACATATCTATGTACAAAGTCCTTGACATCCTTCATATGCCTTTCCAATGGAAACTCTTTGTAAATGTCTTAAAGATGGCCAAATGACCAGCAATAGGCAAATAATTCATCTCTTCCATTACCTTTTGTGTAAAAGGAGAGGTATGAGGGATTACAATCTTGCCATGTGACCAAATAAGTTCAATTTGGAGTTGATACAAGGAGTACTCTTCCGTGATACCTTGCTATAATTTCTAAAAGATAGGGATAAAGTCATCCCTAATAAATCAAGCCTCTTGAATCTTCTCCATCCAGTCACATTGAAGGTCAAAAATAGTTGATACTTTTCATACCCACATATGATAGGGAAAATCAGTCACAACAATATCCTTTCCTCTAGTATGAGTGATTCCAAAATCATAACTCTCTAAGATTTCCAACCACCTCCTTTGCTTAGGAGTCAAATTTGGTAGTGATAGGATGTACTTGAGCCCCTAGTGATCACTTTTCACGCTAAATTGACTGCCATATAGAGAAAGATGCCACTTCTTAATACCAAGAAGAATGGCCAGCATTTCTTGGTCATATACATGCATCTACATTTTGTTTCATCTGGTTTTTATAACTTTCAAATGCAATGAACCATATTCTTGTTATAAGACAGCACCTATACCCCTTCCACTAGTATCACATGAACAATGAATTGTTTGGAGAAGTCTAGGTAAACAAGTATGCAAGATGAAATAAGCAATTCCTTCAGTTGGCTAAAGTTAGAGTATCACAAAAGAAAGCCTCCTTTTTCAGTCTATCAATCAAAGATACTGCGATTGTCCCATAATGGTGAATAAATTTGTGATAGAACAAAAAAAGACCAAGAAACCCATGTAAAGATATTAGTTAGTGTGGGCTAGTCCTTCAAGATACATTGCACCTATTTGCAGTTAGTATGTTTGCCATGCTCACTCACAATGTGACCCAAGTACTCTACCTTAGTCTGCATGAACATACATTTTTTCTCATTTGCAAACATTTTATAATCCCTTAATATATCAAATACATTCTTGATATGTATTAAGTGCTCTATCAATGATCTACTATAAATGAGAATGTCATAAAAGAATACATGCACAAATGGAAAAAGAAAGGGGTGTAAGATCTTATTCATGAGGCTATGAAAAGTAGTAGTGGTACTTTTCAACTCAAATGGCATGATAAGAAAAAGATAAAGCCCGTGATTTGTATAAAATGTTGTTTTAATATCATCATTTTCTCTCATACATATCCGGTGATAGCCACATCTCATATTAGTATTTGTGAAATACTTCACCCCCTCTAGCTCATCAAGCAAGTCAACAATCCTATGTATGGGGTGCCACTTCTTAACTGTAATTTTGTTCAAGTTCATATAGTCAATACACATTTTGAAATGCCCTTTTTTTTCATGTCTAACAAGACTAGGGATGCATAAGGAGAAAAAGCCGGTTTAATGAGCCCCATCTCAAGCAACTCTTTGACTTGCTTTGCAACTTCTTCACATTCACACTTTGAGAGTCTATAAGGTATCTTGTTCACTAGCTTTGAATGGGGATTTAATTCAATAGGGTGATCCACCTATCTTGTAGATGGAGGGGCTTGGGCATTTTGAATAAATTCTTATACTCATCCAAGATATCTTTTAATGTTGAATTCTTAGCTAAAGTTACGGATTGATGTGTAACTTCTATGTTCAAATGCAACACAAATATATGTGACCATTTCTTGAATTCCTTTTTGAGTTACTTGGGTGTAATAAGCTCAAATTCTACATTATCGCAAATTCCCTCCAAGCATATGGGCTATCCATGCATAACAAACTCTATGTAAAGCTAAGAGAAATCCATGCAATTTTTTCCAGGTGTTTCAATCAATCATAGCCTAGAACAACATCAATGGGGCCCATATCAAGTGCAATCAAGTCCACAAATGACACATAATTTTTAGCCAAGCATAAGGGTACTCTAGAGCATATTTGAGTGTTGATTATTTGGAATAATAGAACCATGTTTCCTATTTATGCTCCCTTTGTATTCGTAACGTGCTTGAACTCCTAGAGCCCATACATGCATCCATAAAGGTAGAGTATACAGAAGTGGTAGCATGTGGGGGTATGGTAAAAGCATTTCTGCTTGGGTCATGAAGCAAGCATTCACTCAAGTCGAAGGGAAAGTCCTCTGGGGGATCATATAATTGCTCTTGACCCATATCCTTGTTTACCGTAGCACAGAGGAACAGAAAATGGAGCAGAAGTGCGGGAAAAATGGAAGAAGGAGACAACCAAGAAGGCACAGGACAAAGGAAGGAAAAGGCGTCCTGGATGGAGGTCAAACCCTAAAAATTTGAATGATTTGAATAACGGTGTCGTCTCGAGAAAAGAAAAGAGTAAAAGCGTGCCATTAAATATGAAGACGCTCCCGAATCCTTGTAAAAAGAGTGTCGGGCTCACTCCTGTGCAAATTGTATGCATTACTGGGAGTGGGATAAGTTAGAACAGTGGAAAATAGGAAAAGAGGGCCTAGGCTAATGGCTGGCTATGTAAAAAGTGGGGATGACCGCCCAAAAAGTACAGCATGTATATAAAGTTCAAAAGTGAATGAGAAGCTCATTCTTGGGTTTGGCTAAAGCTTCTTCTTCTTCTTCTCTTGTTTCTTACCTTCATGCTTGTGCTTGAGCGAGGGATTGAGGGAGTGTGAGGGAGCGAGGGAGTGAGTGTGTGTGAGTGACAGATCGTGGAGAAGAAGCTCCCCATCTTCTTTCTTCATCTTCCCTTCTCTTCTTCTCTTCTCTTGTCTCGCGCGGCTATGGAGGATGGAGCTTGATGGAGGGGGCTTGAGCTTGCTTGAGCTTGCCACAAGGATCGTGGAGCTACCGGAGTGCAAGATAGAGGAGGGAACTCGATCGAGCATCAAGGTAAGCTCACTACACCCGCAAGGTAGGCATTGCGCGTCGGCTATGTGAGAGGTAGCCATGGCCGCTCGGCTTGAAATGCTTGATCAATAAGTGGTCTGTAGGTCTCAGGGTAGAGCTCCGTAGCTCCCCTACATTTTGGTTTTATTGTCGGGACTGACGGAATCGAGCCTTGAGTGCCACACACATCAAATCAAACATAGCAATAGGGTTTGCAGCCTAAACCGGTGCTCGATCACCTCGGCCCTCTCCTCTTTGCTCCGTCTCTCCTTTTTTTTTTTGGCTCTTGCCGTTCTTCATTTGCTTCTGAGGCTCGGCCATTTGAGTGTGTGGTATTTCAAGCTCTCCTTCGTCACTTGCCCTCTTTTCGCTCGAGCCTTCCTCCTCATGATGTGGTGAGCCTTGGTGCTTAACTTGCTCTCCCTCCACGCCGGCATCCTTGATAGCCTCATTAATGATTGATGTGAGGATACCTCCGTACCTGATTGTAGAGGCTTTGATGGCAGGTTTCTTTCTTGTGGATTGTGCGGTAGAGGTTGGAGATTCCCCACCAGCTGGTGCTACGGCTGGAGCTCGAAGGGTGGCTGAACTCTTGATAGTCTTCTAGACAAAGCCGTTCCAGTCCACCTCCTCTAGGACTCCTGCCGCAATGCTTTCTAGCAGTGGCACGCTGATTCTATTCATGAGTCCATTGTATCTATGAGGAACCAAATTTTATGTAGAGAACATAAAGCTTTGTTTTATCCATCATTGGTTGTGAATTAATGGTTGGTGGAGATGCTGTAACTAGAAAATAGATGTTAAAAGAGGGATTGCTATTTGATGGAAATATTGAAGTCTAGTTATGCCTAGATACAAAACATTGTTGAGTAAGATATTTTTTATTAGACATAGCTTGTTGTGGATTATCGTTTGGTAAAAATGTTTATGTTTGGGTATGGATGTTGTGTTTGTGACTAAATAGATGAAAGAAAAATGTGGATGAGATATAATTATTATTGACATGTACTCTCTCCTGAGTCTTGCTTGTCACAAATTTCACCCAAATAGTTTATTATTCTTCTAGAGTGTAGGTCAAAACCCAAAACCCACGTAGACTTGACATAATTTGACTACGGATCTCTAAAAATACACTTCATTGTTAAAATTTAGATTATGTTTGGCACAAAGTCATGCATGCATGATGACCAGGGTTCATTTTTAATTAAAAATCAATGTGTATGTAGCACATGTACACATAGGACAAAAATGGATGGCCACAGATGGTAAAATGGCTATCATTCATGTCCTCAAGGAGGGACATGCAAAATGATAGGAGTAGAGTAGCATGTAGCATCAATCCAGTCATGGTGCAGCCATATATTCCTACATTAATGTCAAAGAAGACCAGTAGAAGATGGTACTCCGTTGGTGTGGGGCGTTGCATGAGGAGTGTCCTAAGCAATTTAATATAGTTACATGTTGTTAAAAAGGCGGAATCTAGGCAAGAGGAGAATTCCATCAAGAAGTCAGCCATGGAGTCCCATAGATCATGTTTTGAGAAAGCGAGTGCTTCCTCACGCTTTGTGGCATTGATGTTGTAGATCTTCAAGAAGTCATATCGACAATGGATGTCAAGGTCAAAATATACTCCTACCCTTTGAGGATATGATAGATAGATCGGATCATTTTGCTCAAGGGGCAAGGAGCCGCAAAACGACATCCATGCATCCAAATTGCCATTCCATAATCTTCTCCTCCACTTAGGTTGGGATTTGTAGCCTTTCACTGTGTGGGATACCTCCTCAACCTTGTTTTCCTAGTAATCTAGAGATTCCATCCCCCAAGCCGTTGAATTCTTCTCTCTTTTGGCGAGCCATCAGTCACCAAACCTTCTTCCCATGGTGATTACTTTCATTACCATTTTGGTGGATAACACTTTACTCAAGGCTATTGGGTATCAGAAGGTGAAATCAAAGGGTTGGTAGCAATTTTCCCACTACTCCCAAACTAATAGCTCCATGTTCTAGTTCATGGCTGAGCAATCCCTCTTTGGTGGGATGGGAGGCTCTAGGGCTACAGAAGGTTGCACTTTTTCCCTTTTGCAGGCTTGGTCAAGCGTTCTCATCCTATTCTTTTTAACTTTTTCCTTTCTTCCTGATGTGGCATGTTGTTCTTGGGGGGGTTTTGGCTATGGTGAGGGAGGTGGTGGAATTCACTCCTCATCTCATTGTGCCCCATCATGGCTTGACCCTTGTCTTGCTTCTTATGGTTGTTTGTCTTGGAGTCCAAATGTGTCAACCTCCTGCGGAGTCAAACCCGCTCTCAACAGATTTTCTTGTTGATGTTGCCCGGTCAGATTGAGGCTTGTGTCTTGGATTTGGGAGCATAGCCCTTGTTTAATCACCTTGCGAGCTTTTTCTAGTTTTCTTTTAAGTGCCTCAATTGCCTCCTCCTCTTTAGAGAGTGTGATGTCTAAGATTGTGCTTTGAGGAAGGTATGTTGTTGGGTTTCTAGACTGGCCTGAGCGGCACTTGCCCTGGTTTTTGCTAGTATTCTACTTCCTTTTGTAAGGATGAAGTGGCTCGCTAGGTCCTTCACTTTATTCTCACTCTTGGCCTCTGATTCCTTTGCCTTCTCTTTCATTTATTCCAAGCCCTCAGTTTGCCTCTATGACAAGGCCACTATCATTGGCTCTCCTGCCTTTTCCATTTTTGTGCAATTTCTTCTTTTTCTTCTGTTAGGCGCTCAATCTCCTTTTCTAGTCTTGCTTGTTCCTCTCTCTATCTTTCCATTCTACACTTTGCTTCTTCCCTCTCTTTTTGTCGTTCCTCTTGTTCTTGCACTCTCTCTGTCTCTAGTGTGGTGAGCTCTTCCATGTCCTCTTGGAGTTTTCTCATTTGTATTTCGAGCTCCGCCTGCTATAGAACCACGAGTTTGTACTCCCTTTGCATTCAGACCAGCTCTGTAACGTGTCCACTAGTATCATCCAGGACACGTCTTAGCAGTCCATCGGAAAGGATGTCTAGAAAACTCCGCCCGGCACTCCCATGGAATGTTACGAGTTTTGCGATCTAGGTCTTCCCGCGTCTGCCATGTAGCGGAAGTATCCTGACCGTTCCCACTTAGGATCAACCAAAATTAGGGTTTTCATGATTGGTCATTAGCTAACAGCAACTAGCGTCAAACCCGAGCGAACTACTTTATGCAGAAACGCTAGGTCCGAAGCGGATTCACGTTGCACTTGGTTCAAGGAGAATGGGAAACGAGAGGGATGCAAGGCTCAACCTCTCTGCCATAAGGCATAGTCCCATTCCGTTCCCCTAAAATAGCATAAATCGGGTAAGACATAACTCTAGGTCATCGCTCTCATTATTCGTTTTGATGATCATCCCGCTATTCTTCGAGATTTTTGAGAAAAGTTCCTGGCTAACCGAGACCACCCAACCGTAGGACGGACCCATGGCCCATCCTCTGCACTTTCCTTGGTTTGTTTTAGTTATGTAATTATCTAACACATTAATTTGACATATAACAATCAGCTTCTTTAATTAATCCTGTTAAGCACTGGTTCCTTCACGTAATCTTATCGTGACATAGAAAAACAATATCAAGCAAGTTCTTTTTTTAACATTTCATCACTTTATCTTTGAAATACAAGGAGTTCCGCCCATAGGCTTTGTCCATAATCCACCCGAGGGCTATCCAGTAATCACCAGGGATCACTATTCCAAGCTTCCGCCCGTAAACTAGTATGCGGGCCTCGAGATCCAATCCCGAGTCACGTTAGCCTCTTGTGCAGGACCCGAAAGGCAAGGGATTTACGGCCAGAGCCCCCCCTGGCACCCAAGCGTCCTCCTACTCCAAGTAGAGCTCAATGGAGAGACCTCTCGCGGCAGGTTCGGTCCACGTTCCCGGTGCGGTGAACAACCCCCTTGGTTAGGGTTAGGCAGGTGGTCGGGGGTAACTGAAACTGCCTCTTCCTTCAGGCCTTTAACCTGAAGTATAGGTACTCATTTAATTTGTAATTCATAATTCAAACAGAGCCCTAAAATCTCCAGCAAGCACAAACATTTTCATTAATCAACCATGTTGTTTGGCAAACTGCTAAGGAAGTGTTCTTTTCTTTTGAGTGTATCAGCACTCGTTCCCAAGGTGTCTTGTAAATTGGCAAGATCCTTTACATTCTGGTGTAGGGCGTACCTTATTAACCCAACTTGGTCAACCCTAAAGTTCCTTAGATATGCTAGTTTCCGGTTTACAACTTCCCTTATTTAGAAGGATATCCAAAAATACGTCCTTTTGCAAGATAACTTGCATAGGGATCTGCCATCCTTGTTGAGGTTTTTTTACCCTTTCTCCTTGTGAATTAATCACAAGACTAAATGATTTCGTACTTGCTGTGCAAGTCCTGCGATGGAATAATCCGTTTTAGATCCTTTAAGCTGACGTATGTCGGGCCTAGGGTTTCTTTTTAAGGATCTCGGGGATAGCCCTAGTTCTTTATCTTTACGAATTTTTTTGACCCTACAATAAGGGAAGTAGTCAAGTGCTTAGGGTATGAATATTTCTATGTTTAGATTGGTTTGGATATCTTTTGGAAGGTAATATTAATTGTCTTGTCACAGTTTTGCTATCCTTGTGACAATTTACTTTTTAGTCAATACAGTTCAATTTAAACTTCCTTTTCCCTTGCAGATGAACTCATGCCAAATAACAAACATTTCACCTTGCTAAGATGTACAATTAGCAATGATAACTTCCTAGTAATTTGAGCCACAAAAGAAACCTATCATGAATTTAATCATTTACAATGATTCGTTGCGAAAAGGAATAAGACTAATGGTGCAAGATATAATTTATATACCTTTAGGACTTAACTAAAATATACTACTATAGTAAATGGATAATCTTGCTCGTAATTTATAATGCTTGATGCAATTCGAAGAAAACTAAGTTCTATACATTATCATTCATTCAAATAAGCTAAACTCCTTCATTACAAATAACTCGGACAAATATATCCTATCCCTAACAATTTCTCTTTGCATGATTGACTTAAAACCGAATTAAAGCCAAGAAGAAAAACCTGGTTTTGGGGTGAGATATCCACATGGATACCGGGAGATGACCCTCTCGCGGCTACGCCTTGGACTTTCTTAGGAGGCATCGCAATTGTAGTTTTTCGAACATGGAAGCAGCTCCACAACTCCTCCTAGGAATTCCACCGTCGCTTCCTTGCACCACTTGTCGATAGTAGTTTTTGGAAGGCTCCCTCCTCCAAAGTCAGGGAAATTCAAAAGGGTGTTTCAGAGTCTTCTACGATTAAGACCCATTGAAGCCATGGGGAAGGCTTAATGGTCTTTTAATGACTCGCTCAAACGAGGAACAAAAAAGGGATGGAAAAAACACAAGGTGCATGAGAGAACTTCTAAGGGGATATAGTAACCGGAAAGGTTATAAATAAGGTCGAAGGACCCTTAAGTCAAACTTAAAAAGGGGGTTTCAATACGCCATAAGGGGAGGGGCTAGGGAAGGTTTAAACACGGAGGAAAGAGGGGTGGTTCCAAAGAAAAGGGATAGGGGTTTAAGGGATTAACACGGGGAGTGTCGTTTCAGGATGTCCAAGGAAAGGGTTTAAGGGTTAATACACAAGGGGTGTGGTTCCAAGGAAAAGGGGACTTGAGGATTTATAAAATATGAAAAAGGGGCTTAAGGAAAGGGGCTATGTGACTTTTAAAAGCACGGGGGGGGGGGGGGGGCGGGGGGGGGGGGGGGGGGGGGGGGTTTCGAAGCCAGGGGAAAGGGGGCTTATCTAGCCGCCTTAGAAGCTTCACTTGGAAGCTTCTACAGCTTTTTTTTTGGTACATGGCAGGAGGGGGGGAAATTCAACATCGTATTGGCATTCTAACGGCTAGCGCGGCCACAGCAAAGGCGTCGATGTCCAGGCCCGGCAGCCACTTGGCAGCTTCTCGCCAGCACGCGCAGCACGGTTTGTGGCGGCCCTCCCTTCCTCCTTTTGTACTCGACAGCAGCAGCCTTCACTCCCTCTCTCACATATTAAATAGGGGGACTTACTCCCTCCTTTCGGTCAACACGACGGCGCTCAACTTCCTTCATTTCTCTCCTCGACAGCAACCCCCCTTCTGGTTAAATAGGGGAGAGGAGGGATCCTCCCTCACCTAAGGTGTCAGGCGTCATGGCCCTAAGGCTGAGCAAGCTCCAGCGAGGAGATTGCTGGCCCTTCTATTTCCCTCTCCCCTTCTAGCACGAATGTCGCCGATGGGAGAAGAAGAAAAAAATTTCCCATTAACCTTTTTAGTATTTGATATATTACAAGCTCCTGGTTCTCTTCTCCTAGTCTTTTTCACCACTCTTCCTCCTCGTCTTCCTTAGCGATTAGCTCCGCTTTTAGCACCTGGATTTCTTTTTGTTGCATGGTCACTTGGCATGAAATCAAAAGGTGAGGTGAGGATGCATGAAATGCTCCATGCAGACTCCACCCTACCCCTTACGTTCGTAGCCTGATGTGGCTCTAAGTGCAAGTTCTGGCCGATCTAAAGTTTTACTAAAAGACCCTGTTGCATTCTCTATTTTGCTTCAGGGTTGGTTAGTTGGTTGGTTGGTCACCGAACCTCACTTCCAATTCCAAATTTGGTCCACCCAGTGTCTAACTGTTCGGGGTATATCTTCGGTCACCTTGTTTGGCCTCTAGTTTCTAAGGTTAAATTGGATTCCCTGGGGATCAGAGATGTGACCAAGGTGACCAGGACTGTGGGACAGGTTTAAAAACCTTCTATTCAAACTCTGGTGAACTGGTCCGATTCTAGCGATCGGACAGGATGGTCCGATTTTAGTGATCGGACGGGTTGGTCCGATTCTAGTGATCGGACGGGTGGGTCCAATTTTACTTAGGTCTGACCTGCCTAGTCAGACGGGGGTCGTCTGACTACTACAATGGGTCAAGTGGTCCAAGTTTGGGATTAGGACACGTGGCCGGACTTTGACACCAGATCCGATACTGGGAATCGGATCGGACAAGTGGTCTAGAGATCGGATCGAACAAGTGGTCTGATTTTCAACAGGTCTGATTTTGGAGATCAGATCGGACAAGTGGTCTGATTTTCGGAGTCGAATAGTTCAACTACTGAAATCGAACAATCCTATTCTGGGACTCGGATGCACTAGTCTGACGACGCAGACGGCGGCTCGCGAGTTTTGCACGGTGTCTCTAGGTCAACGTCTACTCTACCAAATTGTGTCGTGCCTTCCAAATAGATCCAAGCAACAGAGGGAACTGCCTGGCATACCTCGAAGCAATGTGGCGCTTGAATCGATTAGCAGTTCGTGATTTCCCGCAGCTCTCTCTCTCTTGCTCTCTCCTCGCTCTCAAGCTCACTCTCTTCTCAGAAGTTAGAATGTCAAATGTGGCATTCCCTGACTCCCTGGGCCCCTTATTACCTAATCCTAGCCTGCTATAGACTCAGAGATTAATCTCGCATATTCTTTCAACCAGACGTCTGAATCTATGCCAGGGCTCAAAAAGAGTCAAGGAGGTTGGAGGAGAAACTACAGAAGAAGGAGGAGGAAGAACTCAAAAGAGTTAAATAAGAGTTAAAAAAGGCAAAAGAGGAAAGGCAAAGAAGGGCGGAGGAGGAAGCCCACGAGCTGAGGATGGAGGAACTGACTGAGTTGGCAGTGGCCACTTGCAGGTTTGTTGAGGATACTCATGGGAGAGGAGAGATCAACCCCTTGAGTCCCCACCATGAGGCTGAAGCAAGTGCTAGCGCGAGGGTAGCCCCAATGATCGTAGGCAAGGGGAAGTCGTTGTTACACCCCCTGCCTTCCTCCTTCGTACCGGTGCCAACAAACACCACAACTGCCCCACAACCCACGCCCTCTCTGGACGCGGCCCAGCTGATGAGCATGATGTAGATGCTCGTCAGTAAAGTGGCTCAGATTGTCCAAGAGACTGGAGCGAAAAGACCTGCCACTATAGATGCTAGGTCCAAGAAAGACCTAAAACAGCAAAAGCTAGAAGTGTCAACCACTACAACTCCTATTCCCATGCCACCTGCTGTAGACTATGACGCCTACGTGGCTGAGCTCCTAGCGCAGTTGGATAAAGCAAAGGAAGAAAAGAAGGTGTCCCTGTTGGAGTTGGAAAAGGAAAGGGAAACTTCGGCACCCCCGAGGCTCAAAGTTTCACGGCAAGGAGCTAATCGGCAAAGGGAGGTCAAAGTGCTGCAAGATCAGCTGGAGGTAAAAAAGAAAGAGGCCCAAGATAACGAAAACCGCCTGAGACAGAGGCTAGAGGATGAAGAACAAAACTTGGTGGCCTAGCAGCAGAGCTTAAAGTTGCTAGTGCAGCAATATGCTGACCTAGAACAAAGAATGGCTAGACTGGAAGGGTATGGACAATTGGCAACTCAAGAGGGTGAGCCGAGAGAGTGGCAAGAGAATACCATGGCAAAGCTACAGTATGAACTCGAGGAACGAGATAGAATGGAGAGAGAGATAGAGTTCCTAGCACGGGAAAGGTCGGCAACCCTCGCAACAGAAGCACAAGAACAACAACAGGAGGCACAATGATTGCAAGGTGAGTTGGAAGTTTCCAAGGAAGACACAGAGGCCCTCATGGCCATGGCCTTCATGCAACGAAGACTGCACCTTGCGAGGGAGATCTAGAGCCACGAGCAGCTAGCACAGGAAAATTCAAAAACTAATCGCTGAGGCAGAACAAAAATTCAGTATTGCAAATCAAGCAAAAGAAATCGCCAAAGAACAATTGGCTCAGAAGTCCAGGGAGTGGCACCAACTCTGGGCCTTAACAAACGAACAGCAGCAGGTGGTAACCACACTAGCAAGTGAGCCGGAAGAGGAAAGAAGAAAGATGGATGAAAGAGACAACACATGGGAAGAGAACAACTTTGAAAGAATTAGGCAGTTAGTGGAGCGCTTAGCAGTGGCCGAGTGCGAGAGAGTGCTTGCCGAATCCAGGGCTGAAGCAGCCGATGTATGCACCAACGCACAAAGGCAAGCCTTTCATAGCACCGTGCTACACGTCACCCAAGCAGAGGGCGATGATTCAGTGGAGAGGGTGAGAAGGAAGCTGGAGTTGACTACGCGAGCGCTAAGATATGGCCTTCAAGAACGGGAGCTCCCCACTGCCATGAGACTCACCAAGGAGCAGCAATTCCACTACATGCGCCATGCCAGCCTCTCCACCGCTGAGCTCAAGGAACTGGGGTTCGAAGAACAGGAGCAGCCCGCACCATCACCACAAGCGATCCCAATAGCGGCCGAGCAGAATACCGAAGAGGACCCGGACTTGGAACAGGAGGCCGAAGAAGAACAATGAAAAATGCTCAGTCCACCTCTACCAGACCTCCTACCAGACGAACTTGAAGATGCCCACATGCCTGAGTGCATCGTGGCAGCGAGAAGGAGGCAGGAGTTGGCAGAGGACGCATGACGCAAAGCACGGTCACTACCCAGACAATTCTCTGACAAGCCGGTACCACTACGAGGGGACCCCAACCCTATCAATTGGTTTCAAGAATTGATCATCTGGCGCGACCCAGAGTTCCAGACGAGACCATTTGAGCTGTCATTTTCCTATCCATGCCCCCTAGACCATGCGTTGCCTCTAGGCATCCCATCCAAGATCAAGGACCTGGCCAATGACCTGGCGAACAAATGGATGGAAGAGAGGAGCCTTATTATAACCAGGTGGAGGCAAGAGCCTACAGATTACTGGCAGGACAAGGTGAACCGGATTCCCAAATCCATCCAAGGCTACAAGGCACAGCCGAAGTGGCGGAGGAGGATTTGGGATGTCAATTTTGACGCCTGGACAGGCTTCTCCATCTCACTCCCCAAGGAATGAAATGACCCCACCTATATGCCCTAGCCCCGCTGGCATGGAGTGGATTATGACCGCACTAATCATGGGGATTTTGATTTTCCTAGAATATATAATGTAAATGCGCGAACTCCCGAGGAATGCCTAGTTTTTAGAGTAGAGGATATCCTTCCATCCATCAACTGCTTCCTCGCGGACTTCTCCTCTTGCCCGGATCCCGCCTTCCTAACCACCTGCAATTATCTTAGGCTGATCAAATTCCTATTAATGCAGAAGCCTACGGTTGAGGAAGCCCACCTTCCCCCCCTCTTTTTGACATTGATCTAGGAATAGATAGTAGGGCTATGACTAGGTTAATGATGAGGGCAACCCTACTTCCCTCTTTTTGCTTAGAACTCTTAGAAAATATGAATGATACCCGCTTCACGAGGTGTAACCATCCCTTTTTGTCATCCACACCTCTGAAGGCCTGGGTTGTTGTTAAAGAATACCTCCAAATCCATGTTTTTCTATCCCAATGCCTGCGACCACCCCGCGCTTCAGCTGAAGGTGATAGGCACTAGCCAAAACGCCTTCTATGTATACAGTCTTCAAAAAAAAAAAGAGACAAAAGAAGAAGAAGAAGAAGAAGAAGAAAGAAAAGAAAAGAAAAGAAAAGAAAAGAAAAGAAAGGAAAGACAAGAAAGCAAGAAAAAGGCACGAAGCCTCACTTTGCTCACCGCACCTGGGGTTCACCCCTAGCTCCTAGGGCACATCAAGGGCAAGACTTCCAGACCTGTCACCCTAAGCTCTACACTGCACCTCCAACAACACACGAGCTGGGTCCTCAAGTGTGGGACATTACCGAGGGCTTGCACAAGGTTAGACCCATCTCCTAGTTCCACTGCACATGCACTTACACCTCACCGGGAGACAGACACACCCCTTAGGGAGTGCACAACATTCTCTTGCAGGCTGTTCGTAACTCAATCGGGGCCCGCCATTGGCATAGATCTTGGAACTACGTGTTCTTCAACTGATTACGGAGCCTCGGTTTTAACAGTCATCGTCGATGACAAATTCCAAACTGTGTAACAAATGTCGAGAATCTTCATGAAGATCAAAGCAAGCCAGAATCTCTCCAAATCATCAGGAATCAACAACCCCATCATGTCTCTTTCACAGCACCACCTTTTTTATTGTGGTCATCTGTCCGCCAATTCCACTTAGCACCAATCCCAACTTCCCTGCTGCTCCCCACCCCAGTGCCATGGGACTGGCACTCCACTAGGAGGGGGGTAACCTTTACCGCAGCATAGAGGAACAGAAAATGGAGCATAAGTGTGGGAAAAATGGAGACAAAATATAAGCGCCATGCCTAAGGTATGAGCCCATCAAAATATAAGTGATAACTCGAATACACGCTATCCTCCAATGCTTTCCTCCGCCACTACTGCTATCTCTACACATCAACTGAAACATTCACAATCGTTAGTAAAATAATACAATTAAATCGACAAAAGTGAATACCTAGCAGTCTTCAGCTACATAAATAAATCAATTGGTTAGAAATCAATCCTAACCTTAATTTATCATGAGTGCGCACTCTAAACTGATAAAGGTTTATTAATTTAATATGTATTTTGCAGAATCACCCGCTATGGAATCACCCAGGTACACACTATATTAATGAAACGCCCGAAAAGGATAGGCATCCCCATCAACTTCTCGCACAAAGAATCCACTTTGCGTATGAGCCCCGGTCAACAAAGTTTACATAATTCACCGTAAAACCTCACGGAATCCACCGTGAAATATGCCTCCTAGCATCAACTTCGGTCAAATTCAGGGTCATGAACCTAGGTATCCATGAGTGTTTACTCGGAATGGATTGGCTTAAACCTAATGAAACCCACATTCATTGTGGAAAGGGCCAAGTTTTTTTTAGAAACTCTAAATGGGAATTGGTCACAACTCAAGGAGAGGATGGAAAGTCGAAGATTCAATTGGCCAAAGCATCTCGGATTGTAAAAAGGGAGTTAGAAAGGGACTACCCGTCTACTTGATTAAGCTTAATAAGCTAGATCAAAAGTAGGAGTCTAGCGAAGGACCCTCATGGCTAAAGGAGTACGCGGACGTATTTCCTGAAGAGCTGATAGAACTTCCGCCTCAAAGGGAAGTGGATCATGAAATCAAGCTAGTGCTGGGAGCTACGCCAATTGCAAAGAGACCTTATAGAATGTCCATCTTGGAAACAATTGAGCTGAAGGAGCAACTCAAGAAAATGCTAGATCAGGGCTACATCCGTCCTAGCAGTTCACCATGGGGAGCTCCAGTGCTGTTCCAGAAGAAGAAAGATGGAACGCTTTGACTATGTATTGATTACAGAGGATTGAATCAATCAACGATTAAGAACAAGTACCCTATTCCTAGAATAGATGAACTTCTTGACCGTCTTCAAGGTGTGAAGATCTTCTCCAAGATTGATCTCAGGTCTGGATACTATCATATAAGGATCAAGGAAGAAGATATCCCAAAGACGGCCTTCAACACAAGATATGAACACTTTGAGTTTCTAGTCATGTCATTCGGGCTTACAAATGCACCTGTCACCTTCAACAGGTTAATGCAGGATATCTTTAGGCCATATCTTGACAACTTTGTACTTGTCTTCTTCGACAATACCCTAGTCTATTCCAAATCGGAAGAAGATCATGAACCCCAGCTTCGGATTGTCCTTGAGACAATGAGGGCACACAAGCTTTATGCTAAGATGAAGAAGTGTGCATTCTTCAAACGTCAGATTGAATATCTGGGATTCATCGTATCAGCGGAAGGAATCTCAGTGGATCCGGCCAAAGTCAAAGATGTTCTAGAATGGCCAATACCAACAACTGTCAAAGAAACACACAATTTTCTTGGATTGACAAGATGGTATAGGGTCTTCATCAAAAACTATGCTTTGATTGTAGCATCTCTGACGGATTTAATGAAGAAGTAAACATCGATTGCATGGTCAACTGCCGAACAATCTAGCTTTGATAGATTAAAGAAAAGTTTGGTATCAGCACCTATCTTGAAACTTATGGACCTCAGTAAGGAGTTCGAAGTAGTAATTGATGCTAGCACGCTTGCCTTAGGATGTGTGCTTATGCAAGAAGGTCATCCTGTAGCATACTCTTCAAGAAAACTGAAGAGCCATGAGAAGAATTATGCTACCCATGATCTAGAACTGTTAGCTGTCATCCATGCTCTAAATCTTTGGAGACACTACCTGTTGGGTAACAAGGTATCCATGCCAAACAACCCAATACTTGAGTTAGCTAGAGAAGAAGCATGCCATGATCCAACCTATCAAAAGATGCTAAGGGAGATCCCTATCAAGGATCAGGACCAAAAGCTACATGCTAAGTATCATGAATTCTCTATCAATAGTGGACTTGTCTACTATAGAACGAGATTATGTATACCGGCAAGCCAGTCACTCAAGCAGAAGATACTTTGGGAAGCTCACAATTCCCCTTTCTTAGGATATCCTGGCTATGCCAAGACCCTCAATGTTGTTAGAAAGAGCTACTATTGGGAGAGGCTTAAATGTGACATTCTCAAATATGTCACCGAGTGTTTGTCTTGTCAACATATCAAAGCTGAACATGTCAAAATGCCAGGAAAGTTGCAACCACTTGAAATTCTCCAAATGAAATGGGAATTCATCAGTATGGACTTTGTTGTTGGCCTACCCCAAGTTCAGGGAGGATACAACTCCATTATGGTTGTGGTTGATATGCTTACTAAGGTTGCACACCTTATTCCTGTTAAGACAAACTATAAAGCCTCAGACATTGCAAGGTTGTTCATCAAGGAGATATTCAAGCTACATGGGTTGCCCAGAAGAATCATTAGTGATCGTGATTCTCTCTTCACATCACACTTCTGGAGAGCTATCTTTGAAGCCATTGGGACTCAACTCTATTTTAGTATGGCTTACCATCTCCAAACTGATGGTCAAACGAATCGAGTCAACCAAGTCATCGAGGATATGCTAAGGGCACACTGCTACTGTGAACCAAAAAGGTGGATCCAACCTTGAGGATTAAAGCTTCAAGGCAGATGCTGGAAGAGATGGATGACCAAATGAAGTTAATAAGACAGGATATCCAAGCCGCCAAGGATAGACAGAAGGCATACGTGGATTTGAAACGTCAAGATAGAACCTTCGAGGAAGGAGACATGGTGTTCATTCGTGTACGCCCAAAGAAGAGTTCCCTATCCTTAGGAGATTGCAAGAAGCTAAATCCAAGGTATTGTGGACCATACAAGATCCTCAAGTGCCTAGGACCCAATGCTTATAGATTGCAACTCCCTGATAACCTAAAGGTTCATAATGTATTCCATATTAGCCTACTGAAGAAGTAGGTACTTAACCCTAGCCATGTACTTCATGACCAACAAGTTGTAATGCCTAGACAAGGAGTCCTTGAGCTACGGCCGCCTGACAGGATCTTAGATGTTAGGGAGAGACAATTGAGATCCAGAACCTTGAGGGAATGCCTCGTCCAGTGGAATGATTATCCCGAGGAGAACACCACTTGGATGGATGAAACACTCTCAACCAACAATACCCCCAGTTTTTCTCCAGATGAGGACATCTTGATTCCTCCAAGGGGGAGAGAATTTAATATTCCCGCTTGAAATATTATCAAACTTGACTTCCCACATGCCACGTAAACCCTGTGAAAGGTTATCTTCTGTATGGAAATCGCCGGCAGTTTAATCCGTAACCCACACGTGTGGAAACAGACTTCCGCATTGGCGAATTGAGCCCGAGGGTTCAAAATCCGCATAACCGCGGGGAAACACCCTCTTGTGAGGGGCAAAATGAATAATATTAATGAAAAAAATTTTAATGTTTATTCCTTTCCCCCAGCTGATGCATGGCTGGAGGAGAGGGAATGTGGGGAGGGATGGGCTAGGGGGAGGCTGCATGAGAAGGGGGGAAACCATGCAGAGGCCATGTGGGGAGTTTCTCTCCCCACCCCCTTAAGGCCTATATAAACCCCCCTTAGTGGGGGAAGAGGGGAGGTAGAGGGAGTAGTGGGGACGCCATGTTGAGGGAGTGGTATGAGAGGGCAAGCTGCCATCGCCATCGCAAGCAGCAGGCTACTACACCATTGAGAAAAGGAAGAAGGGAGGATGACACCATGCTCCACCAAGGGGAGGAAAGAGGGAGCCGTCGTGAAGTCCCCGACGGGCTGAGCATGCCACCGCTTGCAGTGCTTGTTGCTGCCACCATCGCTGCGTGTTGATGTTGTGGCTCCACGTTGCCACCAACACGTCAATTTACCAGTTTGTCGTCATCTTTTTCACTTCATTATTACCCCCTCCCTCTTCTACTTCGGTTCTGACCATAGCCAGAAGCTTCTTTTAAGAAGCTTGTAAGGGGCCTTCTTAAACCCCATTCCCACAGGCCACCCATAAGTCCATTCCTAGCCACCCCGGGTTTTTAAACAAAGGTCATAAAGCCTCCATTCCCGCAAGCCCCATTCGTAAGAGCCCCTTTCTGCAAACAAGCTTCAAATCCCACAAGCCTGCTCATGAAAACCCCAATTCCCGCAAGCCCTCGTAAACCTCAATTCCCGCAAGCCCTCGTAAAGCTCCATTCCCGCAAGTTCTCATCCGAAGTTCGGTGAGGGTATCTCCTACGTACGAGGGAGAAGGGTAAGATCTTGAGGCTGCTTACCAAGGCTGAGGAGTTTCACCAATCGCGTAAGGGTAAAGGAAAATCGAAAGTCTGTAATCACACCTACAATGGCCCCCAAGAAGTTGCAAGTCGCGCCTGCGGGAGGATCTTCTTCTAACATTCACGTGGACATCTCCCGGAGCCCACAAGCCCAGTTTTTTTTTTTTTTTATTTCATGCAAAAATATTGCATTAATCATGATAACTTCATGGACTAGGAAGCACCTATGCATGTCTAATACACCTAACCTAGTTAAATGCAATTGGAAATAAATTGACTATTTGAACAATTACTAGAATTAGTTCATGACATGAAATTGGTCATTGGTGTTTTTCAATATAAGAAAATGGTCTATCCATCTAACGTCCTTATTAGTATGTTGCCCTGTCGTGCATTTTAAGTGATGAGCCTAGAACACCTATTGCCTATCATTATAAGGTTGAAATTATTAAGTGCACCTTTGACTAGACGTGGAAAGATTAAGCGTATGTCGCATTTTTAGGCAATATCTTCATTGTAATGATTCATTAAGGAAAGTCGTTAACACCCGTAGGAAATAGCAAAGCATGGAAATGATTCTATGAGCTTGCATGGAATAGGTTGACTCTAGCTTTATTTGGCATGAATTTCACTACGTTGTAGTTAGGAAAGGATTGCATGTTGCACATTCGTTGTACGAAAAATTTCATTCATCAAAAGTTGTCTTTAGAGAAAGGCTGCATGGTTTATTAAAGCATGAAATTTTAAAAGCTTAGGAAAACAATTGTGGGCATGATTCTTGAATGTAAGTCCTAGTAGGTTCAATGAAAGTTATTCTGCATATTATCATGCGTAGTTAGGGTTATGGCAAATTTAGTGGTACAAAGAAGCAATGAATCATGTGTTTACGTGTATTGTGATATGTTGCATCTAGTTTCTCCTTTAGATCAAGTTAACATCTCTAGGAATGGTTTGTCCTTGTCGCAAGAGAAGTAGATCGAATTATCTAAATCACCTAACCCGCAAGGGATTCGCATAGGCATGGTTCAATCGATACGATAAATACCCCAAGTGCTAACTAGGGTTTAGCACGTTAAGGACTTGGCCTAGTTTTGCACTTGTTTCCAAGTCAAAACCCTTATACCCAAAGGTCCTACCCACATTCACAGAATGTAGAGACAATTGGATGCTCATGCAAGAAACGATCTAGGGTTTCTAACCTAAGGATCAAATGCTAAAACTCGGATTGAGTTGGAATTCCTAGGGTTGTCGGCCTAGTGCAATTAGAATTGGGTTGGGTAAGAAGACACCCTAAAACTTGCTTCTTGTCTAGATATAATTCTGTGACCAGAAAATGTCATTCAATGGGTGAAATGATCCCATGGAATAGATGCAACACTTGTGCAACAAGTAGCAACATCACATGGCCTTGTGGTTTGATCATAAGAGAGTTTTGCCATTCCTTGGAATGAGGTTGGCAGGTTCTTGTGCAAGTTAAACTTGCAAGAGGTTGAGTAATCATTCTGTTACATCACCTTTCTTGGGAAAATTTGCCATGTTAAGGAAAGTTAGGTATTTGCTTGGATGCAAAGGATCAATCAATTTAAAGCGACATGGTCGCTAGGATTTACTATTAATAAAATCTAAGGTATTAGTTAAGTTGGGATAACAGGGTATGCCCTAACCCAAGGACAAAAGGGGTAACAAACAAGCCCTTGGGGATCTTGCCAAGTCGCAATTGATCTCGGATCGAATGTTGGATGCTTTCGGAGAGAAGGATTCACTCCTTAGTAGTTGGCCAAATAAACGACCACTGGAAATGATTGTGCTTGTAACAATTTAGGATCACTGTTTGCATTATTTGCTCAAGGAACTAAAGGCTAGAAAGATATTTAAATGCTTCGGGTTGAAGGCCTTAAGGGAGATGCAGCTTCAGCTACCCCCGACTCTCTGCCTGACCCTAACCAAGGGGGTTGTTAACCGCGTCGGGAACGTGGACCGAACCCGCCATGTGAGGTCTCTCCGTTGAGTGCTACTTGGAGTAGGAGGACGCTTGGGTGCTAGGGGGGCTCTGGCCGTAAATCCCTTGCCTTCCGAGCCTTGCACAAGAGGCCAACGTGACTCGGGATTGGATCGCGAGGCCCGCATACTAGTCTACCGACAGAATCTTGGATTAGTAATCCCTGTGGGTTATGGATAGCCTTCAGGTGGATTATGGATTAGCCTGTGGGCTTGACTTTATGGATGTATTTCAAAGATAAATATGATAACCTATTGAAAAGGAACTTGTTTGAGACTATTTTTCTATGGTAAGTGCTAAGATTACATGAAGGAACCAGTGTCTAACGGCCTAATTAAGGAAGCTTCTTGATGGATGTCCAACTAAATGTGGTAGGTAATTGGACAACTAAAGCAACCCTGAGGAAAGTGTAGTGGATGTGGCCATGGGTCTGTCCTATGGATGGGTGGTCCCGGTTGGCCGGGAACTTTTCTCAATCGAAATGGACAGCAAGGAGCTCTTCTCAAAGGAAATGAATAGCAAGGGTGCTGACCTAGAGTTTAGGTTACTATAATCCCGATTTATGTTGTTTTAGGGGAATGGAATGGGACTATGCCCTATGGGCAGAGAGGTCGAGTTTTGCATCCCTCTCGTTTCCCATTCTCCTTGAACTAAGTGCAGCATGAATCCGCTTTGACCTTGATGTTTCTGCGTAAAGAAGTTTGCCTGGGGTTCGACGCTAGCTGCCATTTAGGAAAGTGACCATTAGGGGAAACCCTGACTTAGGTCAGTCCTAAGTGGGAATGGCCGGAATACTTTTGCTACGTGGCAGACTCAGGAAGTCCTAGATTGCAAACCTCGTAACATTCCATGGGAGTGTCGGGCGGAGCCTTCTAGACTCTCTTCCCGATGGACTGCTAAGACGTGTCTTGAAAGGGAAGAGGTGGACACGTTACACATGTCATCACAACAAGTAAAATTGTTAAGATGTTTCTTTTCTCACACATATTGGAACTCCTTTGTTGTTTCTAAATAAGTTAATGCCTCCACAAATATATGGTTAACACAATAAGATGGACACAAAGGATTAGAGCCAAGTGGAGCATGATAACAAGATGATGAAGAGGGAAGGGATAATGATGATACCTTCTCAAATGAGTTATGTCTATTGTATATACTATATCATATTCAATACTAAAAGCCATGCTAGATGGCTTCCAATTGATGTAAACATATTCATTATGTTTGCTCTAATACAAGTAACATTTGGTGGCTTGCAATCCATGTATATAATCATGATAATCAATCAGGGTAAAAATTAGATGCAAATTTTAGCCCAATGGTGGCTATTTTTTGAATGTTTTATCGGTCATTTGGCTAAATTTTTAGGCTTGAAAACTCAAAAAATAGCAAGTATATATAAAAAATTGCATGTTTTGGTCTCAAATTTGCCCAAAAATAGTTTAAATTTTGGGTTTTTTCATAACATTCACCCAATTTTCTAAACCCTTCACCATTGATTAGCCGCCTATCTACAAGCTAAAAATCACACAAGTCCCTTAATTTTTACCATGTAATCAATCCATGAGCAATAAGCCCATGTCATCCTTCTAAAATTGAAAAATGGATTCATAGATGTCCATGAGGTATAAGTCATGAATAGTGATCCCAATCAATGGGACATCATAGACAATATAATTGGATGAGAAAGAGAAAGAGAAGGTTGCGGCTTGTTGGATTTTCATGATGAATAAAAGGTAGGTAGGTAACCCTAATGCTTTTGTTAGCATCATAAAATTGGGGATGTTGTATTGCCTCCTCAATCGATTCACACCCTCTAAGGAACACAACTCAAAGTCTACAAATCCAAAACAAATGACCTCAAGTGTTTTGGCATGCTCGTTACTCATTCACCTTACCTCATTAACCCTCATTTATTGATCCTTTTTCAATGCCTCTATGCTTGATTTTGTACTAAGTTATGCATCAAGTACATGTCTCCCTTTTCTTCATCATAAAAATCAAACAACCCATAACCTTCTCCTCCTCTCTCTTATCAAATTGTAGTGACTATGATGTCCCATGACTTGTATCTCATGGACATTCATGAATCCATTTTTTAGTTTTAGAAGGATGTCACGGGTAGCATTATCATCCACTCTAGATTATCCCTCTCCACATCATCTTTATCACAATGAGAGAAACATAATAGGCAAACTATTTTGAGCTCCAAGCTATTCAAATGTATAGCATGACATGATTACTGAGCAATTTGCTTCATTTTAAATTCCCATGAGTTGCATATAAAGCAGATAGCCAAATAGAGAGTGCAAATATGTACTGCGACATCTATCCTTTGAAAAGTAAACACCAAGGAGTAACAACAACAAGAGACTTGATAGTAAGTCATTTTGAATGATCATTGTGTTCTAGGGCGCAAATCATGCCAAGAAATTGTACATGGGAGATGTGTTGCTACATCTACTTTAGCTACTATTATAATAATATGTATTGCAACCATATGCAAAGTTGCAGTCCATTGAACTTGCATGAAGTAGGATAATCTATAGGTAGGGCATAATAAGGTGAGATAAAGAGAGAGAGGGAGATCATTTTCTTATGATAACTACAAGATGATTGCAAATATTCACAATGAATAGTAGCGGCTCTGCTACGTGAGAGGGATCTTGGCTTTCTCATCCATTGCCTTATCTTGCCCTTAACCACATGGCCTCTCTTGATAGCCTTAGGGATCCTCTCTTTGGCCAAGGTTTCATAAACCTCAGCCACATCATTGTTCCCCATGGCTAAGGGGAGAGTTTCCCCATGTCCTTTTTAACTAAAACTAAAGAAAATGATGGCTAGACAACAAAAGGGAATCCATTGCTAGCTTGTGAAAGAGAAAAAATAGTTTAAAAAGGGACAAGAGTGCTATCTAAAGTCTGGAGCATTTCCCAAGGATATTGAAAACATTCATTTTTACTAAATCTTAATCTATAAATGGATGAGCTAGAAAGAGAGAAAAAGTGATTTTGGAAGATATGTGTATGTGATGACTTTAGTACTACAATTATGAGCACATTCTTTGTCACTCTCTATTAAGTCTTCATAGTTATGGCGAATTGTTTATGAATGGTCTTCCGCTTATTTAGTTTGACTTTCTTTAATCAAGAGGATCTTGTGGGTGTTTGTCTCAATTCTAAAAGTTCATTAGTTGATTTAAATTGTTTTAATGGTGGAATGTGGAACACCTTTTATTCATGGAAAGATGGAGATAATTTGGAGTAGTGACACCCTAATATTTTGATGTTGTTGCTCATCTTAGAGGTTCTAATGTGCTTTTCTTATAGTAGTTATTTAATGAGGTGGTCCTCAGGTAGGCTTTACTTCCATTATTCACATGTGTGAGGAGGATTCTTTGCTTTCTTTCTTCCAAGATATAAATGTTCAATAGTGTGAAACTTATAACACTCTCTGGCTTGATTTTGAACTTGTTATTGTCTAATCTTGAGGGGATTGTATAAGTGATGCATGTTGGACTTTGGATTATGCTATCATGATACGCATTAGGATAGTGATATTGGGGTGGGCCCGTCATCTTTCTTAGTCTATTGACACCGTATGGTTAGGATCTTGTTGGAATGACACCCTTAAGGGAATAAGAAAGATATCTCTTTGGATTGAAGGATTTAAGACTATTTGTCTGGTTGTTATTAAAGACCTTAAGAGCTCTAAGGAGAACTTTGAGAGAGGTGATAATAATAATTCACGGAACTTAACTTTCTAGACATAGTACATGGGCTATGTAAGATTAATAGGAGAATCCCACCATTAAGATGAGGATAGTTGTTGCCCTTGGGATCTTTGAGAGTCTATTACAAGAAACTTGCAAGGTTATGGTATGTGAACTTGGGTAAATTATAGAGTCCAAGACAAGCTCACTCTACCCTACCATGCATAACATTTGAAGGTTCCCTTTATCGACAATGACCACATGTTAATGCCCTAGGAGGTTTGATACATCAACATACTTATATGAGAGTGTCATCACAAAGAAAATGTTGCAAGACAACATAGGAAGTAGAATTTGTTAGATTGTTGCTTTGTTCATAGATATTTGAACATCAAAGCATATGGTTTCCACAATTATAATGCCAAGAATGCAATGAGGTAGACAAAGAGGAGGAAGACCAAGTAGAGGTTGACAAGAAGATGATGAGGAGGGAGGGGATGATGAAGATATCTCTACATATGAATTGCTAGTATGTTCAATACTATAAATCATAATAGGTGGCTGCTAATTGTTGTAAATATCTTCACTATATTTGCTACAAATAAAAGGCACACTTGGTGGCTTAAAATCAATGTATATAATCATGAATGCACTTTCGATACTCATATACATAGAAGGGATCATTATGGAATTTATTGTCTGGCCGTTCTAAATTCATTGTGTGGTTTTAAACTGTAGCTTTAAAAAAGACTTAGTCTAGGAAGGTTTTGTTTTAAAGATGCACATTGTTTTATAAGCATTTTTGCAATTAGTAACTCCCTTATTTTTAAAAAAATAGGAGAGTTTATGTCTAATGATATGTATATGCTCAAAATTTTAGTAATATAATAGTGCATTTAAAATAACATTTACACAACAATAAAATGGGATATAAAAGCAAGTTTAGATTGCCATTTAAAATTGTACTTGAGAAAACATATATAGACATGCCTATATGAATGATTGCATCTCATAATGTACATATGATCTTAGAAATGGGTTCTTTGGTACACACATTATAAGTTTTGCATAAGTAAGAAAATAGACATGCTTGTAAAAAATTTTAATAGTTTACAAATAATGTCTATTGTCTCCTCTACAAGGTTCACACACACACACACACACACACACAATGTGTGTGTGTTTGACACTAAGAATTAATTGTTAGCTATTCACATCTCACCCTTTAGTTTTTCTTGTTTGAGTTACCGAGGTTGGGGAACATGGATGATATTGGCACCTAGACATTTTATCTCTAGCTTAGCTACTTCAAACTTCCTATCACACTTGACTCTTCTCACTTAAGCTACCTCTCCTTTAAACACGGGGGGTTCACTCATAGTAAATAAGACATGTCACCTGCGTACAAGGACTTCTAAAAAAACCCCTATTTATGAAGCTTATAAGACTAATATATCCCCCTATTTAAGCTTATAAGATATATACATGTATGACTTTTTATGTATCTCCTTTCTTAAATGTAAGTCTTCATAGAACATATACTAACATTATTTTGAAAAGTTGGAATTATCCTAAGCAATTAAAAGTATCAAAATGGTCATATCATAGTTTGCTAATGTTTTTTTTTTGTTAGAAACCTTAGGTTCAATAACCCTACGATGTGAGGGTTTAGGGTTTCAACCTTACTTGTCAAGGTCTCTTGTATGCCATGGAGAAACCAATCTATGGAGAGAGGTGATCAAATGCATCCCCACCCCCCCCCCCCCCCGCCCTCTTTTTTTTTCCCTCTATCCCCTCCTTAAATTTAAGTTCAATATAAGAAATTAAGAGGGGTCTACCTCTAATGTATATGCTTAAGTGTCCCCTTCCAAAAACCCCCCTCCCTTACACTCACATGATACCATACAACATCTATAGTGAACCCCCGGGGCCTTTAACAATGTCTTGTGTATGGAAGCTAAGAAGGGAAGGACGCTTTCCATATAATAAAGTTAACAACTTCCTTGTAGCAATGATCTAAGCCACCCAATCCCCTCACTTGCACTCCACACAATATAATGGTGATAAGGGGCATATTATAAAGACCATAAATGTCATGATGTGTAATTGCCATCTTGAAGATTGATATATTACAGTAAAGCTTTGTAAACCACATACCCTATATTGAGAGTTTAGTTACAAAATCATATTTACTCATTGACCTAGTTTTACTTCATTTCTCCTAGCACCATGATCACACTACTATCATTACCGTCAGCATTTTTAGCATCATGCAACAATAAACTAATGCATGAGTGTGCAACTGTCCACTTCTTATGTAGCTTAGTCAAAAACCAAACATAGTGATAGTTGGAAAAGGGCCAATAAATTAGGGTTAATGAGGTAAGTGAAGGAGTCATAATGGGAAACCCTTGAGGCCATCTATGATGGACTTGGAGACCTTCACTTGTGGCCCATAAAGGGTGTGCATAGAGCGAGGCAGTAGAAAAGGCCATTACGACAATGCAAATTTTGTGATGCTAGAAAAAGCACTAGGAGGTAAGTGAAGGAGTCATAATGGGAAACCCTTGAGGCCATCTATGATGGACTTGGAGACCTTCACTTGTGGCCCATAAAGGGTGTGCATAGAGCGAGGCAGTAGAAAAGGCCATTACGACAATGCAAATTTTGTGATGCTAGAAAAAGCATTAGGTCTACTTGCCTACCTTTGCTTCATTACTCTTTCTCATCCACTTGTAGCCTTTACTACATCCCATTGATTGGCATCACTATCGATCACTTCTAGAAGGATGGCATGGGTGGCATTATCATCCACTCTAGATTATTCCTCTCAACACACCTTTTCTCATTGCCTATAGTGTGCCTTGCTATCTATAAGCACACAATAGCTTCTTATTATTGTCTAATGAAAGCAAGTGCAACTGTCCTTCCTACCACTTCCTTTTGTCTTGGAGGCCACAAATATTTCTCTTGTCAACATATGAGAGAGAGAGAGAGAGAGAGAGAGAGGAGAGAGAGAGAGATTGAGTTTTTATATTAAACCTTAATTGGAATTGTAACTTACAAAATTGTATGCAAGTTTGCAAGTATAATATTAATTATGTATGTGTACAAATATAAAATTCAGGATGACTATGCTTTACATACACTTCTATGTTTGGTTAGATGATTCCTATAGCATCCTTAAAACTTTGAAGGTAGGCTTTTGTGATTACATCACCTTGTCTATGTTGTAAATAGGTGTAAAACACCAGCTAAGGAACGGACGTTTGAATCCGGCGCAGCTTCTTCGTTATTATCAAGTCGAGCCCAAACAAAACGTTACGATACAGCAGATTCGGCGTTACGTCCATTGTCGTTTCACGTCATAAATTTGTACTTGGTTGCTTGTCTGTCTTATAAATAGCTTCCATCCCCCCCACCCGCCAACGCCACCTTCGATGGCGTCCTGAAGCGATTCCTGATCAGTACGTCAAGAGGCACCACCTCGGCGGAGGGAGGCCCTTGGACTTTGTGATGATAACCGCTTCCTGACCTTTTCCCTCATTATGTATTCAGATTTTGGATTGCACAAGCTGGATCAAGGCACGTCGGCTGAGGACGTGCAGCATGAGGAGAACTCGACTGCCCTATTCGATAGGAGAACTAGTACATGGATTCCCTAGATACAACTAGGGCACACCTTAAATTCGGGAATTATGGATTACCTGAAATTCCTGACTTCTTCTCCCATCAAGTAATTGCCTAGTTATACCTATGGAATGCATAGGTACTTAGGTAGGAAACATTAGCGAATTTTCTACATAGCTCAAAATTTACTCTTCTAATAGATGCTATAATAAATGGAGTGCTCTTGAGTAAAGTTGTAAGATTAAAAACAAGCATGTGGTGTGTCTAATTCGCCTCATGCCACATGCCCTTACCAGACTTGCCTTGATCCATCTTGTGCATTCCTAGTGAAAACCAGGGAAACAACACATAAAGTTTGTGTGTATGGCTTCGTCATTGATCTCATAACTTGAAAGAACCATAGATCTTGCTCTTAACAATGAAGGGACTCATCATCTTCATCATCCTCATCTATGGCTTCTATCCCTATACAAAAGAAAAGAGAGAGAAGAGGGCAAGGAAAGGTAACTTTTTACATAGATGAGAGAGAGAAATTTTGGCACAGTCACCAAAAAGAGAATGTGTGAGTCTTGGAAAAAAGGGGAGAGAAGAGGCACCAGATTAGCCATGTACTCCACCTCACCTTTTCCCGAAAAGACACCAACACCCCTTCAAACTTTTATTGTTTCTTTAAAATTTGATACATTTAGAATTTATAAGACTTTTGCCTTTACATTATTTCTTTCTAGCTCTTTACAAATGCAAGCACATACACTCTTACGCATAATATTAATGTTGATGGATGTAGCCCCCTCATGTAAGATCTCTTCTTGGTGATTTTGTAACAATGTGAGTATGAATCTTTTACAAAAATGGAAATGTGATAAATGCATAGATATTTTTGTGCATTGTTTTCAGGCTTCTTTGGTGTGTCATCATTTCCTCCCACACTAAAACATAAAGTGCCCTCGCAAACCTTGTCAAAGAAGAACCACTATCTAACAAAAAACACTTCATACATTGTTAGTGATAAAACCATCAATGATAACAACAAGGCCTAGCTATGGTAGGATATAGGGACTCCAAAGCCACAACCATCAAAGTAAGGTTAACTCCTAACTTGGTCACTCCTATACTAAAAAACTTCCATATTCTCCAAAAAGATAGGGTATTTTCTTCACGAAGGAATCACAAGAACAATTGTTAGTTCCAAATCACACTTGAATGAATAGAGGTTGATTATAGATGCATATTGATATATCTCTATCCATATTTTTTCTTTGCAAAAGGATTTTTTATGTTAGCAAGTTTGATTATAGATACATCTTGATGTATGTCTATCCATGGTTTATGTCTTTGCAAAGGGAATTTTGATGTTAGCAATGTGATGTCAAAGTTGATGAAACATTAGGATATCATGCATTTAAATTTTTAAAAGAATTTTAAGAATGTCTTTCTTTAGTTTCATTCTTTTAAAAAAAATGGTAGTGTAGGTAGAAAGAAGGACGAGAGGGCTTGGAGATTTGTGGGCAAATAGTGGTGTTGTAGAGATGGATGGGAAATAAGAGGTGGGGCTTATGAGACAGTTGCTGGAGCAAAGAGGGTATAGCATAGGAACAACCCTTATAATGATATGCCTTAATTGCTCATTTATTTTTTTCAATGTTTATTAGATTAATAAAATGTTCATTTACTTGTATTCTACAAGAAAAGCTCATCTATCCTATGTGATGTCCATTGCCATATGAGATAAGGTAAAAGAGAATATGTAATTGATGGAACGAGGATTGGATTGTAGGGAGGGATAAAGCATGTGAAAGTGGCTTTACTCAAAAATGGAATAGATTTGGGAAACTTGGGAATACTCTTGAGTCTTAGGGATGGAAAGGGAGGCATCATAGGAGATATTTGGGAGGGAAGGAAACCAAGCATAGGGATAATCTTCAAAGGCAAGATGGGGAAGAAACATGAAAAGATAATATAGTGACATTGAAGAGGAGAATAGAGGCAACTTATTTGTCGGGACTAGAAAATGGGCCCAACATCGGCTCTAAGGCTCTATCCATGCCTCTATGCCCTAAGGCCTCACGGCTAGGAACCTCTGATGGACGCTACACACACTAATCTAGCTTAAACTTGCATTTGTATTGTTTATAGTTCAATAAATTTATCCCCAATTCCAAGCAATTGGAGTTCCCAAACAAATAGTATCACATACATAGGGAGCACCCCACTACAAGGAATTGGGCAATTAGCGACGCCGATTAGAGATGGCGGATATCGGCGTCGCTATCGGCGTCGCTATTAGCGTCGCTATTTGCGTTGCATTTGCGACGCAAATAGCGACGCAAATAGTGACGCCAAAATGCAACGCAAATAGCGACGCTAATAGCGACGCCGCAGGAAAAAAAGCGCGGCCGAAACCCGAGCGTTGTTTTCATTTCTTTTGCTTCGACTTTTGAGAGCGAGAGCGAGGGAGAGAGCGAAGGCTTTGTGAGAGAAGAAGAGGAAGAAGACTTGCTGCCGCCACCGCCGCACCGCCGCCGTTGTTCGCGAAGGAGAGGAGGAGCCCTCATTGCAAAGAGAAGCCGCCCCACGCTCGCCATATCTCATTGGTGAGTCTCCCTCTCTCTTTCTTTTGCTTGTTGAAGATTTAAATCGTTCTCTTTTGCTTGTTTAAGAGAGGAAATGAAAGAGAAGGAGAGGGAGAGGGAGAGAGAGGGAGAGAAAGAGAGGGAGAGGGAGAGGGAGAGTGCATTATCTCTCTCTCTCTCTCCCTTTTGCTTGTTTAATGTTTAAATTACTTTCTTTTTTGCTTGTTTAGGAGAGGAAACGAGAGAGTAAGAGAGAAAGAGAGGGAGAGGGAGAGGGAGAGGGAGAGGGAGAGAAAGAGAAATAGAGGGAGAGGGAGAGGGAGGGGGAGGAAATGAGAGAGGGAGAGAAAGAGAAAGAGAGGGAGAAGGAGAGAGAGTGCATTCTCTCTCTCCCTCTCCCTTTTGCTTGTTTAATGTTTAAATCACTTTTTTTTTGCTTGTTTAGGAGAGGAAACGAGAGAGTAAGAGAGAAAGAGAGGGAGAGGGAGAGATAGAGGGAGAGAAAGAGAAAGAGAAAGAGAAATAGAGGGAGAGGGAGAGGGAGGGGGAGGAAATGAGAGAGGGAGAGAAAGAGAAAGAGAGGGAGAAGGAGAGAGAGTGCATTCTCTCTCTCCCTCTCCCTTTTTCTTGTTTAATGTTTAAATCACTTTATTTTTTGCTTGTTTAGGAGAGGAAATGAGAGATAAAGAGAGCGAGAGGGAGAGGGAGGGGAAGGAAATGAGAGAGGGATAGAAAGAGAAAGAGAGGGAGAGTGCATTGTATCTCTCCCTCTCCCTTTTTCTTGGAGGATGTTTAAATCACTTTATTTTTTGCTTGTTTAGGAAATGAGAGAGAAAGAGAGATAGAGAGGGAGAGGGAGAAAAAGAGAAAGAGAGGGAGATGGAGAGGGAGAGTGAGGGGAAGGAAATGAGAGAGGGAGAGAAAGAAAACGAGAGGGAGAGGGAGAGGGTGAGAGAGAGTGTGTGCATTCTCTCTCTCACGACGGGTTTGGTTGTTTGTTGTTTGAATCACTTTCTTTTTTGCTTGTTTAGGAGAGAGGGAGAGGGAGGGGGAGGAAATGAGAGAGTAAGAGAGAAAGAGAGGGAGAGAAAGAGAAAGAGAAAGAGAAAGAGAGGGAGAAGGAGGGAGAGTGCATTCTCTCTCTCCCTCTCCCTTTTGCTTGTTTAATGTTTAAATCACTTTATTTTTTGCTTGTTTAGGAGAGGAAATGAGAGAGAAAGAGAGCGAGAGGGAGAGGGAGGGGAAGGAAATGAGAGAGGGATAGAAAGAGAAAGAGAGGGAGAGTGCATTGTATCTCTCCCTCTCCCTTTTGCTTGGAGGATGTTTAAATCACTTTATTTTTTGCTTGTTTAGGAAATAAGAGAGAAAGAGAGATAGAGAGGGAGAGGGAGAAAAAGAGAAAGAGAGGGAGAGGGAGAGGGAGGGGAAGGAAATGAGAGAGGGAGAGAAAGAGAACGAGAGGGTGAGGGTGAGGGTGAGAGAAAGAGAGAAAGAGAGGGAGAGGAAGAGAGAGGGACAAAAAGAGAGGGAGAGGGAGGGGAAGGAAATTTAAGATAATAGACTTATTGATAATGGTATGCAATGTGCTTTGCCATGGGCCACGTACATTGGTAACTCTTTAAGATGGCTTAAAAATGGTCAATTCCTTCATAATGTCCAAGTAGGGGATCTAATTGTGATATGCATAATTCATTGTTTTTGTATTAACTTTATAGGCATGCCAAATTAGAAATCATGCCAACTAGTCAACGGAAGGACTAAAAGAAAATGATACCCTAGCTAATGGTCATTAAGGTACTTCATCAAAATGAACCCAAAAGTATTGTTATAGAAGAAGAAACCCTTAAATTGAGTATAGGATCAGGTCTTATGACTATGAGTAGAATTGATTGAAATATATTTTATTACTATAGTTATTAAATTTCATAGATGGCGCGCATTAATTTTAAAATGGATTACTTATACTCAAAGCCGAGATATAACAAATAATTATCTACCGGGACAAACAAATCCTTGAGCATGATACAAGGCCGAGATATAACATCGGAATATCTCTCAACTACTATATACAATGCAAGATTTATGGTCAACTTGCAACTTGACGTACATCTCCATAAAGCTATCCATTTAAGCCTCGTTTGCTGTAATGTAGATAAGATGGAAAACGAAGAAGGCCTTATTGTTCAAAATCGCGAGACATGTTTTACGGAAGTCTCGTGATGATGCATGACATGTTTCATGGAAGCTTGGCATGGACTACAATAACATCCATGCATGTATCAACGACTGCATATTGTTTCGAGATGAATACGAGACTATGGAGACATGTCCAAAGTGTGGTGCTCACAGGTATCGACAAGACTTACAAGGGCAAACCATCTCTCAAAAAGTTATTAGACACTTTTCGCTCATCCCCCACATAAACCACATGTTTCGCACGTCTGCCATGGCAAGCTTGACAACGTGGCATGTGCAGAATAGGTCCACGGATGGAGTTCAACGAATATCAGCGGATTCGCACGCATGGAGCCACATTGACTCTACCTTCCCAAGCTTTGCGCGAGAGCCAAGGAATCTTCGGCTCGGTCTCGCCATGGATGGTGTGAACCCATTCAGTCTACACTCGACTTCTTACAGTGTGTGGCCTATAGTGCTTGTCAACTACAACATCCCTCCATGGCTTTCTACGAAGAAAGGACATCTCATCCTTAGCTTGCTCGTCCCAGGCCGCTACAAAGTAAAAAATATGGACGTGTATCTTCGTCCATTAGTCGATGAGCTTAAGATTTTGTGGGAGGAGGGGGTCACGGTGCAAGATATGAGCACGCGCGATGGTCGACGGTCAGCCAACATTCGAGCCATTCTCATGTGGACGATGCATGACTTTCCGGGATTGGGAGAGTGCTCAGGTGAGCAGACCTTTGTTCTCGTTGGTAATATCTATATTTTATTTCATTCAATCAAGTATTCACTAGGTCGTGAATCGCCTTACAGGTCTGGTTACCTCAGGTTATCATGCATGTCCAATGTGTGGGCCACAGTTGTCAAGAATCGCGTGGTGGAGGGGGTTGCTCAAGATGCTGCGCCGAACACACACAGAATGCACAAGGAGAAGCTCACTCAAGAGACAAGAAGAGAGATGGAGGCCAAAACGTTTTCTTGCTGATTTCTTCTTCTTCTTCCACACTCTTTACAATGTACACAAAGTATAGATAAGATACAACATAAAAGGAAAGTGGCCTACTAAGTCAAACAATGCATAACCAACTACACTAGTCGACTGGCGCTATAACTATGCCAGCTGTAAATAGGTGTAACAACCTGAATATAATAAGTAATGAGTCAATGGCCATGTGAGAGTCATAATGACCACCGACGTGCTAAGTGTAGACGTGTGGACCCATCTAACCAGGCGGTCCATCATCAATGTCTGCATGTGTTGAGCTTGTCATCTCAACAACAGTTAGACTCCCGAAGGTCACGAACCATGAAGAAGATGGTATATCAAGGACACGCCGCTTTCTTGCCGGAGGATCATGAACTCAGGGAAGGTTTTCTTGGACGACCTCCAGCACGTATGAACGCTGCAAGCTGGTATGAGCTGAAAATGGTAAACCCGGAATCACATCCAAATGGAATGCGACGGTTCTCAGTTTTCTACGAGTTGCCATATTGGACCCACTTACAGGTCAACCACTTGTTGGATCCCATGCATATTTTCAAAAATGTGGGCAGCTTGCTATGGGACCACATCACAGGAAAGAGAGACACTATAGGGTCACGAATGGATTTAAAGGAGGTAGGTAAGATGGAGGCGCTTTGGCCACAGTCGAGTGCTGAAGGGGGAGTGCAGCTTCCTCGAGCTCCCTGGGTATTATCTACCAAAGAAGAGCGCATTGTGAAGCAAGTAATCAAGTCTATCCGCACTCCGACGGGTATGATGCGTTCTCTCAGGTCCGCATTTTCTAAAGATGACCAAATGTCTGGGCTAAAATCCCATGATTGGCATAAGATATATCAGGTTTGTGAACAGAATGGATTGTAATTAGCATGGGCATTTTGCAATTTGAAAAGTGGCCATTATTCATAATGCTTTCTCATTTGTGGCAGTTTATCCTACCATTCGCGATCGCAAGATGCCTTACTCTAGAAATTCGCGGGGCTATTTACGAGTTGTCGACTTTGGTGCAATGGATCTCACAGAAAGAGATTAAGACATCCTCTATTGAATCCGCAAGGCGGGGAGCAGTGGAGACGGTCTGTCTCTTTGAGAAATACCTGCCCACTAGCATGCTCACGATATAAGTTCACCTTCTTGTGCATCTTGTGGACGAAGTGGAGATTGCTGTCGTCCAGAAGGTAGCATGGCGAAAGGTTGGTTGGTGTCAGAGGCGTTAGTGCATATCTCACAATGGCTACTAACGGTGGAACCAGACAATGAAATGCTATGGACGCTGAAGGACGATGATAGGCTGACTGGAGATGTGGTGGTTGGAAATGGGGTAGAAAAAAGAATGGATGCCTCAATGGAAGAGAAGGTGAATCGCTTTTGTATGTTGCACCATGCCTCCATGGAGACGTGGCTCGCCAAGTACCAGATTGCAAGGCAAGATCGAGAGGAAGCACAAGCTGAATTCCGACGTAGTATGCGTCACCAACCGATTCCATATCCCAAAGGCACGGAGGAGATGCCGCGGTTTATGTCAACACGATGGTTGCACGGAGCCTTGACCGCAGCATCCAGCGAAGGGACAGAGGTCTCAATGGAGGAGTGGGAGTTCTCGAGGGGATGTAGTCCAAAGGTAATGAGGGGTTTAGAATGTGTCGTATCTAAATTTGCTTGCTACATCTAATTTGAGTGTTTCAATGTGCAGTACAAAATATATAGTGCAGCGTGGTCGCGCGGACGGCATTTTTGGGTGGAGCGTATTGACAAAATGTGCTCCACAATGGACTGTGGTGTCATGGCAAGGTTTGAGCAAGAGAGCTGGCGACGAGCAACGGATCCAAACACGGTTGTGGATGAGATGGAGTATTTTGGAAACTTGCAAAGTATTATTACGGTGGATTACCGTAGCTTCTCCATGATACTATTAGATGTGCAGTGGTTCAAAGTGGTACTTGGAGGAGTTGGAGCAACAGTTCGACGAGGTCCATCTGGATTTCTTGAAATAGATTTCGAAAAAAAATGGACAGATTTGCGCGACACCTTTGTGTTGCCGGCCCATTGTGAACAGGTACAAATAGTCATTTGCTTGCTAATTGTAATACGACATGGTTTATGTCACAATGGTTTGAACTCGCTTTGTAAGTGTTTGTGAACAGGTAATCTTCTATCCAAACCCCCGACAACCTCGATGGTGGTATGTTATACCTTCAACTCCTCGAGGTGCGAGAGTGTATGATCAAAGCGATGTTCCAGGCATAGATGAAAAAAATATGCAAATAGAGGGATCGATATTACAAGGGGTGGAGGCCACCGCAAGCTTGGAGCCCGCATCGGCTAACAATGATGGAAATACAAAAGTTGTAGAATTTTTTGAGAACGAGGTAGACTCATTCTTTTGTGGTGACATGTCTATCGACCTTCCAGTGTATGCAGAGTTGTGTCAGGAGATTAACATAGGACCATAGAATACTTCATTCTTGGAGAATTGTATTACTCAATTCGTTGTTTAGATCTTCCATAAAGGTAGATAAGATATGCATTTTAAGAGGGATTTTTCAAAAATGATTTATATTAATGTGCTTTGTATAGTTTAAATTGATTATTCTAACATCATTTTTTATCTGTGCAGGTATCGACATTTTCAGGATGAGTCGAGGGATGAGCGATGAGGAGTTTCAGGACATGATGGCATGCATGTCTCCAGATCAGCTCGCGAGATTCAGAGAGATGGTAGATCAGGAGCTGTCTCGTTCTTCGTCAGGGCGCTCTGCTAGATCAGCTCCAGCACGATCAGATGCTTCAGCTTCAAGGAGACGATCTCGACACTCGCGACTTGGGCCAGAGGGAGGGACTGTAACTGCAAGAGGATCAGGGGGTGCTGCTGTGGAGACACAGAAGTGGTGTCTCCATCTCGTCGTTCAACTGGAGCTGCGTCACCTCCAGGATTTGTCACACCTGTAGGGACGTCCACTCCAGTTACTCCGACTTTTGCACAGCCGTCGGCAGATGGCACGCCTTTTGGTGGCACTCCTTTTGGTGGCACCCCTTTGAGTGGCACTCCGGGAGAGGGTACCCCCATCGGTACACCGGATGTACAGGTGTCTCCTGGATATGCCTAGGAGCGTGGACGGAGATGGAAGAGGGCCCATCTTAGGCATACTCCTAGGGGTTATGGATACCTAGTGGATAGCAGGTCAGGAGCCATCATCATGAATGATGAGGGGAGGAGGGTGATGGCTCGCATGAGGGAGTTGTGCCAACAAGTTTTCGGCACAACGTCCTGGATCATTGGAGGAACATACCGGAGGAGAGCAAGGACTACATAGTAGCATCCTTGCACGAGGAGTTCGCGGTGCTAGCCGCAGTAGATAGATTCTCTACGGGCTGGATGATGGATTGCATGTGTGCATACATGTCACATAGATGATCCGATGCACGCAAGGCAATCAAGAGTGGGGCTCCAAAGCCCGAGTGGTTAGATGTAGACGGCTGGTGCCGACTAAGGGAGGAGGCTACAGATTCACCAGGACGTTGGAGTCAGCAGGCGGGAGGCGGCGAGGGCACGAATCGAGGCCCAATCGGTGCATCATCTTGAGAGTGGCGGCCACAGGACATATTTGGAGGACTTTGTAAGTTTCTTTTTTGTTTTGCTTATTTGTTTTTTTGAGATATTCTTTGTACTGACAATCATGTTTCTAATAGTTAGCATTTTGTTTTCTTTGCAGCACTCCATTACAAATCGCGATCCGCAAGGCCTTGAGACTCAATATGCAGAGAGGCACGGTCTCAGGGCATTGATTGACCGATTGTATAGACGCGGCGGCCCTGTAAGTCACTCATCTTTCTTGTCCGTAGTTACCATGAGATATTTGAATGCATTATTGTATGGTGGATTGATATATTGTTTCTTTTTCTGCAGAATCCGTTTGATGCTCCTTTGTAGCGGGACGAGCTTTCGGGGGACGAGGATTTGTAGCTCGCCCTTGGATCCTTAGAGCTCACACACCTTTAGTTTTTAGTCGCCTGATCTATGTAGACATTTTCTATGTATTAGTGATATCGTTTCATGATTGTACCAATTGCATTTTATGCGATCATGTATTTATTTCATGTATCAGTTTTATGATTTCAGTATACATTCTTTTTGTTTGCAAACGCTTTGTATGCAACAGTGCAGAAACTATTTTGTATGGCTCTCATACAGCACACAGTACTATATGTGGCCCTGCCACAAAAAAAAAATTCTCTATTATCGTCGCTATTTGCGTCGCAAATTTACTGCTTGCGTCACTATTGGCATCGCTATAAGCATTGCAAATTCTCTGTAAGTGTTGCTATATGCGTCGCTATATGCATCGCATTTGCGACGCATATAGCGACGGTTCTATGGCGTCGTCAATAACGACGCTTTTTGCGAAGACGGGGAAAATTTTTGTTGTTTGTATTTTCGTCACTTTAAACGTCGCTATAAGGTCTATATCTTGTAGTGCCCCCCTAGTAGATTATTGTGGTCCCCTTACGGCTCTTCTACACCTCCAGGATTGGCCCCAAGATACGCCATTTAAACATAAAGCACATGTGAAACATAGTCTACTCTTTTAATGTTCATTCCAAGATATAATTCAATCCTTATCAAATTAAGCCCCAAAGAGAATGAACGTACTATCCTAGAACAAGGAAGTCCTTACGCTCTCAACACGAGTCAATGATTGTAACAATCAAGTGCAATGCATTCAGGATTTGTTTTTCTGATACCATATGTATATGTAATGCAATGCAAAGATGAATGTCTTTAAGTGCAAAAACATGTAACTTATAGATCAAACAACATGGATTGTGCACAAATAATTATTTTCATGATTTCACTCTAATGCATTGCGTTGCTAAGGCAGCACCAAAGGAATTTGTGCTATTTCCCTTCTTAAAAGATTAAAAATGAAGGAATCGTATGTGTCAAGTTATGCAAAAAATCATATTTTAATGGACTCCTAACTTCCCACAACCCTTTTCCCCTACTGTTTATGGTTTTGCATTCATTGGTAAGTCTAAAGAGTATTTTATGTGTTTTTCTATACAAAAAGTAGTTAATACACACTTTAACATAAAAATGGAGGTATGTTGAGGCTAAACCTCATGCTCTAACTCCATCATACATTCACGGACACATTCATAAAATTTTGTACATTTTTTGTGCATAAAATTTAAAATTTTCCATATAAAATAGTTTTTTCTTGATTTTAAAAAAATAAAGTGTTGTGTTTCTCTAATTTTTCTATGTCAATCAATTAACTCACACTATAATCCATCTTGACATTTTATTTTACCCCACATGAACACGATTTGATTGCTGGAAATGATGAAAATACCATTTTCCTTTAAAAATAAGTTTTTCAAGTTTTCAAAAATTAATAACTCATGATTATGAGCACAGATTCTGAATTTGATAACACAAAACTCCGAAACATATTACAATCAAACATCAAACAAAATTTTATTACACATGAACAAGAATTGCATCATAATTTATTGTCAAAAAAGATTTGAAATTCCATTAAAAAGAGGCTTATTACCTTTTCTTACGTTTCGAGAATTAATATTTTGCATTTTTGGGCAACTACCAAACCTGCCATTCATCCTGAAACCATGCTAGCCACCATTCTTTAGCATCAGTACGATTTGATATTGATCTGGTTCAAACCAGATGTAACGTGCCTACCTATCAGCTATCGAGGCACGTTTTAGCGGTCCATCGAGAAACAAATCTAAGCGTCGCCGCTCGGCACTCCCAATGAATGTTTTGGGGTTTGTTGCCTAGGGTCTCTGGAGTCTGCCTCGCAATGGAACGTTCGCAACCGAACCCACTAGGATCGTCCTGAAACTTGAGTCCCTAGGGGTCAAGGTCTCCTAACAATATTCTAGCGTCGGATTTTGGACATCCTACTTTACGTAGAGATACCCAATCCGAAGCAGATCCATGCCGCACTTGGTTCAAGGAGAATGGGAAATGAGAGGGATGCGCTGCTCAACCTCTCTGCCCGTAGGGCATAGTCCCATTTCGGTCCCCTAAAATGGCATGAATCAGGTTCTAACCTAACCTTATCTAAGGGTCAAACGATAGTAAAACCTTGTGAGAAGCCTCCCAGTTCTGTGGAACCACCCTGCCGTAGGAGATGGACCTGTGGGGGATTCCGCCCACCCGCTTCCCTTGATAGCTTTAGTTTTCTAATAAGGTCCTACCACAATTATGTGTGACATTTAAAATCAGATGAATCATTAATTAAGCCTTTTAGGGACATGATTCGTTCGCGTAACTTATAGCACAAACACGAAAATAGTGCAAGCAATCCTTTTGACAAAAAAGTTCCTTAACTTATTTTCCACTTAATCTATGTCTCCTGCCCATACAGGAGAATTATATATCCCTTCTGTCCAACATAATTTTTCGGTCCAAATCACACGGTGTCGAAGGGTTTTGAAAGCAATGTCGCAACTTCAGAAGTCCTTGATAAATTTCAGGATAAAAGATTAATCAATTATGACATTTGCAACCTTGTAGACAAGTACAACCTTGCAGATAAGTTCAGATAAATGTATTATCCATGTGTAGCATTTGTTTGTTCCAATACATTCAGATACATTCAGATCCTTTTAAGAATCATCTTTTAACGTGACTGAAATCAGTAGTCTCTGTTTATACAAGAACTGAAGTCTCAAAGTACTGTTTTTGATATTAATTCTTCAATGGCACTCTTGATGAGCTTCAAGAAAAGATACAGAGAACACTTGGTCACTTGGAAGAAAGTCTGGACTGTTTCTGAGCAATATTCATCAATCAAAATCTCTCATTTTCTCTTGTCATGATGTCATTCACAAGAGAAAAATTTTATGTCTTTAGATTCCAGAAAGAGGTGTATAAATTTGTGTCGGTTCTATCTTCTGCATCTCAAGTTCTCCCACAGGACATCATTGTTGGTAGCAGCAAAGAGTTTGCAGAAATGATCTTGTTGAAGGAACCCACAATTGTATTACCATGGTCATCACTAAAAGAAGACTCTGTGTCATTAATGAAGACAAACATATCAATTGAACGAGGGAGGGCAGCAATAGCTATACAAGTTGATTTTCCCTTCAGATTGTCGACGGCTCCAGTTCAGAAAAACTCTCCCTAATGAAGCTCGAAGCATGCCTAGCAGCTTCTGTGGCTATTGAATTTTCTTCAATATAAATCCTGAAAGGTCTTTGCTCCAAAGCACCCTTCCAGTCCAGACGATTATCCTCCTCTTCTTCACACTCCGTTAAGCTCACTGTTCATCAAAGTTGCCCAGAGAACCTGTCCCCTGTTACTTAGATCATGTGTGATGACATGTAAGAAACGTGTCTTACTGGCCCATCCAAATGTGGAGCAGTCCAAAAGTCTGAGAGCCGTTTGTATTACGGCCGACATATGCCATTGATTAAAAACCCCTCGTTCAGAGTGACTGTGGATGAAGTTCTCATCAGGGAATTTTCCTCCATATATGCTTTCCCCTTCGTAGGATTTGTTTATCCAAGCCTTCCGACCTTTGACAAGCTATGGCGCCATTAAAGCGTGAGAAGGACGCTCAATCCACAGGCAGGGCACAGAGAGAGCTTTAAAGCGTTTGGCGCAATCATCCACAGTGAGAATTGTGGTCCCTGAACTGTTCCGGAATTCAGCTCTGGATTAGGCTTCCAATTTCAGCATATGGTGGTCCCCTGGCAATGCAATCCGTCATCGATTTAATAAGTCTTTTCGTTGTGCTGAACTTGAACTGACTAACTCAAGGTCTAGATCAACGGCAGGAGATAATGCAGGAAGGCCTTTAGCTGTAACTTCCCTCATAGCCAGTGATTCAATCAGCACAACTTTCCCGCTTTCCTATCACTGCCATGGAAACCCTCTCACGTTGACAAATCTCTTGTAAGAACTTTTCACTTTCTGGGCGGATCAACAAGGCATCCTGCTCCTGGTACTCTGCACCCCATATCTCTAAACTGACAGTGTGTTATCGCCAACGACAATTGACCTTCTATCTATCATTGCATCCTTGGGATCAATGATCTCCTTAACTCCTTTTCAATTGCCTCTCTGATTCCGCCTCAGTCCATCCTTTTCATCCCTGCGTGTCGACTCCCCTATTTCTGCCTTTCTTCGGCTATAGTTCATCGTAATGATTTCCCTTTTCTGGATATGCAAGGACTCCCGTGATCCATGTCCTCCTCTCCGCAGAGCTCTTCAACTCCCTCAACTCCAATCAAAGCTTTTCTTTCCCTTGCACCCAAAGCTCCAGCACTTCGTCTGCGCCAGTATATCCTAAAAAGCAGAGTGTAGGACTTCCCCAAATGGTTCTCATTGATGAAGCCTCCTCTCCAGTCGACTTAGTCTTTAGCTGCACCATGGCCTCTTTTTCCTCTACATCTCCTTCTGCTACAGTGCTCACAATCCGATAGCTCCATCCATGGCGTTCCTCCTTCATCTATTTTCTCTCTTTCCCCAATTCGTTCCGCACTCTCCTCCCCTGTTTCTCCCTGTAGTTGAAGAAGACGACTACTTCGTGTATGATAACATGAGCACATCCATAATCCTTTGCTATTTAATCTCATTTGACGAATTGGAATGTCTCGACGACAGAGTACCATCTCCCCTTCCCATACAGAAAATCATCCTCTTCGTCTTCCACATCATGATTCCTCGAATCCTCCCCAAAATGCCAAGCTCCTTTTCATGCGATGCTTTTCCTTCCGCCCTGATTCGATTGAGGAGCCTCTCTTCCCCCCAAAATACCTCCTTCTCAAAATAGCTCCAAAAGCTTCTCCTTTTTCCCCTCAAAGCACGGCTCTCCTTTTCCCTCCTTCTTTAGCCTTTCAAAAATCCCCTCTTTAGCCTTCGTAGCTCACATATCATTATTTTTGGTTCAAATTCAAATTATCTATTCTAGAGCTTGTAGAAGTTTTAGCTTATACAAAAGCTCTTGGCTATACTACATATCTCCAACAATTGTAGTTTGAAAATCACCTATTTTTCACATTCAAGGATCAGCATTAAACCACAACTCATCAGTTCTTCACCTTCAATGGTCTGCATCTCATCTGTTCTTCAAATTCAATGATAAGCCTTAGCTTCTTCCTTCTCCTCCGATGCGTGTGTAGTCACATATGCATGCACCTGTGTGTGCTCATGGCCATGGCCACCGTGCTCCCATGGATGCCACAAACCCAGAAGGACAGGGCCATCCTCTTTCGCTCTGTAGAAAACCCAAAACCACATGATGAAGCAGCCTCAGTCATTAAGCTTAAACCGTGAATCCGTCCAACAGTCAATGGCTCCTCTTTTTGCTGAGTCTACGAGCAATAGTGCTGATGGATTTTGGCAAGCAATGATTCCAAACCTTTTTGCAGCAACATGTATCAACATAGGCTGAAAGCATCTCATCATGTTCACTCATGCGCAGAAAATAAATGTAAACACAACAACTGAGTATATACAAAGTATCAAATCACACACACAATTTTTGGGTGGTTTTCACAACTCGAATGCGCAGCAATACGACATCCACCCCCTCTAATCCTGCGCATCCTCCGGATGGGCCAACTACCCATGATCATTATCTTCAAGATCCACAAACAAATCAATCTCTTCGTTATGCATTTCCGGTAGATCAACAAGATATCCAGCCATATTATCTGTCTCTTCCATTGGAGTTTCTTGTCGTTGCTCTTCTCTCGAAAATTCTTCCAATGCATAATCCTCATCATCTCTTTTCTTGAAAATCTTGATTCTTTTTTCCAGCAATAGGCACTCTAAGCACTGTTCCATCCAATTCTGTCAACTCATATGTTGCATTATCAAAGACATGTCTGACTATGTATGGCCCAAACCATCTTTTCACCATCTTCCGAAGTGCAGTATGCTGATTTTCAAGGCTGCTATCAAAGACCAAAACCCAATCTCCCTCTTCTATTGCTCTAGGCCGCAAGCGATGCCGGCTATCAAACCTGTCCTTGTTCCTTAGTCTAGCAACTTTCAACCTGTCAATAGCTAGCTGAATATCCTCAGGTCTCCTCTCCAACTGTCGAATCCGAAGAGCTAAGAGCTCCTCTCTCGTCAAATCCTCCTGCCAAGGTAAAACTGACCAAGTCAAAGCACAAGTCTCAATCGGCATAACAGGTTTCTGACCATACATCAACTCTGCAGGCATATATCCTGTGGTAATACTATGAGTCGTACGATCAGCCCACAAAGCAAATGGTAGAAGTCTCGGCCATTCTCCAATCCGTCCTCTGCATGCTTTGGCTAATGCTTTCACTATCGGCGGATGCCCTCTTTCACTCTTTCCATTTCCCTCTGGATTATATGTTGTGGTTAGAGCCAATTTGATTCCTAGCTGAGAGAAAAACTCCCTAGCTTTATCTGCATCCAATTCACCACGATCCGCAGTGATCTTACCCACACAACCATACCTGCAGAAAATTTCCTCCAATAAGAACTTACACACTGCACTAGTGGTCTTCGTTCTCAAAGATCTGCCCTCAACATGATTGGTAAGATCCTCTCTAGCCAAAACAATGTACCTCATCTGCCATAGACCCATAGGCATGGTAACCAAATCAACTACCCACTTATAATGAATGCATAGCGGATAGGTCGGATGAAGCTCATCTCTATGACGCACTACTGAATACATCTGGCAGTCTCTGCAAGTCTCAACAAAGTGAGAAACATCTCTGTACATACCTTTCCACCAATATTTCTCCCTGATTTTCTCATAAGTAGCCCATACTCCTCTATGACCAGCCCAAGGACTCTCATGAAACTCCCTCATCACCTGTAACTGTGTCTCTCTATCGCAGACAACCCGCAAAGGTAATCCGCCTCTTTTCTTCGGATGCTTCCAAAGAAATCCATCCTTGAGAAAATATCCATAGGCTTTCCTTCTAATCTTCTTGAACTCTTCATCTGTCCATTCATCTCTTTTGCTTAGTGTACTAAGGTACCTGCCAATCTGCAACCAATCTCCAACATAGAACTCTTCTGTGAAAGCCACAATATCATAAACATGACAAACATGATCAACCATAGTGGCTGAAATTTCTGCATCATCCTCTTCTGCAGGTAGAGTCTCCTCATCATCATATCTGGCTCTAGACAACATATCTGCCACTGGATTATCCTTCCCTGCTATGTGTTTAAATTCCAGATTTAATGACTTGATGTATGCAATCCATCTCAACATAGCTATATCCGGAGTAGAACAACTCGTGATCATACCAATCAATGGCAAACAATCTGTCTCTACCACAACTGAAGCTCCAATAAAGTACTCCTTGTCACATTTGAGAGCCGTGAAAATCCCCAATAACTCCCTCTTGATTTGCGGATATCTCCTCTGTCTCTCGTTTAGGACTTTCGCCCCAAACCGAATAGCAAACCTATTTCCATCTACATCATCTTGACCCACAGCCCAACCTATGCCAATTGGACTAGTGTCAACTGTCAATACAATAGGCCTATCACAATTATAATCCGCTTTCCTGAGAGTAGGAGCATTCTGCAATAACTTCTTCAATTTCCGCATGGCTCTAGTGTGGCTCTCATCCCAATAAAATTTCTGCCCCTTTCGAAGCAGCTGATACAAACAATCTGCAATGTGTGCAAAATGAGGTATCCAAATCATATAAAACACACAAGCACCAATGAATCTCCGTACCTCAGAAGTGGTAGAACAATACTCTGCAATCTTGCCTATAGCATTCACCTTATCAGGTGAGGGTTTCTTGCCATAATATCCACACATATGCCCAACAATGACAACCTCATTCACTCCAAAAACAGATTTTTGCCCTGAAAGTGTCAAGTTCACTTCTTCTAACCTGGCCAAAATCTTCTCACATGCTGAAATATGATCAGCCACAAAGTGTCTGCATCCCTGCTCATTTAGGCTCTCATTCTTCTCTTCTTCTGCACACCCCTTAATGGGCACATCATCCAAGAAAGGCATAGTAAGCTGAGGTATGTAATCACGAAGGACCTTATGCATGGCATTCATCATATGCGCAACAGAATTAGTGGCACCTTGAGGCAAGGTACACATCCTCACAAGCCCAATAGGAGTTCTCATGGTGGTTATGTCCCTGCTTTCCAAAGCCAGCTGAAACTGATCATAACGTGAATACAAATCACCCAAGGAATAGATGGCACGTCCAGCAAATGCCTCTGCAAACTCATCCACAACTGGACCTATACCAACATTCCTGATAGTAACTCTGTTCACTGGCTGCATGTCCTGAATAAATCGAAGAGTACCATTCTTCTTTGGAACTGTAAACCACCTGTTTGAGTATGGTGCAGATGAAGGCTCAAGGATTCCCATCCTGATTTTCTCATTCAACAAATCAATCAACTTTGGCAAGTGTGTTTTAGGCACTGGAATAGGTCGGACATTCCATGGGATATGAGGAATAGTAAAGATGACCATAGGAGCAACAATATCAGGTTTCACACATCCAATCTCATGTGGGACAAAAGCAAATCCCCTTCCATGACGCTCAAGCATCTCCTGAAAGCATTGCTTCTCCATGGGTAACAAGAAATCACCATTTCCAATTTTCAATTCAGCAAGTGTCTCTGCTGAAAATTTATGACCAATATGCTCCGGATTCCTCAAAATTTGCTGTTTAGCAGCCCTCTCTATTTGCTGATCACTGTCAGGTGGAAGCGGTACAGCAACCGGCTTCACCTTCTTATCCACAGTTTTGTATTTCGTGTCAACCCTGGCTTCATTATGCTCTTCTGCATTACATAAACCTTGCTGTAAATCAGCAATTCTGCACTCCAATGGCTAAATATTCTCAGCCCTCTGCTCTATGGACTGCATAGAAACAGCCCCAAACTCTGAATGCTGAAATATTTCAGCAGTAAACTCTGTTGACTGAAAATTTTCAGCCCTCTGTCTCTCTGAAAGCTGATCATAACCAGCTGGAAACTCTGCTTGCTGAATTTCTTCAGCACTCAACACTCTTTGCTGAGTTAACTCAGCCTCTAACTCAATCTGTGACACAAAATCTGCAATTTCATGAAACATGTCCAGGGATTGCACTAATACATTACCATGACAATTCAGCATATCAGTTTTCAGCATATCTCCCATCTCTGCCATCGTATCTGCACAAATCACACTGTCATACATACCATCTATATGCTCATTATCCTCCAAAATTCCTGCATTTTTCAAATTTTTCTCATTCCTGCATATATACTGCCTGGCAGCTCTAGACAATCTAGAAGTCTTCTGATAGCTCATCGAACTGTTTGCTGAAATCCCAACATAACCGGAGGAGAAAACACTGCTGCCAGGAGGCGAGAACTCCAATCTCCTCTCCTCTGTACCACCGTCGTCTCGCGAAACGGCGGTACCTAATGAAAACCCGAATCCCTCACAGTGGGTAAGGATGCATCTCTGAGAGTATCCCTGTTTCTAACATGGTTCACACATACAGTCATAAACTGAACTGCTCTCATACCATCTTTACTGTGAATCCGTGCATAAGCAGATCCATCATCCATGACCTTTGTCTCCATGCGCATCTCTGTAATGAATGGCTGACCAAGAATTATGGGATAAGAGCATGAATCCTGCACAAAGAAATGAAAATCCTCCTCTACATCACCAATAGAAACTCTGACACTAGGGCAAGCAGCATATAAATCACCTGCAGTATTATTGGCGGCTCTCATACGCCACCCATGCTCTACATCCATAGGCCATCTATTACTCTCATAAACTTCACGAACAATGAGATTAATCTCTGAACCATGATCAACCAATGCAACATAAGGCACCTGTTTCTCTCCAATCTTTACCATCGTCTCTGTAGTTGCCCTAGCCCAATGGCTCCGCGAAAAGTGACTACGCGGTATCAAAACAGGCTCATCAATTTCAGCATAATGCATAGGCTAAACCCTCTTCTCTACCTGCGGCAAAACAGAAGCATTATCAACCATAACCTCATCATCATCCTCATCCAACTCTCCAATCAAAACTCCCTGTGTATCAGTGGTAGCCAATGCATGTCTTTTCCTCTTCAGGACCTCCTGAAACTGATCCTAAAACTCTCTTTTTGAGATGCCCAAAATCTCGGAAATAGTGAAAGTCACCTCACTGCCAAGTATCTTATCATTAAAGATTTTCTTCATGTCTGTAGATGTCTCAATATCGGACATCAATCTGAATCCTGGCTGCTTTCTCTCTCTAGGCTCTTGCCTCTTTTCCCTCTTTGGAGCATCCTCCATCTGTCGATCTGGCCCTGGTCTTGAAGATGGTCCTGCAGTAGGTGGAGTAACAAACTCACCCCCTCTAGTCTTCTTAGCTGCACTTGGATTTTCTTCATCCCTCTTACGCTTCTCCTCAACAAATACATCTGCACCATGAGATTTAGCCAAATAAGCATAAATAGAATACCTGTCAACAGGCGAGTCCCATCCTGTCTCTGATCTGATGCTAGAGCCTGCGCTAGTCAAAACAGTTTGCTGAATTTTCCCCTTGTTTGCAGTCTCCATAGCATAAGTCCATAGTGCGGACTGAGTCTCCGATCCCTTCTCAATCTGTACTCCATATGCAGAAGCATCACCTCTAGCTGCCACATAAGAAGTACGCGCAGCCATGTCCTCCACTAATTTCTTCATTCCACCTTTACCAAAGTTGGTAGCAAGTGGAGCTCCTGTCTCAGTCAACCAAATCTTACCATCTTGCCCCCAATATACCAAATTCTACCTCCTTGCATCCTGGAAAGAGTCACAATCCCTGCAATGCTGATGCTCCATACTATCACACCAAATACATCTCCGATCTCTCCTAGGTGCACTAGGAGCACTCCTAGGTGCAATAGGAGCACTAGAAGAAGTAGCAGGCGCAGTGGAAGCAAACTGCTCCTTCAACTTACCCACCAACTCTGCTTTGACTGACTCAAGTGTCAAATCTGTGATACCTTTGATTATGTCATCAAGAGAAGTAGGCACCGATGGAGCGGATGGTTTTGGAGCAGAAGGTGTAGGCATCGGTCGTGGAACAGGAGGAATAGGTGGAGTAGAAACAGTAGGCACTGGCATAGGCCAAGAAACTGGCTGAGGAGGAGAAGAAATAACAGGGATAGAAGTAGGCATAGGAGCAGATGATGATGTAGGTGTCATGGAACCATTCTGCAGGCGAGTCTTCCATATCCTCCTCTTGGTCAATGTCGAGACTGCATCCTGAGCATCCTGCCAATCAGTTTTAAGACCCATAGGCTTCGTGCGATCTTCAAGAAGCTCACCCAATTCTTCTTGAAGAGCAGGATCTGCAGCTTGCAAGAAAAGCTCAACTTTTTCAACATCCAATGCTCTTTATTCAATGACATCAAGCTGACTATACCTCTCTTCGAATTCTCGAATCAACTCCGAAGAAGCAAGACCTTTGTTTGGCATGTAGACCCACTCTCGGAATGACCGTCGAGTAGCCATACCAAAGTCCTCAAGGAAATATTCTTCTTTAAGAGCCTTCTTAAAATCTTGCCAATGTGTATTTTGAATAAACAAATCAGTCACTTTTGTTCTCAAAGCAGGTGTGACAAGACGAAGGAAGTACTTACTCATAAGTCCAGGAGGAACTCCAAAAAACCCCATCTTGATCTCATATGTCTTCAAATATGCTGAAACATTACGCCCGTCAAATAGCTTCTTCTCACTCTCAACTGCTTCAATAGCCTTAGTCGCGCTGTTTGCATTCTCCTGCTCCGAATAGAGTTGCCTTTGTTGAGACAACTGCTGTTGATGCAATTGTTGTTGCTGCTGCATATACATTTGTGTTTGCTGATTTTGGAGCTGCATATACATGGACATATTCTACAAAATCTGTTTTAGATCCTCCGTTGAAGTACTGGACGCAGCAGTCATTGATGGAGCTGAAGTAGAGGCAACTGGAGTTGTAGAGGGAGCTGAAATAGAGGCTGAAGTGTCTCCCATCCTGAAATTTCTGCGACGCTTTCACGTCGGGTTCACCAAAGATGTCGAAGGGTTTTGAAAGCAATGTCGCAACTTCAGAAGTCCTTGATAAATTTCAGGATAAAAGATTAATCAATTATGACATTTACAACCTTGTAGACAAGTACAACCTTGCAGATAAGTTCAGATAAATGTATTATCCATGTGTAGCATTTGTTTGTTCCAATACATTCAGATACATTCAGATCCTTTTAAGAATCATCTTTTAACGTGACTGAAATCAGTAGTCTCTGTTTATACAAGAACTGAAGTCTCAAAGTACTGTTTTTGATATTAATTCTTCAATGGCACTCTTGATGAGCTTCAAGAAAAGATACAGAGAACACTTGGTCACTTGGAAGAAAGTCTGGACTGTTTCTGAGCAATATTCATCAATCAAAATCTCTCATTTTCTCTTGTCATGATGTCATTCACAAGAGAAAAATTTTATGTCTTTAGATTCCAGAAAGAGGTGTATAAATTTGTGTTGGTTCTATCTTCTGCATCTCAAGTTCTCCCACAGGACATCATTGTTGGTAGCAGCAAAGAGTTTGCAGAAATGATCTTGTTGAAGGAACCCACAATTGTATTACCATGGTCATCACTAAAAGAAGACTCTGTGTCATTAATGAAGACAGGCATATCAATTGAACGAGGGAGGGCAGCAATAGCTATACAAGTTGATTTTCCCTTCAGATTGTCGACGGCTCCAGTTCAGAAAAACTCTCCCTAATGAAGCTCGAAGCATGCCTAGAAGCTTCTATGGCTATTGAATTTTCTTCAATATAAATCCTGAAAGGTCTTTGCTCCAAAGCACCCTTCCTATCCAGACGATTATCCTCCTCTTCTTCACACTCCGTTAAGCTCACTGTTCATAAAAGTTGCCCAGAGAACCTGTCCCCTGTTACTTAGATCATGTGTGATGACATGTAAGAAACGTGTCTTACTGGCCCATCCAAATGTGGAGCAGTCCAAAAGTCTGAGAGCCGTTTGTATTACGGCCGACATATGCCATTGATTAAAAACCCCTCGTTCAGAGTGACTGTGGATGAAGTTCTCATCAGGGAATTTTCCTCCATATATGCTTTCCCCTTCGTAGGATTTGTTTATCCAAGCCTTCCGACCTTTGACAAGCTATGGCGCCATTAAAGCGTGAGAAGGACGCTCAATCCACAGGCAGGGCACAGAGAGAGCTTTAAAGCGTTTGGCGCAATCATCCACAGTGAGAATTGTGGTCCGTGAATTGTTCCGGAATTCAGCTCTGGATTAGGCTTCCAATTTCAGCATATGGTGGTCCCCTGGCAATGCAATCCGTCATCGATTTAATAAGTCTTTTCGTTGTGCTGAACTTGAACTGACTAACTCAAGGTCTAGATCAACGGCAGGAGATAATGCAGGAAGGCCTTTAGCTGTAACTTCCCTCATAGCCAGTGATTCAATCAGCACAACTTTCCCGCTTTCCTATCACTGCCATGGAAACCCTCTCACGTTGACAAATCTCTTGTAAGAACTTTTCACTTTCTGGGCGGATCAACAAGGCATCCTGCTCCTAGTACTCTGCACCCCATATCTCTAAACTGACAGTGTGTTATCGCCAACGACAATTGACCTTCTATCTATCATTGCATCCTTGGGATCAATGATCTCCTTAACTCCTTTTCAATTGCCTCTCTAATTCTGCCTCAGTCCATCCTTTTCATCCCTGCGTGTCGACTCCCCTATTTCTGCCTTTCTTCGGCTGTAGTTCATCGTAATGATTTCCCTTTTCTGGATATGCAAGGACTCCCGTGATCCATGTCCTCCTCTCCGCAGAGCTCTTCAACTCCCTCAACTCCAATCAAAGCTTTTCTTTCCCTTGCACCCAAAGCTCCAGCACTTCGTCTGCGCCAGTATATCCTGAAAAGCAGAGTGTAGGACTTCCCCAAATGGTTCTCATTGATGAAGCCTCCTCTCCAGTCGACTTAGTCTTTAGCTGCACCATGGCCTCTTTTTCCTCTGCATCTCCTTCTGCTACAGTGCTCACAATCCGATAGCTCCGTCCATGGCGTTCCTCCTTCATCTATTTTCTCTCTCTCCCCAATTCGTTCCACACTCTCCTCCCCTGTTTCTCCCTGTAGTTGAAGAAGACGACTACTTCGTGTATGATAACACGAGCACATCCATAATCCTTTGCTATTTAATCTCATTTGATGAATTGGAATGTCTCGACGACAGAGTACCATCTCCCCTTCCCATACAGAAAATCATCCTCTTCGTCTTCCACATCATGATTCCTCGAATCCTCCCCAAAATGCCAAGCTCCTTTTCCTGTGATGCTTTTCCTTCCGCCCTGATTCGATTGAGAAGCCTCTCTTCCCCCCAAAATACCTCCTTCTCAAAATAGCTCCAAAAGCTTCTCCTTTTTCCCCTCAAAGCACGGCTCTCCTTTTCCCTCCTTCTTTAGCCTTTCAAAAATCCCCTCTTTAGCCTTCGTAGCTCACATATCATTATTTTTGGTTCAAATTCAAATTATCTATTCTAGAGCTTGTAGAAGTTTTAGCTTATACAAAAGCTCTTGGCTATACTACATATCTCCAACAATTGTAGTTTGAAAATCACCTATTTTTCACATTCAAGGATCAGCATTAAACCACAACTCATCAGTTCTTCACCTTCAATGGTCTGCATCTCATCTGTTCTTCAAATTCAATGATAAGCCTTAGCTTCTTCCTTCTCCTCCGATGCGTGTGTAGTCACATATGCATGCACCTGTGTGTGCTCATGGCCATGGCCACCGTGCTCCCATGGATGCCACAAACCCAGAAGGACAGGGCCATCCTCTTTCGCTCTGTAGAAAACCCAAAACCACATGATGAAGCAGCCTCAGTCATTAAGCTTAAACCGTGAATCCGTCCAACAGTCAATGGCTCCTCTTTTTGCTGAGTCTACGAGCAATAGTGCTGATGGATTTTGGCAAGCAATGATTCCAAACCTTTTTGCAGCAACATGTATCAACATAGGCTGAAAGCATCTCATCATGTTCACTCATGCGCAGAAAATAAATGTAAACACAACAACTGAGTATATACAAAGTATCAAATCACACACACAATTTTTGGGTGGTTTTCACACCTCGAATGCGCAGCAATACGACAACGGCATCATAATTTCTATCCAGTATCTAGAATAGGATCTTCCAACGCCCTAGACATTGGGCTCACAACAGTCTACAACTCCATTTCAGACTTGGAAAGGGATGTCCAAAGCTCCACTGATCCCAAGCGACCAAGGAGTGAGACACACTTTTCGTGGTTGGCCTTTTCACCACTTAACCTTTGGCCTGTGAATTGAGCAGTGCCCTCTCGGGGTAATCTACGGTGCGATCTTGGATATGATCCACCCATGCACATATCCTTCCTTAATTAATCCAATTAAGAATCAAGCACAAACAAGGTAATCATGTAAATATCATCTTCCAAGGAAACATTCCTTTATTTTCCATGGCAATTTGTCATCATAGACCCCTGCCATGCATTTACCATCAAACACAAGCACTTGGAATAATCATCCAAATCACATCCCATAATCAGTCTAATGCAAAAGCATTTAGGACGTTATTTGATCAATCCACAAAACAATGGTATCCTTTTCCAAACATTGTAGGAATACTCATGATAACCTTCCATCGCATGTTTGCTCTCCCCCTTGGGATCTAAGCGATTCCATGCAAAAATTACTTAACACTTTCTCCATTGAGCTAGGACATTGTTGAGGACATGAGTTCTAATAATCCTTTACTTTGATTAATGACCGAACCTTTTTCCTAACGAGTACAAAAGCATCAGTCTTTCCTTTGACTTAGGGTTTCCTAATCCTTGAGCTCTTCGCTTGCCCTAGAGTTTTTGTTGAGTCTAACCCAATCCTTGAATAGGATTAATAAACACAGTTGCTATCAGATATATTTCAAGGCACCTAAGTCCTAACCCTTACGATCGTTGCTTGTGCTAACTATGCACTAGAGTTTCGATATTGATTTTTCTCTAGGATAGATTGCCTACCATGTGATCTATCAAGCGTGCAAGCTGTACGTACTCCAAGTGTGGTAAGATACTTTATCTAATAATTTCCAAGAGGGGAGAGTCAACAATACCTTGGAACCTTGTATGTCATTTATACTACATATGGATTTGTCACATAACATCTAGGTGCAACCAACTTCCCTAGATACATACACTTCGTAAACTCCATCTTTCAATTGTTGTGATAAACTTACCCTTTTCAAAATTCCCTTCCTGTGCAGCTTAGCGTGGGTCTAACGCATCTCACGCGTGAAACAAAGCAAGCGTGATGTCCTTGCCCGAGGCTTCATTGCTCGTTGTGGGGTTTCCATCTGCACACCCTATTTTCCGCTTGGGGGCCATCCCCAATCTTTGCGAGTTGTGCAAGACTTCCACACCTTGTGCTTGGGTAGTAGAGCCATTTGTAAGTGATATATAATCTTGCGAGACAAGTATAGGTCTACAGCCACAGGGGAAGGAGATGCATGTGGCCACCCTCTTCGGATAGGAAGGAAAATAATCTCTCTCCCTATCTCTCTCTCGCTCTCTTTTTCCCTCTTCTTCTTATTTCTCTCTCTCTCTTTCTTCCTCTTCTTCTTCTTCCCTTCTTCTTCTCCTCCTCTTCTTCTCTCCTCTCTCTCCCTCTCTTTTACTCTCCCTCTCTCTTCTTCTCCCTCTCTCTCCCTCTTCTCTTCTTCTTCTTCTCTTCTTCTTCTCCTCCTTCTCTTCTTCTCTCCTATCTCTCTCCCTCTCTCTTCTTCTCCCTCTCTTATTCTTCTTCTTCTCTTCTTCTTCTCCTCCCTCTCTTCTTCTCTCCTCTCTCTCTCTCTCTCTCACTGTCCCTCTCTCTCCCTCTTTTCTTCTTCTTCTTCTTCTCTTCTTCTTCTCCTCCTTCTCTTCTTCTCTCCTCTCTCTCTCCCTCTCTTACTGTCCCTCTCTCTTCTTCTCCCTCTCCCTCTCTCTCCCTCTCTTCTTCTTCTTCTTCTCTTCTTCTTCTCTTCTTCTTCTCCTCCCTCTCTCCCTCTCTCTTACTCTCCCTCTCTCTTCTTCTCCCTCTCTCTTCTTCTCCTGAGTCTCTCTCCCTCTCTTCTTGTTCTTGTTCTTCTTCTCTTCTTATCTCCTCCTTCTCTTCTTCTCTCCTCTCTCTCTCCCTCTCTCTTACTATCCCTCTCTCTTCTTCACCCTCCCTCTCCCTCTCTTCTTCTTCTTCTTCTTCTTATTCTTCTTCTCTTCTTCTTCTCTTCTCCTTCTCTTCTTCTCTCATGTCTCTCCCTCTCTCTTACTCTCCCTCTCTCTTCTTCTCCCTCTCTCTCCCTCTCTTCTTCTTCTTCTTCTTCTTCTCTTCTTCTTCTCCTCCTTCTCTTCTTCTCTCCTCTCTCTCCCCTCTCTCATGCTGCTCAGGGCCTAGGCCCTTCCGTGGCAAATACTTCCCTTACCTCTTGTGATGGGGGTTTTATATAAGGGAGAGGGGATTATAAATGGGGGGGAGGGGGAATGCGGGGAGAAGGTGGTGTGGTGGTGGCCTTACCCACCCACCACCTATCTGTGTGGCGGTGTGCTGGCTGGGGGGGGGGGGAGATAGTGGGGGGAAAAGGCGGCACATGTGTGCCCCTTCCCCCCTTAATTTTCATCATCATCTCTAGCATCCTGCTAATCTCCAGCTTCCTCCCTTTCGTCGACTCCACTCCCTCTTTGTGTCGATGACAATAGGGGAGGGGTGGTAAAAAAAATTTCAATTACCTTATAGAAATTGGGGGGGGGGGGGGGGAGCCTTATAGTGGCGGTGAGTAGGGACGATACATCAAACAACCGGTCTTCATTCCAATCTCTTCCAAGAATCATCCACGTGAACACACCTCAAGAGGAGAGAGAAATATTGATTTGGATTCTTCCTCTTCATGCCATCATTCTTTGCGCGGAGTTTGGCGATTGGAATCATAAAATTCATGGAGGAGGCTAGAGAAATTAGATGGTACACTGATATGTTGGTTCTATAGCCCCCCACCATTTTCATAGCATCATGTATGAAAGAAGCCATTTTTTTCCAATTGCTTTTTAAAACAACACCCTCCCCCACCAAAAATTTTGGGGTGCCCAAGCTCCCAAAGGGCACATCTTTTCAAATGTAAAGTTCCTTTCTACTTCCAATGTGCCCGGCCTTTTGCATCTCCAGCTTGTAACGTCAAATTCAAAGTCCATAAATTTCTACATGTTCATTTCAAAGTCTCGAGCTACCTCAAACTCATTCCACCTTGATCAGGCACCTTGGAAAATTATGAAAAATCCACAACCACTCTAAAGATCGGCTTGTGAAGTAATTTGAATTCTTGCCTACCACAACCACTTAAACTTATCTAATCTGTGTCCTCGGCTTCCTTCAAGATTTGAATTCAACCTTAAATTCTCTTCATTTGATACTTGTCTGACATTTCCCCAATGTTTAAATTCTGCTCTCGTTAATACTAGTGGTGGTTGCTAATGTGAGAAAAGGGGTAAGCATATGAAATAGTGGCTTGTTGTTCATGTGAACTTGTCTCATCTTTTTTTCTTTCTTCTTTTAATTCATTAGACTTTCCATTTTGTTGGTTGTCTCCCTCATGACCTCTCTTCTCTCATGCATTTTTAAAAAAAACCCTACCTTTCAAGAAGACCTACAGCTTCATTTCATGCATCTTTCTTAACCCTTCTACTCCATTCTCCACGACATGTGCCTATTGATTGGATCAATGATCATTGTGAATGCCCATTTGTATGCTTCAAAATTTTCTCTAAACCCATCAATTTCTATCTTGGAGACTATGTTGGAGGTGCAATGGAGAAAATGTTTTGAGAGGATCAGGATAAGTAACTTAGGCTCATCTTTGTCGTTTTGACATCACATTGACATGTGTTGGTCGCACCAGTTGCGCACATGGCAATCAATTATCTGCAAAATCAAATATGAAAGAGAAAAAAAAATGAAGTATGCAAAATATGACAAAACAAGTTTTCAAGGTTTGAACCTAGGTCCCCTTGATTATGAGAAGCAACATTACAACTGGCATGATATGGATCATCTGATGGAAGATTAGGCTTTTCCAAAATGTATAAGATAGTTCTATATAAGTTTAATAAATAATATATTCAAAACCACACACCCAATGATGATAACCCCCCCCCCCCGCCTCAAAGATGGCTCCTGTCATTACCTACCACAAAATGACAAGTGGGAGCCCAAGTTTTTAATCCTCATGGGTTTTGAGAAGGGTATCTATTTATTATTGGAGATATGGTTGCATGAGTCGACTATAAGGTCATAGGCACATGTTCTATCCCTGATCCTTATCCACCTCATTAAACATTATTTCTTGATGAATAGGTGCCTATTCATCATTGTATAGACTAAAGGTTTTCTATGCTTGCATGCCACAGGGCCATGGTACCACTCAATGATCATAGAACTGATTGATATGTTGGTTGATATTGCAAAAGAATCAAATTTTGTCTTTGGATAGCCTAGGCATAAAGAAAATTAGCAAGGCATTGTTTGAAATACAATGATTGGGCAATCAAGTTGGATGGTGGAGGGTCCAGCTGACTCATGTGGATTACCTTGACATAGGTTAGACTTAATGGATATTTCTCCCTAGTCATGAGGGTAGGCCTAGTTGTAGCAAAATGGGAGATGCAAAGAGGAATAATGGAGAAGGAAAGAGGGTAAGGGAAATAGTAAATGAAATCATTGATATTTTGGAACATTTCCATGACAAAGTAATATGTGATGGCCATTTTCCCCATGACATCACTGGTAGGAAAATTCTCCAAGTAGGGTATTTTTGGCCAAGTCTACATTGTGACGTGTAATTTTGGTACAAAGATTGTGATGCATGCCAAAGAATAGGAAAAATAAAGCTCACTCATGGACCTTAGATACATATTACATCATATGAGCCTATTGAAAAGTGGGGGATTGATGCAATTGGCCCTCTTCCATGTACTAATACTCGAAAGGAAAACATTACAATGGGAGTGGATTACATGACTAGAAGGGCAAAAGATGTTGCCACAAGTAGGATAATTGCTAAAGTGGAAATATCATTTGTAAAATCCATTTGTTTTTGCACATTTGGAGCTCCACTAGAGATTATTTCAGATAGGGGGACACACTTTCATGTATATCTTGTAAAGAACCTCATGGGGAGACTGGGCATCAAACATAGATATTCTAGTCCTTCTTATCCCCAATGCAATGGCTTGATAGAGAAAGTCAATGGAATGATTTGGAAAATCTTTACTATACATGTTTGTGATCATAAGCCTAAGACTAGGAATAAATTTTTGAATGAAATCTTATAGGCCTATGGCACCTCATTCAAGGGATCCAAGTTGGGGTTTCCTCCATTTTATTTTTCCTACCCTCAAGAGGCACTTTTATTGACTAAGACATAGCTAGCTAGTTTGTGGGACATGGATAACCTTAGACTAGATGAGAAGATCAAGTAGTACATTTTTTACCTTCAAAGACTAGAAATAAAGAGGAAAAGGGCAATCCAACATTATGCCACCCAAGCAGAGAAAGGAGAAGGAAGTTCAATGATAAGCTCTCAAACAGGAGACTTTGGTGCTTGGGTATGATAATAGGTTTGAAAATAGGAAAGATGGAAAGTTTATGGAAAAGTGAGAGGCTCCGTTTGTTTTCCTAGTGAGATACTCAAATGGTAGCTACCGGTTGTTACACGAAATCTTGGCTATGATGTATAAAACATAAGTAAATGGTTGGAGATTAAAACCATACTATTCTAGGATTTTTCACTGTCATGGATCTTCATGCAAAGAAGATTCTTCAAAACCATTGCCATTAACAAGAAAAAAAATGTGAAGTTAGAGGCATAAATACCTCTAGCCTAAGGGGAGGGCTAAATATGATGGTGCAGCTCATAACCCTTTAGTTTTTCTATAAAAATCCCCTCTTAGAAACCTTGAAGATGTATATAGCTTTATGGTGCATATTGTTTGAGCCTTATATAGGAACCAATATTTTTAATGGCTTACATATTTCTACCAAATAAGAGTGATTTCCTTTCTCCTTAGGAAACTCCTTTTTAAAGTCAATTCTTAGGTTTGAAGAATACTTACATATAATAATTCTAGAATTGGGTTTGGATGGATTTGGAGGTGGGCTACATGATATTTCAAAAACTTGAAGCTGAGCATGAGAGTCTTCTCAAATTTAAGGAAATGGAGCTAAGTATACAAAAAAAGTCAACAACATGAGGACAAGAGGGTGGATATCTTTCACAAAATAATTCAACTTTGTCGGCCACTTGGGCCAAAGACCTTTGAAAATGAAAGGAGAATGTGGGACAAGGATTGATACATATTTTGTTGAATATTTAAAAGAAATACTCTAGTGGCCCTTCCTATAATTTTCCCTAATGGTGCATACATCATATACTGATTTGTTTTCTTTTCTCATGCATGGTAGTCCTCATTTCTCTCATTCTTCTAGCATTCTACCTATCCTTGTTTTAATATTTAGAGCTTTGTAAATGGTGCATGTATGGAAGAAGCCTTGGTCTACCAAATAAAGAAAATAAAACAATTTATTTCCACAGAAAGAATTGGCAACAAAGGTCATATCTACAAATGCTAGAGGTTTTAGACCCTCCTAAATTATTGTTCAAAACCAAAATTTCCAGATATCTCTCTCCAAAATAAGCTTTATTTTCCTTTTATGAGTGAGAAAATCTTGTAACAAATATATATTCCCTTTCCCATTTTCTCTCCTTATCTCCTTGTAAAATCCTCCATCTCATAATGTAAAAGTGTATACTATACTAGTAATGCATGTGCACATCTCTCATATCCTCCATCCCTTGTAATGTACCTTCCTTGTTTCTTATCATTTTCTTTTCCTAATGGAAAAACTTGACCATGAAGACTCCATGCATACAACACAACTGATAGTATTTTGAAAGGGAGATTTTGATTACCTTGTATTAGAAAAAAGTATAATTCAATCAAAGGCCTATAAAAGGAGACCTCTTGGGCCTTCAAATACATAGTCCACCCTCTCCCTAGTTCCATCTCTCTCTTCTTTCTCTTTTAACTCTCCCTCTCTCTCATTCCTTCACGACTCTTCCCCCTCTTTTCAAGACACAAGCTATATTTCACTCTATCACCATGTCCTTCCTCTCCCTCATTCATTTCCTAATTTTTGTCCTCACTTCAACAAAACATACAATCCACTCTATCACCATGTCCATCCTCTCCCCTGCTCTTTCCCCATTCTTCCCCCACTCTTTGATAATATACAATATACTTCACTCTATCACCATCACCATCCTCTTTCTCTTCCACTCCATATTTTCCCTCTCCTTCATCATTCCACCACCCTTCCATCATTCTCCTTTTTCCCATCTCATCACTCTTCACCCTCTTCCTCCTCTTCTCCACTTGTATCATTCTCTCATCCTTCTCACATTTACCCTCTTTGATTATCCCTATGATCCCTCTCTTTAACCACTCTCAACCCCTCAATATTATTCTCCATTTTTCCCTATCTCCTCATCCATCACCCATCATCACCATTCCTCTTTCACTCTATTCATCTCTTTCTTGCATAACATTATATCACTTTTGTCATCCTTTTCTCTCTCCATATTATCCACCATTGTCTCTATTTGTGCTTGTTAAAATATCCTAGACCAATTCTATCTTCACTTGTGTTATTGAATGAGAAAAGTCATCATTTGTCACTAATTCATTATATTATATCACCTATTCTCTCTCCGTATTGTCAATGTAATCTCTCTCTCAATTCTTGTTTGTAAAAAGTTTCCTACCCACTTCTATTTTGGCTAGCTAGTATCCCTTTTCCTATGCTTAATGAGAAGAGGAACCAAATTTTATGTAGAGAACGTAAAGCTTTGTTTTATCCATCATTGGTTGTGAATTAATGGTTGGTAGAGATGCTGTAACTAGAAAATAGATGTTAAAATAGGGATTGCTATTTGATGGAAATATTGAAGTCTAGTTATGCCTAGATACAAAACATTGTTGACTAAGATATTTTTTCTTAGACATAGCCTATTGTGGATCATCGTTTGGTAAAAATGTTTATGTTTGGGTATGGATGTTGTGTTTGTGACTAAATAGATGAAAGAAAAATGTGGATGAGATAAAATTATTGTTGACATGTACTCTCTCCTGAGTCTTGCTTGTCACAAATTTCACCCAAATAGTTTATTATTCTTCTAGAGTGTAGGTCAAAACCCAAAACCCATGTAGACTTGACATAATTTGACTACGGATCTCTACAAATACACTTCATTGTTAAAAATTAGATTATGTTTGGCACAAAGTCATGCATGCATGATGACCATGGTTCATTTTTAATTAAAAATCAATGTGTATGTAGCGCATGTACACGTAAGACAAAAATGGATGGCCACAACTTGTAAAATGGCTATCATTCATGTCCTCAACGAGGGACATGCAAAATGATAGAAGTAGAGCAGCACGTAGCATCAATCGAGTCATGGCGCAGCCATATATTCCTACATTAATGTCAAAGAAGAGCAACAGAAGATGGTACTCTGTTGGTGTGGGGGGTTGCCTGAGGAGTGTCCTAAACAATATAATATAGTTACATGTTGTTAAAAAGGCGGAGTCTAGGCAAGAGGAGAATTCCATCAAGAAGTGAGCCATGGAGTCCCATAGATCATGTTTTGAGAAAGCGAGTGCTTACTCATGCTTTGTGGCATTGATATTGTAGATCTTCAAGAAGTCATATTGACAATGGATGTCAAGGTCAAAATATACTCCTACCCTTCGAGGATATGATAGATAGATCGGATCATTTTGCTCAAGGGGCAAGGAGCCGCAGAACGACATCCATGCATCCAAATTGCCATTCCATACTCTTCTCCTCCACTTAGGTTGGGATTTGTAGCCTTTCATTTTGTGGGATACATCCTCAACCTTGTTTTCCTAGTAATCTAGAGATTCCATTCCCCAAGCCATTGAATTCTTCTCTCTTTTGGTGAGCCATCGATCACCAAACCTTCTTCCCATGGTGATTACTTTCGTTACCACTTTGGTGGATAACACTTTACTCAAGGATGTTGGGTATCAAAAGGTGAAATCGAAGGGTTGGCAGCAATTTTCTCACTACTCCCAAACTAATAGCTCCGTGTTCTAGTTCATGGGTGAGCAATCCCTCTTTGGTGGGATGGGAGGCTCTAGGGCTACAAACGGTTGCACTTTTTCCCTTTTGCATGCTTGGTCAAGTGTTCTTGTCCTATTCTTTTTAACTTTTTCCTTTCTTTCTGATGTAGCATCTTGTTCTTGGGAGGGTTTTGGCTGTGGTGAGGGAGGTGGTGGAATTCACTCCTCATCTCATTGTGCCCCATCATGGCTTGACCCTTGTCTTGCTTCTTATGGTTGTTCTTCTTGGAGTCCCAATGTGTCAACCTCCTGCGGAGTCAAACCCACTCTCAACAGATTTTCTTGTTGATCTTGCCCAGTTAGATTGAGGCTTGTGTCCTGGATTTGGGAGCATAGCCCTTGTTTAATCACCTTGCGAGCTATTTCTAGTTTTCTTCTCAATTGCCTCCTCCTCTGTAGAGAGTGTGATGTCTAAGATTGTGCTTTGAGGAAGGTATGTTGTTGGGCTTCTAGACTGGCCTAAGCGGCACTTGCCCTGCTTTTTGCTAGTATTCTGCTTCCTTCTGCAAGGATGAAGTGGCTCACTAGGTCCTTCACTTTATTCTCACTCTTGGCCTCTGATTCCTTTGACTTCTCTTTCATTTATTCCAAGCCGTCACTTTGCCTCTATGACAAGGCCATTATCATTGGCTCTTCTGCCTTTTCCATTTTTGTGCAATTTCTTCTTTTTCTTCTGTTAGGCACTCAATCTCCTTTTCTAGTCTTGCTTGTTCCTCTCTCTATCTTTCCATTCTACACTCTGTTTCTTCCCTCTCTTTTTGTCGTTCCTCTTGTTCTTGCACTCTCTTTGTCTCTAGTGTGGTGAGCTCTTCCATGTCCTCTTGGAGTTTTCTCATATGTATTTCGAGCCCCGTATGCTGTAGAACCACGAGTTTGTACTCCCTTTGCATTCAGACCAGCTCCTGGTTCTCTTCTCCTAGTCTTTTTCGCCACTCTTCCTCCTCGTCTTCCTTGGCCCTTAGCTCCGCTTTTAGCGCCTGTATTTCTTTTTTTTTGCATGGTCACTTGGCATGTTTTTTGTAGTTGGGAGGTAGCTGACATTTCTCTTTCAGTTTTCAGCTTTGTCATTTGGCTCTCTTCTCCTCTTTTGATGTTTCCAATTGAGTGTAAAGCTCCTTGACATGCTCGTCTTGATCAGCGGGCTACGACCCTGTGGTGGTGGTAACATTGATTCTTTGTAGCTTGGGCCCCTATTGAGATTCAACATCCGCAGCTGTTAGTCTTTTCATTCCTGTTGTTGGAGTCCCTGCACTAGTGTCAGGGCATTGGGGTATGTGCTTTATTGAACAAGAGCTGCACCCATGCCATGAGATTACTAGCATCAACCGTGATTGGGGTGCTTGGCATTGCTACGATGGTTGGGGTAGCCAGCAAGACATAGGTGGGATCGAGTGGAGTGCAGAATTTCATTTTCCCTTTGGAACGACGGGTGGAGGCAAGTCTTTTGGTGCTTGGCCACTGTCCTGTCTATCTTTGTAACGTGTCCGCTAGAATCATTCCGGATACGTCTTAGCAGTCCATCGGGAAGGATGTCTAGAAAGCTCCGCCCGGCACTCCCATGGAATGTTACGGGACTTGCGATCTAGGTCTTCCCGCGTCTGCCACGTAGCGGAAGTATCCTGGCCGTTCCCACTTAGGATCGACCTGAATTTGGGTATTCCTGTTTGGTCATTAGCTAGCAACAACTAGCGTCAGACCCGAGCGAACTACTTTACGCAGAAGCGCCCGGTCCGAAGCGGATTCACGCTGCACTTGGTTCAAGGAGAATGGGAAACGAGAGGGATGCAAGGCTCGACCTCTCTGCCATAAGGCATAGTCCCATTCCGTTCCCCTAAAACAGCGTAAATCGGGTAGGATGTAACTCTAGGTCATCGTCTTCGTTATTCGCTTTGATGCTGAAGATCAACCTGCTGTTCGTCGAAGACTTCGAGAAAAGTTCCCGGCTAACCGGGACCACCCATCCATAGGACGGACCCATGGCCCATCCTCCGCACTTTCCTCGGTTTGTTTTAGTTATGTAATTACCTACCACATTAGTTTGACATATACAAACAGCTTCTTTGATTAACCCTCTTATGCACTGGTTCCTTCACGTAATCTTATCACAGGACATAAAGAAAACAATGCCAAACAACTTCTTTATTATCATTTTATCCTTTTATCTTTGAAATACAAGGAGTTCCCGCCCGTAGGCGTATTCATAATCTGCCCGAAGGCTATCCAGTAATCCACCAGGGATCACTAATCCAAGTTTCCGCCCGTAGACTAGTATGCGGGCCTCGAGATCCAATCCCGAGTCACGTTAGTCTCTTGTGCAGGGCCCGGAAGGCGAGGGATTTACAGCCAGATCCCCCCTGGCACCCAAGCGTCCTCCTGCTCCAAGTAGAACTCAACGGAGAGACCTCTCGCGGCGGGTTCGGTACACGTTCCCGGCGCGGCTACAACCCCCTTGGTTAGGGTCAGGCAGGCAGTCGGGGGTAACTGAAGCTGCCTCTCCCTTCAGGCTTCAACCTGAAGTTTTAGATATCTTTTCATCCTTTAGTTCCTTGAGCAAACAATGCAAACAGTGCTTTCTAAACTATTACAAGCACAATCAATTCCAGTGGTCGTTTTATTTGGCCAACTGTTTAAAAAAAATGAATCATTCTCTCCGAATGCATCCAGCATTCGACCTGGGATCAAATTGCGACTTGGCAAGATCCCCAAGGGTTTGTTTGCTCACCCTTTTATCCTTGGGTTAGGGCCATACCCTGTTAACCCAACTTAATCAATACCTTAGGTAATAGTAAATCCTGGCGACCATGTCGCTTTAGTTTATTGACTGGTCATTTGCTTTCAGGCAAATACTTAACTCTCCTTTTTCTTGGTAATTATTCCCCAAGAAAGGTGAAGTAATAGGATGATTCTCATCCTCATGGAAGTTAAATTCTTTCAATAACTTGCCAACCTCATTTCGAGAAATGACAAAACTCTCTTGTGGACAAATCTCTAGTCTATACAATATTGCAGCTTTTTGCACATGTATTGCATCTATTCCACGGGATCATTCCACCCATTGCTTAGCGTTTTCCGGTCACGGAATTTACCTCTAGCCGAGTAGCAGGGTTTAGGGTGTCTTCTTACCCAGCCCATTCCTAATTATATTGGTCCACGGCCCTAGGAATTTCCAACTCAGTCGGAGTTTCGTCATCTGTACGAGTGATCCTTAGGATGAAACCTTAGATCATTTTATGCATGTAGTCTATACTTTCGAATCTTATGCTTTGACGAACCATGCAACCTTTCCTAAATGCGGCTTCTGATGAATGACGTTTTCGCATGATGACTATGCAATACGCAACATTCTCCTAGCTATAATGTAGTTAACGAAGTTTATACCAAACTAAAGCTAGTGTTAACTCATTCCATTTTACATGCTATTTGCAGGTCCATAAGATCGTTTCCGTACGCTATTATTTCTTCTCGGATAATATCTTATGGTGTTAACCTTGTCTCATGAAATCATTACGAGGAGGATGTTGCCTAACATGCGGCACACGCTTATTCCTACCATGTCTAGGACGAAAGAGAATGCACTTATAAATTCCATTTCTTTGCCCTAAGTTTGGACTCATTACTTTGATAATGTACCAAAGAAACTACATGCAACTAGTCTTCTAAGGTGGATAACTCGTTCAAATTCATGACATATTTCAATCTTGCCTAATGTTTCAAGAGATAATTTACCAAACGTATTTTTTCCCAATTTCCACATGCATTAAAATTAAGCGTAAAGATGCAATCTCCCTTGCGCCTAATCATTTCTTTATGCGAAAATAACTCGAAAGAACCTGGACTTGTGGGCTCGGGGAGATATCCACTTGTATACTCGGAGATGAACCTCCCGCAGTCGCATCTTGTGTCCTTTTTGGGGCCATCGTAAGTGTAGAGTCGGCTTCTGATTTGCCTTTGTGGACTACGGATTGACTTGCCTCGGAATGCAGCTTCCAGACCTTTGCCTTTTTCCCTCGTACGCAAGAGATTCCTTTGCGGGATTTTGGATAAATGGTGCTTGCAGAAGAGGGCTTTATGAGTCCTTTAGGAAAACCCAGGTTGGCATGGAATTGATTCACGGATGGCTTGTGGGCTTTGAACCTAATTTCAGGAAGCCTCTTACGAAGGTCTTGCGGGAGGGCTTATAGCTTCATCCTCGTCTCTTCAAAGTTCCGCGAGGGGGGGGGGGGGGGGTATGAATGGACTTTTTTGGGCCTAGTGGGAAGGGCCCCCCTTAGAAGCTTCTTAAAGAAGCTTCTAAGAAGCTTTCTGGGGCAGCAGCGGCCACGTCACGGGTGGGGTCGTGGTCATGGCGAGGGTGGCGGCGCTCCTGGTCGTGGCAGCAAACGGAGCCACGGCAGTCCTTGGCGGCGTCTCGTCAGCGCGGCGGCTTCCCCTCCAGCACGGCGACTCCCTCTGTCCACGGCGACCTCCCTCTAGCACGGCCCTCCCTCTGTCCACGGCGACCTCCCTCTAGCACGGCCCTCCCTCTCCCCCTCACCCCTTCCTAGGGGGGTGTTTATATAGGCAGGGGGGGGAGAAGGCCTCCACCACGTGGCCCCCCCTTGCATGGGTTCCCCCCCCTCCCATGCAGGCCACGACCGTCATAGCCCCATCCTCCCCACACTCCCCCTTCTCCAGCCATGCATCGGCTGGAGAAAAAGGGGAAGAAATAAAAAAATTTTCCTTGAATTATTCATATTGCCCCTCCCAAGAGGGTGTTTTTGAGGGAGTTTCGATTTTAGAACCTCGGTTTTAATTTACCAATGCGGAGGATCCCATTTCACGCGTGCGGGTCACACATTACACTGCCAATAATTTCAATGCAAGAGATACCCTTTGCACAGGGTTTGCACGGCGTGTGGGAAGTTAATATTTACGGTACGCAGTGTGCGGAAATATTACAATCTTGGCAGGCTCATTGCTGCCAACTCCTCATACCTGCACTGCTGCTCAATGGACATGTGCATGGCTTGTGCCAAGTCCTCTTCTTCTTTTCTTCTCAAATCTTGTTTTTCTTCTTTTTCCACATTCTTTTGTTGTTCTTCCTTTGCCCTTTTTGATTCTTTTTTTATTTTATGCAATTCAGCCTTCTCCTCGTTTAAACCAATTAAGCAATACTGTGACAATATGAGCAATGTGCTTCTTGCTAGTAATCATGTTTATAATGCAAAATCAAAGCACATAGAAGTGAATTACCATTTTATTAGGGAAATGATACTTGGAGGCAAGATAGATCTTATTAATGTGAAGATAGAAGACTAGGTAGCAGACATCTTTATCAAATCACTTGGTAGAGATAAGTTTACTAATTTTAGGATGCTACTTGTGATAGAAGAGTTGATTTGAGCTTGAGAGGGAGTGTGAAGAATCAATCTCATTGACTCTCACAGTTGTAGCTTAGCTATACCTTGTGTGTGTTAATAAATGATTTTCAATGAACTAAGTAGAATTAGTTGCTGGGTAAGGTTTTTATACTATGGTTAGTGTATTTTGGCTTTTATGTGTTACTTGAGAAGGATGAATAATGAAATAGATGTAAGAGAGTACTCTACTCTCTAAGCTCATTTGATGTTTGTGTCTATTTCTCCCTCTCTGCATCTTCAACATGATAGGACATGGGACCACAAACATTTGAATGTAGAAGAGCCAATGGCTCATCCATGGGCACAAAACAAGACTTTTTATGTGAGTTACAAGTCTACTTTCCATGTTAAATGATCACATGAGTCAAAACATGAGTAGTTAAAAGGCGCTAAATAATGCAAAGGAGTGAGGAATTTCATTCCTTTAAGAAACATAGGCCCAAGATGATGATGCCAAAGAAATACATCTAGAATAGCAACCCACAACAAAACATGATTAGTAGATCTAGATACAAGCAAGGGATATAGGTTGCAAACCTTGGCACCTCTAGTTAAAATGAGCTTGCTACATGCAATCTTCCATGCATACATGATGCCTATCATCTCCAATTGTTGCACAAGATAAGCCTTTTTTTCAAAGTTAGGATATGATCTACATCATGCAACACAAATGAAGCACCAATACCAAACTACAATCTCACATCACCTATGGCAACAATATCACATACATGATCATCACCTAGTCTGACTAAGCCTATAACAATATGGTAGGTATAAAACCAATGATATTGTAAGGTGACATAAAAAGAAGTCCTCAAATCAAGAAGAAAACATTCAGAATAGGCAGATTGAAAATCAAGCAATGGAGTAGCATCACATGAGGTGTAACGTGTCCAATAGAATCGTCCCGGACACGTCCTAGCAGTCCATCGGAAAGGTTGTCTAGAAAACTCCACCCGGCACTCCCATGGAATGTTGCAGGTTTTGCAATCTAGGACTTTCCGCGTCTGCCACGTAACGGAAGTGTCCTGGCCGTTTCCCACTTAGGATCGACCGGAATTGTTTGGTCATTTACTAACAGCAACTAGCGTCAGACCTGATCGATCTACTTTACGCAGAAACGCCTGGTCTGAAGCGGATTCATGCTGCACTTGGTTCAAGGAGAATGGGAAACGAGAGGGATGCAAGGCTCGACCTCTCTGCCAAAAGGCATAGTCCCATTCCATTCCCCTAAAACAGCGTGAATCGGGTAATCGGTAATTCCAAGTCATCGTTCTCACTACTTGTTTCGGTGATGTTGATCATCCTTCTGTTCGTCGAATGCTTTGAGAAAAGTTCCCGGCTAACCGGGACCACCCATCCGTAGGACGGACCCATGGTCCATCCTCCGCACTTTCCTCGGTTTGTTTTAGTTATGTAATTACCTACCACATTAGTTTGACATATAACAAACAGCTTCCTTGATTAACCCTGTTAAGCACTGGTTCCTTCACGTAATCTTATCACAGGACATAAAGAAAACAATGCCAAACAACTTCTTTATTATCATTTTATCCTTTATCTTTGCAATACAAGGAGTTCCCGCCCATAGGCGTATTCATAATCCGCCCGAAGGCTATCCAGTAATCCACCAGGGATCACTAATCCAAGTTTCCGCCCGTAGACTAGTATGCAGGCCTCGAGATCCAATCCCGAGTCACGTTAGTCTCTTGTGCAGGACTCGGAAGGCGAGGGATTTACAGCCAGAGCCCCCCCTGGCACCCAAGCGTCCTCCTGCTCCAAGCAGAACTCAACGGAGAGACCTCTCACGGCGGGTTCGGTCCACGTTCCCGGCGCGGCTAACAACCCCCTTGGTTAGGGTTAGGCAGGCAGTCGGGGGTAACTGAAGCTGCCTCTCCCTTTAGGCCTTCAACCTGAAGTATTTAGATGTATTTTCATCCTTTAGTTCATTAAGCAAACATTGCAAACAGTGCTTTCTAAACTGTTACAAGCACAATCAATTTCCAGTGGTCGTTCAGCTGGCAAACTGTTAAGGAGTGACTTCCTTTCCTCCGAACGCAACCCGCATTCGATCCGGAATCAATTGCAACTTGGCAAGATTCCTATCATTCTTGGGTTAGGATCATACCCTACCCATACTTTAGGTTTGTTGTGGTAGGTTCCAGCGACCATGTCGCTTTAGTTTATTGTCTGGTCATTTACTTCAAGGCAAACACCTAACCTTTCCTTTTCCTTGGCAGTTATCCCCCAAGAAAAGTGAGTAACAGGATGATTACTCATCCTCTTGTAAGTTAAATTCCTTCAATAACTTGCCAACCCCATTTCAAGAGATGACAAAACTCTCTTGTGGGCAAATCTCAAGTCTATACAAAGTTGCAGCTTTTTGCACATGTATTGCATCTATTCCACGGGATTATTCTACCCATTGTTTAGCGTTTTCCGGTCACGGAATTTACCTCCAGCCGAGTAACAGGGTTTTAGGGTATCCTCCAAACCATTCCTAGTTATGTTGGCCCATGGTCCTAGAAATAGGCAACTCCGTCGGAGTTTCATCATTTTGAATGATCCTTGGGATAAAACCTTAGATCATTTCATGCATGAACATCCAATTGCTTCGACATTTCGTGAACGTGTGTAAGATCTTTAGATTTGCGGTTTTTGTCTTGGCAACCAGTGTAAACTAGGTCGAATTACCCTAGTTAACATTTGGGATTCCTATCATATCGACTCAATCATGCCCATACAAATCTTTGTGGTTTAGATTACTTTAGTCAACTCAATTATGCTTGTCTTGCGACAAGGATGATCCTTCTAAAGGTAATAACTAAATCTAACGGAGAATAATAATTACCAATACGCGTAAACATGCGATTTATTGCTTCTACGCATCACATGGTTCATGATAACTTTATCTTTCCTTGGTGTAGCAAAAACCGCATGATAATCTGGAAGTTAACTTTTCCTAAGACATACTAGGATTTACATCAATTAATCATGCTTACAACCTTATAGTCTATACTTCCGAATCTTATGCTTTGATGAACCATGCAACCTTTCCTAAATGCGGCTTCTGATGAATGACGTTATCGCATGATGATTATGCGATACGCAACATTCCCTTAGCTATAATGTAGTTAACGAAGTTTATACCAACTAAAGCTAATGTTAACTTAGTCCATACGATCATTTTCGTACTCTATTATTTCTTTTCGGATAATACTTTATGGTGCTAACCTTTCCTCATGAAATCATTACGAGAAGGATGTTGCCTAACATGCGGCACACGCTTATTCCTACCATGTCTAGGACAAAAGAGAATGCACTTATAAATTCCATTTCTTTGCCTAAGTTTAGACTCATTACTTTGATAAGGTACGAAAACTACATGCAACTAGCCTTCTAAGGTGGATAACTCGTTCAAATTCATGACATATTTCAATCTTGCCTAATGTTCAAGAGATGCTTTATCAAATGTGTTTTTTTTTCCAATTTCCATATGCTTTAAAATTAAGCGTAAAAATGCAATTTCCTTTATGAGCTAAGCGCGCCTAATCATGCGAGAATAACTCGAAAGAACCTAGACTTGAGGACTCGGGGAGATGTCCACTTGTATATTCGGAGATGAGCCTCCCGTGGTCGCACCTTGTGATCTTTTTGGGGCCATCGTAGGCGTAAATTCGACTTCCGATTTGCCTTTGTGGTCTACGGAGTGTCTTGCCTTGGCATGCAACCTTCCGACCTTTGCCTTTCCTCGTAGGCGGAAGATTTCTTTACGGGATGTCGCTTGCGGCAAAAGGGCTTTAAAGACTTATTGCGAAAGCCTTTTTCGAAGGGTCTTGGGGTTCTTTACGGCCTTCACCTCCTCCTCTTCAAAGTCCCGAGGAGGGGTATGAAGGGGTCTTTTTGGAAATGTGGTGGGAAGGGACCTTAAGGAGGCCCCCCCCTTAGAAGCTTCTAAAGAAGCTTGTGAGAAGCTTCTGCTTCTACAGAACCACGGCGGGGGGGGGGGGGGGGGGGGGGGGGGGAGGGGGTGATCCACGTGGCGGGCGGCCTGAGATGGCCGGTGGTCAGGGAACGATGGCGGATCGTGGCGGTGGCTGGCGGACCGGCAGCTAGCGGCGGACTGGGTGACTGTGCGCGGCGGTCTCGGCGACCTCCTCCTGCTCGGTGACCAGCACGGCGACCTCCTCACGCTTTCCCTCCTTCAGCTCCTCTCTCACAGCTTCTCTAGCACACCCCCTTGCTAGGGGGTGTTTATATAGGCATGGGGGGGTGGGGAAGAGGGCCTCCACACACGTGGAGGACTCCCCTCATGCAGTCCCCACTTCACTCCTTCTTGGCCATCCCCCCTCCACACTCCCTCTCCTCCAGCCATGCATCGGCTGGGGGAAGGGATAATAATAAAAAAATTTGCCTTGTATTTATCCTATTGCCCTTCCCAAGCGGACGTTTCCTCGCGGTTTTTACGGTCCTCCACCCCGGCCTTTAATTCTTGACGTGGAGACCTCATTTTCGAGCGTGCATGGTGTGGATTAGGTTACCAATAATCACGAAGTAGGGGAATACTCTTGCACAAGGTTTACACAGCGTGCGGAAGGTTAATATTTACGGTACGCGGTACGCGGAAATATTACATGAGGAAGCAATAAGATGTAATCATCTGAGCTATACTTCAAGGCATTTATCTCTTCTATCTTAACACTAGACTTAGGAAACATTCTACAATCATCAAGGGCTTTGGCATTATCCTAGGCTCTCCATTTGCCTTTTTCATGCCTATCATTACACATATTATAGCAGTTTGGCCTTATGTGACCTTGCGTTCCAGAATAATGAAAAGTGATAGAGTACTTAGGATCAACGAACTTAGTGCATGATTTCTCATGAGGCTTAGAATTGCCCCTCTTGGGGTTATGAGTCTCTACCATAGTTATTATTCCTTCTACCATCATATTTATATCTAAATATAACTACATGAAAATTATGCATTGGATTAATTGTTTTTCATGTTCACTTCTTTTGTAAGTAATGCACTCTCTAAATCAAATAATTTAAAGCCATATCTAAGAGGATTAGTACTCATAGCAATATGAAATATATCCCAAGACTCAAGTAGTGTGAGAAGCAAGAACAAATACTTTATGTAATCCTTAAGCTAAATGCCCTACAAGATAAGTTGGCTAAAAGTAGAGTTGAACTCATTGAAACAAGTGGACATGAGAGTGTCCTCCTTCATGCAAAGATCCACAAGCTTATTCAACCAATATAACTGAGGTAGGAGACTCTACTTATCATAAAGATTACATATCTTTTTCCATAAATCATAAGCATTACCTTCAATTGCAATGACATTGAAGTATAAATGCTTTGAGAAAGACAAGTACTTGCATATCTCATTACGCTCATCTCAATCCTCTCTATCCCAATTTTTTGACTTTACCCCTTGGTTTCCAATTGTTAAAGCTATTTCCTTTACACCAATACCTCTCAAATTTGAGTCTTCGGATACTGGAAGTTATTGCCATCCAATTTCTCTATATTAAATATAGCATAATTTGTCATTGGAAGCAATAAAACACTTATCATTATGTTTTCCAACCAAAGAGAATAGAAGTTGTTGCAATAATAGTAAATATCCCCCAAAACTGAGCCAAAATGTATATAATAAGAGGAAGGCAACCCATACATTGTTCTCCACAAGCATAAGCATTAAAGTACACAATACAAGTGTTTGTTCTCAAACAAATTGCTTAAAATTGAGTTTTAGCATGGTTATCCATAAAATTTTAGTAAATGAATGCAATCCCATGTTGAGAAATACGATATAAGATAGGTCATATTCTATGTATGCATAAATAGAGTAGAGGTTGTGTGTGAAGTGACTTAAAGGTAATAAGGTATATATCATTTTAGAGGATACTTTGTGGTGTATCAAGCTTTTGACAATAAGAGAAAGCAAATAATGAAGATGAAGAAGAAGAAAAACTCTTGAGCCTTGATACCTTGTACCATTGCTCCTTCCATTGCACATCCTATTCTATTCTTTTCAGTTGGTATTAGAGTGAGAGTGTGGGATCAAAAGCTGAGATCGAGGAGCATGTCAAATTGAGGTCTAGATTGAATTGAAAGCTCACTATCTACCATTAATTAGATGCTAATATTTGACCAAATGACTCAAAACATTTATATTGGATGCAAGAGCTATTGTGCCTCAAATTTGGGAGTTGTTAAGATCATCTTGAAGCCATGGAAGGTTGTAAAAGGGTGTATGGTAGCAAGGTTGAATCGGTTTTTAGTTTTGGATTGTCTCATGCATCAATTGTCAAAAACTAGGTGGAAGCTTAAGCTTGGGGTGTGGTTAACTAGGTGGCCTGTTTGAGCCCAAAAGCATAGGAACTGCAGGTATAACTTTCTAACCATAGTTCACTAACTATGGTTAAGTCTAGTCTACCCGACTTATTAATGACACAGACATGGCTATTAATATCTAAGGTCTATAGCTATCATGTCAAAATAAGTACAATGGTAGATGAGCTTGACTCTCAATACTCCCCCTCAAGCTCAAGAAAGATATTGTACTCCAAATAGCTCTCTAAAGTGGCTGAACTTATATTTGCCTAATGAATTAGTAAAGATATCAACTACTTGGTTTTCTATCTTGACATGCAAGAGCTCCACCTTTCTTCCAAGTATCAACTCTGGTATGAAGTGATAGTGTACCTCTATATGTTTTGTTTTGACATTATAAACAGGGTTTGTAGTGAGAGTACACTACTCATTTTATCACAATACAATGTCACTAGATCATTTATCTACACAATCAAATCTGCCATCAACTTCAACAACTAAGCAATCTTACAAGCTACTAATGCGGCACCTCTATACTCTGTCTCAATACTAGAGAGTGCAACTATTGGTTGTTTCTTGCTACTCCAGCTAATCATGCCATTGCCAAGGTTGAATGCATAACCACTAGTAGACCATCTATCATAAGGATAACCTACTCAATATGCATCACTGTATCCCATGCACTTTAAGTCCTTATCTTTCTCATAAAAGAGTCCATAGTCTACAATTTCCTTAGCATAATGCATAATTCTCCTAGGTGCATCCAAATGGGGTTTCCTGGGATTTTGCATAAACTAATTGATAAGCCCAATTAAGTAGCTAAGATTAGGCTTATTGATGGTCAAGCAGATAAGCCTTCCTACCATCTGCGTATACATGGTAACATCTACAATTTTAGCTCTAGTATCTACATTCAACTTGGTATTCTAGTCCAATGGAGTATCCAATGGTTTACAATTTGTCATGCCATACTTCTTTACTATTTCCAAGGTATACTATCTTTGCATCAGCCACAGTCCAGTGATTGATTTTTCCACTTCAATGCCGACATTATGTCTTATATTCTAATGTCATCATCACCTATAATAATGAGGTCATCTACATAGATTATTAGCACCTCAAGTCCTGCTTCTATCTTTTTGGTAAAGAGACTACGATTAGGCTTGCCAAAAAACTGCAAATCCAAAACTGTGCAAGTAATTGCTAATATGTGCATGCTAGATCTTGCTCTTTCATGAGGCAATACACATACATACTCTACCTCACACTAGGAGTGTTCATAGATACAATCTCAAGCTCAGTATCCAAAAGATCAGCCCCACCAAATCATATCCATATATCCAAATCATAGGAGCATAATCAAAAACTTTATCTTTGTCTTTGCTTTCTACATCATTTCTCCCCCTCATTGACATAGTGCTTATAGTGGATGATGATACATAACTTTGTGACTTGCTAATCGAAGGAGATACACTGAGAGATACATCAGTTGTAGGCCTAGAAATAGTAGTACTCTACTACGGAGTAGCAATGGATACATGATCTGAAGGCATACATTAGGAACGATAGTAGATGATGCGTATCATGAAGCCATTTCATGAAAGGTAACAACTATGCTAATGATCGTTTCATGTTTGGACAAATCTAAACATTTATAGGCCTTGCACTCCTAACCATAACTAATGAACACACACTTTTGTTCCTTAGCATCCAATTGCTCATTTTCTTGTCTAGAATATGTACATAGGCAACACAACCAAAAAAATTCAAGTGGTTGGTACCCATACAACTTCTAGTATGGTGTCCTTTCATGAATACTTGCAATCGGAGTTTGATTTAGCACATACATTATTGTCATAATAGCTTCAACCCAATAGTATAGCAACATGTTTTTCTCATTAAGCATTGCACAAGTAGTCTCCATAAAAACCCTCTTCTTTCTTTTAGCCACTCCATTTTGTTATGGAGTATAAGTGCATGTGACCTGCCTACAAATGCCATTCTTTTACTAAGTTTTTATCAAAATCACTAGATACATATTCATTCCCACTATTAGATCTCAAACACAAGATAGAGAATTCAGATTTTGCAACCTGCTGCTTAAATTCCTAAAAAATGGCTAATGCTTCACGGTATATACCCACCTACTAAAATCATCTATAAATGTTACATATAATACTTGGACTCTCCAAGAGATGCATTACGGGTTGGTTCCCATACATTAGAGTGTATCAATTGTAGTGGCCTAGATCTATTTTCTACATGTTTCATTAAGGGAAAATTGAGATTTCTTGCCAAAGTCCCATGCATCACATAGACATGACCTAAGTCAATGTATGTAAACTTTGGCAAGCCTATAACCAACTACTTTCTTTTCATAGTTTGTGGCCTTTGAATATTCACACAACCAATCCTCTTATACCAAATTTGAAGGTCTCTAACAGTGCCTTGTCCATGTGCAAACATGGCTAATTTCAATTGAGGCAATATAGCATCCAGTGTAAACATCCGACCATGTCTTTTGCCTTGAGCAATCAGCTTACAGTCATTAACAAATTCATTTATAAAACAACCATGCTTATTGAAAAGAACCTGCAAGTTCTACTTTGTCATCTAGCCAAGTATAGATGCTAGGTAATAGAGGGCACATGTAGTATATCATGCAGAATTTTGTTCTAACCATTATGAATTACCAAGGGAACTACACCCTTATGCTCAATACTATGTTGAGTGTCATCTCATGTACAAACATACTCATGCTTATCTAGAATGATGTTAGTAACCATTCCCCATGTGGTGTCATGTGGTTGGATTCCCTAGAGTCAATATACCATATATCATCTGACTTATTCTCTTTAGTAGCATAGTTTTGAACATACATCAAACAACCTGTCAGTAGACACATCCCCAACATGACTAGATGAAGCATAATGATCCTACTGCTTGTTGAGATATCGAGCTCCACTCGTGATACGCCAGGGTGACCGTTGTGTATTTATGTCACCGACGTGTCAGTTGCAGACGCGGTTGGTACACCGCCCATGAATAATAGCTACATGATAGCTATCCTTATCTACTCTAGTTCGTGGCTCAGTTAGTATGCCACCTTAGTTAGTTGAGTTTGGTTTGAGACCCATATACAGGGTTCTTCTATTTCTTTGTATGAGAGTTCTTTTGGCTTACACAACTAAGAAGAGGAAAACTGTTTTCAGCCTCCACCCTTGTGTGTCTTCCCCCATTGTGCAAGCAAGAAAGCTTCAAGCGAGACTCCTTCCTTCTCTCCCACAATCTTGACACTGCTTGCCTTTCTGATTGGCTTACTTCATCTAACATTCCTTGGCAATGTGGCCATACTTCCCACAATAGTGATAATCCTTATTATTATTTGCACTTTCATGTGTACTCTATGACTACCATGATCCTCTACCTCTAGAGTTGGATCTCCCCCTTGCTCGGAAGCATCCACCACCTCTAGCATTCTATTCCTTGCTGATTATGTACAATCCAAAATGCATTCTGTTGAGTTCCTTGTCCACCATGAGAGAACCCTCTACCACAATGGCTACCAAGGCCTCTTTGATTTAAATATAAAAGTGTATCTTTGCCTTTCAAATTACTTGAATTAGTAGCTAAATCCAATTTAACCTCTTCATGAACAAACAAAGCAACCATCTCATTAAGCTTAGGTATTTTTGATAGTAATAATATGGATGTATCAAATGACTTATACTCTGGTATCTGAGGCCATTCAATGTAATTGTAACCAAATCTTCATCATCAACCTCGGCTCCAATAGATGCCAGCTGATTAGCAATGGTCTTTATCTATATTACATACTCTTTATGGACCGTCCTTTCTTTTCCATGATATTAAACTTTTGCTTCAAATGAGTTTTGTGTGCACTAGTGCTAGTGCCATAGTACCGCATCAAAATATCCCATGCATCTTTCAGTGGCTTGCAATTCATAATATGTATGAACATTTCATCAGAGATACATAATTAAAGCCAATGTAGTACCCTACGAACATGTTCAAGCCATGCACGATGTGCTCTCTGTTGTTCACCGTGGGATTGCATTCTGAAAGCTTAGGTTTAGCCTCTTCATCTATCACCAGATCCCAATAGCCTTTTCCAGTCAGGAAATTCTCCATATAGAATTTCCATATAGCATAGTTGTTGTTATCAAGTTTTTCACCCACTATCTAAGTGATATTTTTAGTTGTCCTATTAGGATTTTCTATGGTTGCATCAGCTCTATGTGTTTATTGCAATATTCAAACTATCAATGCTTGACTCCCTGCAAAACAAAAGCATTCTTTTCAATGACACAATGCTTGCATAACATTCAAGCAACACTCATACACTTTGGACTTAGTCCAACCTAGCTCATTTCAATCAGCGCAAACATTAGTACATCAGACAGTATCCAAAGATCTTAGTTGCATAACATAGATATACTTCTTCTCAACTATGATAGTTTCAGTTTTAGAGTTATTATACTAGTGTCTCTAACCAATAGTATTTCAACTTAGTAGCTTGCTATACATCTCCAAGCATTTGACACAACATCCAGGAGTGATGACATACTCATATAGACATCATTTACTACATAGCCTTATGCAGACAAGATTTCCAACAATAGATAGACAAGCAATTTGTGAGATAACACCACTTAATTCTATGTCACAATTGAAACATTTTCAGCTCAAAAATGGCTCAAGGATATCTTAGGTAAGTGCCATAACCATTAAGAGTCAATACATGGACATATAAGTATCAATGCTTGTACATTCTTTAAGTATAAGTAAGAGAAAAAACTTCAAACAGCCTGAAACAAGCCAATAACCTGTTAAGCCCGCCTAGTATGATCTAAAAATAAGCATTCAGTGCTCATAAGTATCCATAGACCAACCATTTATCATATAACATTATATTAGCATTAATGGCTAGCACCCTAAGCTTCAACGGTGTCGAAGAGGTTTTGAAAGCAAAGTCGCGACCACAGAGGACTTTAAATAATTTCATGATAGAAGGTCAATAGTGACGGCTTCCACAAAGGATCATATTTGCATTCCAACAACTCATATTTGCATTCCAACAACTCTTCAGAAGACTCACGTAGTTTTTGAGAATTTTGAACCTAATCTTCATGTCCAGAAGAACACTTGTATCCAGTCCTTCAAATGTAATAGACATGCCCATAGCCTTCTCTATAGTCTCCTATGATAGAACTCTGTTCAAGCAACTGAATACATAAGTCAGGGTGTAAAATAGTTTGTCAGTTTGAAATCTTCTGTCAGATTCTCTCTCTCTCTCTCTCTCTCTCTCTCTCTCTCTCTCTCTCTCTCTCTCTCTCTCTCTCTCTCTCTCTCTCTCTCTCTCTCTCTCTCTCTCTCTCTCTCTCTCTCTCTCTCTCTCTCTCTCTCTCTCTCTCTCTCTCTCTCTCTCTCTCTCTCTCTCTCTCTCTCTCTCTCTCTCTCTCTCTCTCTCTCTCTCTCTCTCTCTCTCTCTCTCTCTCTCTCTCTCTCTCTCTCTCTCTGTTTCTGTCTATTTCTGTTGCCAATACAAACAGTACTATGAATTCTTTATATGGGTAAAATATGTGGATTTATGGAGGTTGATCAGATCACTCTTGTTGTCAAGGAACGATGGGTAAAATTTACTGTTTAGGAAGGAGCTGAAGTTAAAACCATTAGCTGAACCATTGGCAGAAGCATCTATTGCACGCTCATGATGGGCAGGCCGTCCTGAAAGTCGTTAGATTTATTGGAGGTGGAACAGCCACGATATGAAGGTATTGGAGGGGGCTGGGATTGACGTTGTTAAGGCAGCAGTGGTTATGACAGGCTATCACTGTGGTTGAGCCTGGGCTGAGGTTGAAATTGAGGGGTGAGGCTGTGGTTGATTAGTTGTATAGGTACGAGTCACATTGTGGCCACCATTGGCACCTTCCTTGAACTGAGCCTGTTTAGAGCTTTTAGAAGCCTTCGCGCTGCATCTTCTATCATATAGGCCTTTTTCACCTTGTCAGAAAGCACCCCTCAAGCTTCCGGAATATATTTAAAGGCTGCTTCAGTTTGTTTCTCCTCCTTCAATCGTTGTTTGCCAGCCTCGTTCTAGCCTCCCTTTTAGCAAGTCACAGAGCTACTTTGATTTTAATCCATCTCCTTTTGGTCTCCATAGCTCCTCTCTGATTGACGAAAATCCTCCCTTTCTCCTTCCATCAAGCTCCTCTATTCCATCCTCTCTGATTTCCTTCCGCTGAGTTCCGTCTTCCCCTAGTTGCCGAGCCTCTTCGATTCCCCCACAATCTGTAAAAGCTTCTCTAATGTCTTTGGTTGTGACTGAAGGAGGCACACTCTTTAATATGACCGAAGTTTCTGTGCTAAAAGGGGTGTCTTTATCACTGCTCTGCACCATCCTCCGCTCTATTGGTGATTCACACTCACCGTACTCAGGAGCGGCTATGTCATCGTCATCTTCATCACAAGTGTCTGACAAACCTTGCTTTGAGAGTCCTTCTACAATGTCTTCCTCCACTCTTGAAACTTGATATGTTTCGACACCTGCTCGATTTCGTCCACCACATCCTTCAAGACTACTTGTTTTTTGTCTCGTGCTTTACAAAAGCCATCCACTGTCTTAAAGGTTACCGTCCATAATAACGCCCTCCCTTTGTTTTCCTCTATCACAGCAATGTTTTTGTTCTCCCTCCTCTTCTCGTGTTTGTGTTCTTGCACGCTTCCTCTGATTTCCTTTTGCCCCCAAAATTCCTCTTTCAAAAATAGTCCTTCCTCAATAGGCCCTCGAAAAGCGACCTTTTGTTTTTCAGAAAAGCAATCCAGTCCGCTCCCTCTTCAGCCTTTCCAGCTCATCTTTGTTGATTCATGATCTACTATTTCTACCATTAACTAGTAGCTCTCCACTAGCTTTATCTGCTGAGCAATTATTTCTGATGGCCCTTGTCAGTGGCTCCTATGCTGCTACATGCTTTGAAGATAGATGAATAGGTGAAAGCATCTGATGAGACATCCTCATGTTGCATAAGTTCAAATCAGTTCAATGCTTCCTCACCATACCCTTTTTCAGCATATCCTGTAATGAGTGAATTCCAAGAAATGATGTCCCAGAATGGGAGCTTGTTAAAAACCTCCTGTGCTCTATCGAGTGAGCCACACTTGCAGTACATATGAACCACTGCAGTGCCTACAAGATGATCTGTTTCCAACAGCCCTCTTCTAGCAATCTCATTATGTAATTCATGGCCTTTATCTATGGCCCCTAGAGAACCACAAGCTTTCAAGCAAGAAATGTACGTCGCAGTATTTGGAGAAATTCCCTCAAGTCACATTTGGTTGAAGCAGTTAACTGCTTCTTGACTGTATCCATATTGCATATACCCTGAGATAAGTGTAGTCCATGACATTACATTTCTTGATAGAAGCTCATCAGAGACTTCTTGTGCTTTCTCGAGCAGGTCACACTTTGCATACATGTCAACCAATGCACTGCCAACAAAAAAAAGATCTTATTCTAACCCCTCGTTACTATATTACCACACAGAATAAAGATGCAAACATAACAACTAAGTATGTACAAAATATCAACTCCCACACACAACTTTTGGGTGGATTTCACACCTCGAATGCGCAGCAATACAACATCCACCCCCTCTAATCCTGTGTATCCTCCGGATGGGCCAACTATCCATGATTGTTATCATCAAGATCCACAAACAGATCAATCTCTTCATTGTGCATTTCCGGTATATCAACAAGATTATCTGTCATATCATCTGTCTCTTCCATTGGAGTTTCTTCTCGTTGCTCTTCTCTTACAAATTCTTCCAATGCATAATCTTTATTATTTTGTATGCGCATGGACGCACTATTATGATATTTGTATTTGGACATTGTATTGGGTATGCCTGACCCTTTGGGTGCCCGCCCATTAGCTTTATTTCTATTTTGTGCTAAAGCAAACTCAAAATCCAAAAGAATGCTATTTTGTAATTTGGGCTATTATTTGAGCTTGAAGATGATTAATACAAAAAATACATGCTTTATGGAGCGTTCACACAAGGCATGGGGGGAGATTGCACCCAATTGGTCTCTTATTCATGTCGTGCATGCTTTCTACCTTGAGTTTTGTGCAAAAAGTAGAGTTCTTTTGTTCTTGGGGACCTTCCTGCGTTCACTACGTGAGCATACAGCATCCGATCTGTGTACTAGTGGTATCAGAGCAAAGCTGAGATCAAGAGCTTCCAATCGCTACCCATCTTGTGCGAAGGCGGAGATCCTGGAACGATCGAGCTCTACAGTCAATCTCATCGCAAACGATCGATACGGGTGGATTCCTGGCAGTCAAGAATCTCTGTCTACAGCCTCTGATCGCAAAGGACTGGCCTGAGGAGGCAGAGGACCATGTCAACATCTCCTTCTATCAAGTCGTTTTCTCAGAGATCAGAGATAAGTTTCATATTCTTCAACAAGACTAAGCTTTTAAAAAGCTTAGCCATAAAATTTATCAAACGGCGACATCAGGAGAGGATCGCCGTGAATCACGGCGCTGAAAAACGCCCCCCCCTAAAATTCAACGTTGCAGATAGACTAAGCTTTAAGCTAAGTCACTCAAGTTTCAAGTTACACAAATCTTCAAGTTGATCAAGTTTCATAAGTTTTGCAACTCTACAAGTCAATCAAGTCATCAGAAGTCAGAACTGACTTATGCCAAAAACTCCCATAAGGACTGTTCCTGCGCAGACGCACTAAACTGCAAAGTTGTTCCCTAGAAGACTCTCTTCGCATACGCAGACCTGCTGAACAAGTTTCAGCACATGCAAAAGGTCATACACAGATTTTATGAAGATTTCAAATCCCCCAACTGCAAAAGTCGAAGATCGTGAAAGCCAAACAAAAATCTATAAGCCTTGTACACCCGACTTTGAGCTACGCTCATCCTGCTAATTGGATTTTGAGAGTGTGAGGTCTTTTGAATTTTTACAGGATGACGGAACAAAATATGGATGATTTAATGGTTGAAGGCGATCTTCCTAAATCTACGATGGAACAAAAGTTGGATTTAATTATGATGCAGTTGGACGAAGAACGAAGAGCCCGGCAAGCTTTGCAAGTTCAATTGGCCAATTTACAACGATCAACTATCGACAAAGATGGACCGCAACCCAAAGATATTATCCAATGAACCATCAATGCAACTCTCGAAGCTCAATCCATCTGCAAAGAAACAAAGATAAATAAAAGAAATTTCAAATTCCGAACTTTCAATGGCACTCGAGATAGAAAGACTGTTCTTGCATTCATCAGTCAGTTTGATGATTACTTTCATGAAGAGACATACACTGAAAAAGATAAAATCAAGTGTGTCACTAATCATTTAGTGGATAGAGCATCTCTTTGGTGGACTATGGTTCGTAAGAGCATAGATTGTCCCACTACCTAGGAGAGTTTCAAGAAGAAGTTTATGCAGAATTTTCTTCCTCCACAATTCCATGAAAAAGCCATAAAGCAATGGGACCTTCTTCAGCAAAGAGATCGTGAGCCTATTTCCCAGTACACCAAATGCTTTTGGAATGCCTTACTCCAACTACGCATGCTTGAAGACGTACCTAAAGCGACTCACAAGCGCAAGTATATGTCTGGATTACTTGGTCATTACTACGCTGAAGTCAACATGTTCAAGCCTGCAACTCTTGAAGATGCAATTTCTTTAGCTCATGACACTGAAGACAAGATTCGAGGAAGAGACAAGTGTCCACAACAATTTCAAGCAAATGGTAACTATGGTTCTAAGCAATTCAATTCAAATTTTAGAAGATTCAATCAAAGTTGATTTCCTTCATCATCTTTCCGTAAGTCTTGGACAAAACCACCTGCTTTGCCATCAAATACCAATCAAAACCCTAAGCCATCTTCACAGCCAAATCCTAATATTCCTAGACTTCCTGCCATTGCAAACAATGTTTCTAAAGCCAAACCTATAGTGTGTTACAAATGCCATCAATTTGGACATCTAGCAGCCAATTGCCAATCGAAGAAGCCACCTGTCCATATCAACTATCTTGGAGCAATGAAAGATGAAGAACATGAGCAAATGCCTGACTTTACGGAAGATGAGGATGACATTAATACTCCTTCGGATACTTTACCAGGTATGCCAACTCCACATTCTTTGTTGACAATGAAATGTTTAGTGCATGGAAAAGAAAAGATTATTTTGCATGATGATGGTAGTACACATGATTTTATTTCTACAAAGTTAGTGAAAGAATTGAAATTACAAACTGTTCCTATGCATTATCGCATTAAAGCAGCATTCTTAGGCACAAGGTATAATGGAACACAAGAGGTGCATGATTTAGAAATTCAAATTGGTGAATACACTGAAAGAAGGAATTTTCTAGTTGTACCGTTACAGTCCAGTGATATTATCCTAGGTATGCCTTGGCATCATCACCATAATCCTGACATAGATTATTCCACGCATTCAATTAACATTCATTTTCAAGGAAAAAATATTACATTGTATGGTATGTACGCATCTAATGCTTTCCCACTACTTACTCATACTCAAGCTAAACGTGTATTACGCAAAAGTAGTAAATCTTATCTAATTTGGGTGAATGAACTTCAAGCTTTAAAAAAACATATGCACCCTAGGCATAAACAATTCCTTGCACAATTTAAAGATTGTTTTGTTGAAGAACTACCACCTGGACTACCTCCTTCACATCCTGAAGACCACAAAATAGATTTAATTCCTGGTACACAACCACCTTGTAAAGCACCATATAGGCATAACCAGATTGAACAGAAAGAAATTCAAAATCAAGTTGAGAAATTATTAAACAGAGGATTAGTTAGACCTAGTAGTTCTCCATTTGGCGCACCTATTTTGTTGGTAAAGAAGAATAATAATACTTATCATATGTGCATTGATTATCGTGCCCTAAATAAGATTATTGTAAAGAATAGATATCCAATTCCTAGGGTAGATGATCTTACGAATAAACTACAAGGTTCTACCATATTTAGTAAAATAGATCTTAAATCTGGTTATCATCAGGTGAGATTAGATAAATCTGATATATTTAAGACTCCATTTAGAACACAATTTGGTCATTATGAATTTCTAGTGATGCCTTTTGGATTGACTAATGCACCTACTACATTTAGTAGAATGATGAACCGCATATTTTTGAAATATCAGCATTGTGTTATAGTATTATTTGATGATATCTTGGTATTCAGTAAAAATGAGAAAGAGCATTATGAACATTTGTCTTTGGTTTTCAAGTTGTTGAAAGATAATCAATTGTATGCTAATCCAGAAAAGAGTGAGTTCTTTCAAACCAAAATTGAATATCTAGGTCATATTGTGTCCTCAAAAGGTATTAAGGTTGACCCTAAGAAGATAGAAGCAATATTGATCTGGCCTATACCCAAAAATGTGCATGAGTTACGTTCTTTTCTTGGTCTTGCTAGATTTTATAGGAAGTTTGTTCGAAATTTGTCATTACTTGCTTTGCCTTTGACTAAACTTTTAAAGAAAGGCATTGTTTATCATTGGTTAGATAATCAACAGAAATCTTTTGATTTATTGAAACATGCATTAACCCATGCTCCTGTATTACAACTACCTGATTTCAATAGACCATTCTTTTTAGTAGTTACTGATGCTAGCGGATCTGGAATAGGAGCCGTACTTATGCAAGATAATCATCCCATAGCCTATTCTAGCTGTAAATTGAAACCATCCGAACTTAAATATTCCACTTATGATAAAGAATTGTTAGGTGTTGTACAAGCTTTAAGACAATGGAAAAATTATTTAATGGGTTCTGATTTTATGATTAAGATTGACCAACAAAGTATTAGACATCTCCTTAGTCAACCTCAAATATCTGACCGACATATCAAATGGGCAGCTTTTATTTAGAGTTTTCATCCCCTTATCCAATATCAACCAGGTAAAGAAAATGTAGTATCTGATGCATTAAGTAGAAGATCGACTATTCATAATATCTCTATTATATCATTTGATTCTCTAACTCCTATGAAAGATATTTATCATCAGGACATTACTTTTCATGTTGATTGGAATAAATTAGTTGGAAATAACTGGATTCCTATTGATTCATTGTCCTATAATGATGGATTCATGTTTTATGAAAAGAGATTATGTATTACAGTTCCATTTAGATCCTTTGTTTTGAATGAGATTCATTGTCCTCCATATCAAGGTCATAGAGGTATCATATCTACTTTACGTACATTGACTGAAGATTTTTATTGGCCACATATGGACACTGATGTATCTAACTTTGTTTCTAAATGTTTGGTTTGTCAAAGAGTTAAGAGACATCATGGTAAACAATATGGGTTACTTATGCCTTTATCTATTCCATCAAGACCATGGAAACATATTTCTATGGATTTTATTATTACTGGTTTACCTAATACTAAAGCTAACCATGATATGATTTAGACTATTGTAGACACGTTTAGTAAACAAGCATATTTCATTCCATGTAAGAAAACTTTAACAGCATCTCAGGCAGCACAATTGTTTTTTAAAACTGTTTTCACTAATCATGGATTACCAAAAGTTATTATTTCTGACCGTGATTCTAGATTTTGTAATAACTTTTGGATTACTTTGTTTGCTAACCTAGGAACAAATATTGATTTTTCATCTGCATTTCATCCTAAAACTAATGGACAAACAGAAGCCACTAACAGTACTATTTTAGATCTTTTACGTGCCTACATTATTTCTAAACCACAAACATGGGACACACATTTGCATTTACTGCAGTTTGCATATAACAATACACCATACACAGCTACAAAGAAAGCACCGTTTGAAGTGATTTATTGTAACGTGTCCACTAGAACCATTCAGGACACGTCTTAGCAGTCCATCGGAAAGGATGTCTAGAAACCTCCGCCCAGCACTCCCATGGAATGTTACGGGTTTTGCAATCTAGGTCTTCCCAAGTCTGCCACGTAGCGGAAGTATCCTAGCCGTTCCCACTTAGGATCGACCTGAATTTGGGTTTCCCTGTTTGGTCATTAGCTAGCAACAACTAGCGTCAGACCCAAGCGAACTACTTTACGCAGAAACGCCAGGTCCGAAGCGGATTCACGCTGCACTTGGTTCAAGGAGAATGGAAAACGAGAGGGATGCAAGGCTCGACCTCTCTGCCATAAGGCATAGTCCCATTCCGTTCCCCTAAAACAGCGTAAATCGGGTAGGATGTAAGTCTAGGTCATCATCCTCGTTATTCGCTTTGATGCTGAAGATTAACCTGCTGTTCATCGAAGACTTTGAGAAAAGTTCCCGGCTAACCGGGACCACCCATCCGTAGGACGGACCCATGGTCCATCCTCCGCACTTTCCTCGGTTTGTTTTAGTTATGTAATTACCTACCACATTAGTTTGACATATACAAACAGCTTCTTTGAATTAACCCTGTTATGCACCGGTTCCTTCACGTAATCTTATCACAGGACATAAAGAAAACAATGCCAAACAACTTCTTTATTATCATTTTATTCTTTTATCTTTGAAATACAAGGAGTTCCCGCCCGTAGGCGCATTCATAATCCACCCGAAGGCTATCCAGTAATCCTTCAGTGATTACTAATCCAAGTTTCCGCCCGTAGACTAGTATGCGGGCCTCGAGATCCAATCTCGAGTCACGTTAGTCTCTTGTGCAGGGCCGGGAAGGCGAGGGATTTACAGCCAGAGCCCCCCCTGGCACCCAAGCGTCCTCCTGCTCCAAGCAGAACTCAACGGAGAGACCTCTCGCGGCGGGTTCGGTCCACGTTCCCAGCGCGGCTAACAACCCCCTTGGTTAGGGTCAGGCAGGCAGTCGGGGGTAACTGAAGCTGCCTCTCCCTTCAGGCTTCAACCTGAAGTATTTAGATATCTTTTCATCCTTTAGTTCATTGAGCAAACAATGCAAACAGTCCTTTCTAAACTGTTACAAGCACAATCAATTTCAATGGTCGTTTAACTGGCAAACTGTTAAGGAGTGACTCCTTTTCTCCGAATGCAACCCGCATTCGATCCGGAATCAGTTGCAACTTGGCAAGATTCCTATCATTCTTGGGTTAGGGTCATACCCTACCAATACTTTAGGTTTTGTTGTGGCAGGATCCAGCGACCATGTCGCTTTAGTTTATTGTCTGGTCATTTGCTTCAAGACAAATACCTAACTTTCCTTTTCCTTGGCAATTATTCCCCAAGAAAAGTGAGTAACATGATGATTACTCATCCTCTTGTAAGTTAAATTCATTCAGTAACTTGCCAACCTCATTTCGAGAGATGACAAAACTCTCTTGTGGACAAATCTCAAGTCTACACGATGTCGCAACCTTTTTGCACATGCGTTGCATCATTCCACGGGATCATTCCACCCATTGAATGGCGTCCTCCGGCCATGGAAATTCCTCTAGCCGAGTAGCAGGGTTTAGGGTATCCTCCAACCCATTCCTAATTATGTTGTCCCATGGTCCTACAAATTTGCAACTCCGTCGGAGTCTCATCATTAGAACGAATGATCCTTAGGATAAAACCCTATATCATTTCATGCATAAGCACCCAATTGACTCGACATTCCGAATGTGTGTAAGATCTTAGGGTTTGCGGTTCTAACTTGGCAACAAATGTAAAACTAGGTCAATTCTTGCCGCATCAAACCCTAGTTAGCACTTGGGATACTTATCATATCGACTGAACCATGCCCAAATGAATCCCTTGTGGTTTATGTGATTTAGACAACACAATATACTTGTCTTGCGACAAGGATGAACCTTTCCCAAAGGTGATAAACTAGATCAATAGTTACAACTACACCAATACGTGTAAACATGCGTTTCACTGCTTCTACGCATCACATGGTTCACAATAACCCTATCCTTTCTTGGCAAAGTAAAAATGCCTGATAATCTGGACACTAACTTTCCTAGGTCCTACTAGGATTTATGTCAAATAATCATGCCACTTGCAAGTCCATAGATCATTTTCGTGCCTTCTATTCCTTTTCGAATAACATCTTATGGGTGTTAATTTATTACAAGGAAGATTTATCCAAAAACGGGACATGCCATTAATCTTTCCATGCCTAGCAAAAAGGTCTACCTCAATAATTTCAACCTTGAAATGAGGCAATAGTTGTCCTAGGCTCGTCACTTTTGAATATACAAAAAGGAAACTTGCTGATAAGGTCCTACAATTTCATAGACACCTTATGCTCTTTTCATTCATTCCTTTGAACGTACCAATGATCAATTTCCAAATCTTAAGCTATTTCTAATAATGTTCAAATAGCCAATTCATGTCCCAATTGCATTTAACTTGACTAGTTGAATTCGAACATGCATGAGTGCTTCCTAATCCGTGAAGTTATCGTGATTAATTCCATACTTTTGTGTGGAATCCAAATAGATCAAACCTGGACTTGTGAATTCCGGGAAATGTCCACTTGTATACTCGGAGATGAACCTTCCGCATCGCACCTTGTGATCTTTTTAGAGGCCATCGCGAATTCGATCTCCAGTTAGCCTTTGTGGATTTCAACTTTTGGCCTTGGCTTGCAGTCTTACGACCTTGGTCCGTCTCCCTTGTATGCGCAATTCTCTTTGATATATGGCCTCCTTGACCGAAGTTCTGACTTGCGGAATTTGACTTGGGAAGGCCTTAGGGTTCTTATGAGATCCCTTGGACAATGGAGATTTGAGAGCTTTAGTCCCCCTTGAAATTCCGGGTTTAGGAAGGATTTTGTGGGCCTTACGATGCGGAAAAGGGCTCTTGCGAATGGGCCTTGCAAGAATGGGCTTTAGAGTTCTTCTTCTTCTTCCAAAAATCCTAGGACCGGCCTTGTAAGTGATTAGTGGGAGGGCCTTTATAGGCTTCCTCTTTTACTCTTCAAAATCCCGGGGTTAAAGATATTGGGGAAAGGTGTTAAGAGATCCCCTCTTCTTCTCTACAAGATCTGGGCCTAGAGGCCTTATGGAAAATCGGTGAGAAGGTTCGTCGCCTCCTTCTCTTCAAAGACCCGGGGGTGTGTGGATAGACCTATGGGCAATGTAATGGGAAGGGGGGCTTAAGAAGCCCCCTTAGAAGCTTCCTAGAGAAGCTTCTAAGAAGCTTCTCTCAGCACGTGGACGTCAGGGGGGGATCGTGAACCAGGCGGGCGGCGGACTATGGTGGCATTTCGTCAGCACGGTGACCTTCTGTGGCAGCACGGCGACCTCCTGCAGCAACACGGCGAGCTCCTCCTGCAACACGGCCAGCTCCTCCTGCAGCACGGCGAGCTCTCCCTTCACAGCACGGTCGCCCTTCTCCCTCTCGACAGCCTTCTGCCGCCATGTCCCACAGCTCCCTCTCCTTACGGCCCGTCCTGCACACCCTCCAGCCTCCCCCCCTCTAGCTATGGGGGTGTTTATATAGGCCTTGGGAGGGGTGGGGAAAGGGGGCCTCCACACACGTGGAGGACCTCCTCATGCAAACTGACCTTCACCTCTTTGGCCATTCCTCCCCCACACTCCCTCTCCTCCAGCCATGCATCGGCTGGGGGAAAAAAAATTTTGCCTTGAATATTTAAAATTGCCCCTCCCAAGAGGGTGTTCCCTTGCGGCTTCTACGGTCTCCAATCTCGGCCTCGTATTTACAATGTGGCGGCCTCATTTTTGAGCATGCACGGTATGGATAATGCTACCAATAATACGATGTAGGGGATCACCTTGCACAGGATTTACACGGTGTGCGGAAAGTCAATATTTATGGCACGCAGTGTGTGGAAATATTACATTCTCTCCCCCTTAGAAGAATCGAGATGTCCTCATCTCGAGATAAACTGGGGATATTTGAAGATTGAGAGAGCTTTCATCCATCCAGGTAGCATCCTCCTTAGGATAATCTTTCCACTGGACGAGGCATTCTTTCAAGGTTCTGGATCTCAGTTGTCTCACCCTAGCATCTAAAATCTTGTCCGGCCTTAGTTCAAGGACTCCTTGACTAGGCATTACAAGTTGTTGGTCATCAAGTACATGATTAGGGCTAGGTGCATACTTCATTCTTCAATAGACTGTTATGGAATACTTTATGAACCTTTAGGTTTTTCAGGAAGTTGCAGTCTATAAACATTAGGTCTTAAACACTTGAGGATCTTGTATGGTCCACAATACCTTGGACTTAGCTTCCTGCAATCTCCTAAGGATAGAGAACTCTTCTTTGGGCATACGTGAATGAAGACCATGTCTCCTTCCTCAAATATTCTATCTTGACACTTCAATTTCGTGTATGCCTTCTGTCTATCCTTCGCAGCTTTGATGTCCCGATAGAGTGAAATCATAAGCTTCGCACAATATCTTCTATTTAAATAACTGGCTGGCTCGTATACATACTCTCGTCCTATTGTAGACAAGTCCACTACTGATAGAGAATTCACGATACTTAGCCTCTAACTTTTGTTCCTGGTCCTTGATAGAGACTTCCCTTAGCATCCTTTGATAGGCTAGATCATGGCATCCTTCCTCTCTAGCTAGCTCAAGTATTAGGTCGTTTGGCATGGACACCTCTGTAGCTAGAGATCTAGCTATTGATAGATTTTGCAAGATTAATGAATTAAGGAATGCCTTGCGATTGAATGCATCAACAACTACATTCTTCTTTCCAGGTCGGTACTTGATCTTAAAATCATATTCCTCCAATACTTCAATCCATCGACGTTGCCTCATGTTGAGCTCGTTCTGGGTAAAGCCCATTTGAGACTCTTATGATCGGTTACTAGAGTGAACTTATTTCCCAACAGATAGTGTCTCCAAAGCTTTAGAGCATGGATGACAGCTAATAACTCCAGATCATGAGTGGCATAATTCTTTTCGTGACTCTTCAATTTCCTTGAAGAATATGCTACTGGATGACCTTCCTGCATAAGAACACACCCCAATGCAAGAATGCTAGCATCAATTACTACCTCGAACTCCTTATTGAGATCAGGAAGTCTCAGAATAGGTGCTGATACCAAACATTGCTTCAATTGATCAAAGCTATTTTGCTCGGGAGTTGACCATGTAATAGAAGTTTGCTTCTTTAGTAAGTCGGTAAGAGGTGCTGCAATCAAAGCATAGTTTTTGATAAAGACCCTATACCATCCTGTCAAGCCAAGAAAACTGTGTATCTCTTTGACGGATAATGGTATTGGCCATTCAAGCACATCTCTGACTTTGGCTGGATCTACTGATATTCCTTCTGATGATACTATGAATCCTAGATATTCAATCTGACGTTTGAAGAATGCACACTTCTTCATTTTTGCATACAGCTTATGAGACCTCATTGTCTCCAAAACAATCCGTAGTTGAGGTTCATGATCTTCTTCCTGTTTAGAATAGACTAAAATGTCGTCGAAGAAGACAAGTACGAAATCATCAAGATATGGCCTAAAAATATCCTGCATTAACCTATTGAAAGTGGCAGGTGTATTTGTAAGTCCAAATGACATAACCAAGAATTCAAAGTGCCCATATCTTGTATTGAAGGCCGTTTTTGGAATATCCTCATCCTTGATCCTGATTTGATAGTAGCCTGACCTGAGATCAATTTTGGAAAAGATCTTTGCACCTTGAAGGCGATCAAGAAGCTCATCTATTCTAGGAATAGGATACTTGTTCTTGACTGTTGATTGATTCAACCCACGGTAATCAATACATAGTCGAAGTGTCCCATCTTTCTTTTTCTGGAATAGGACTGGAGCTCCCCATGGGGAACTACTAGGACGGATGTAGCCCTAATCTAGTAGTTGCTTGAGTTGTTCCTTCAACTCAATTGCTTCCGATATAGACATACTATAGGTTCTCTTTACAATTGGCACAGCTCCTATTACTGGCTTGATCTCATGATCTACTTCTCTTTGAAGTGGGAGTTCTGTTAACTCTTCAGAAACTACGTCCACGTATTCCTTCAGTCAAGTGACCAAATTACTTTTATCAATATTCATAGTCAAGACAATCGTTGATGTTTTTTTTTTTTTTAAACAAAAATTTATCCCATTCATATCAGCATAGCCCTTTCGTGGTACAATTATTTCTTGGGCCAATGGAACAAGTTAATACATTAATTCGAGGAGAATAAGATATTATTGCATTCAGCTACAGGAACTGGGTAGTAGTACGGATTGGGGTCATTGATTTTCAGGAATCGATAGTTCATTGGAAGATTAGGGTATCTCTTCCTTCGATATCCATTCTTCTCACGACGCCCCAAAACCTTGATTCGGTCGGCAGGGATTCTTTGAATCACTTCCCCGTACACATACTTATTCTGGTTAACCCTTCGACCTCCGACCTGTAGGGTCGCGTTTGCATGAGCCTCAATAAAGACGAACAGCTTTACGATCTTCAAATCCTCCATCCACTTGATTCTCTTCAAGTTAATTTGAAGGTACGCAGGTTGATAGGCAGTTATGTAATAGATCCCTGTAACACCCATCCATCTCCATTCCACGTACACAGGTGATGGATTGTAAATGCGATCTAGGATGTTCATCATCTCAACCCTTTGTCGATAATCCGTGGAATGCATCGCGGTCATAAACATGATCCGGAACACCAAAAACTTGTTCCACGCCTCGTAATTCTGCAAGACAGTATTGAAGATGAGGAAATGTTTGGACATGAACAATTTCTTTACTTCATTTTAATGAAATCCCATGAAAACAATTCCATTGTTGGTCGGCTCTGATACCAACTGTAACGTGTCCACTAGAACCATTCAGGACACGTCTTAGCAGTCCATCGGAAAGGATGTCTAGAAAACTCCGCCCGGCACTCCCATGGAATGTTACGGGTTTTGCAATCTAGGTCTTCCCAAGTCTGCCACGTAGCGAAAGTATCCTGGCCGTTCCCACTTAGGATCGACCTGAATTTGGGTTTCCCTGTTTGGTCATTAGCTAGCAACAACTAGCGTCAGACCCGAGCGAACTACTTTATGCAGAAACGCCAGGTCCGAAGCGGATTCACGCTGCACTTGGTTCAAGGAGAATGGGAAACGAGAGGGATGCAAGGCTCGACCTCTCTGCCATAAGGCATAGTCCCATTCTGTTCCCCTAAAACAGCGTAAATCGGGTAGGATGTAAGTCTAGGTCATCATCCTCGTTATTCGCTTTGATGCTGAAGATTAACCTGCTGTTCGTCGAAGACTTTGAGAAAAGTTCCCGGCTAACCGAGACCACCCATCCATAGGACGGACCCATGGTCCATCCTCCGCACTTTCCTCGGTTTGTTTTAGTTATGTAATTACCTACCACATTAGTTTGACATATACAAACAGCTTCTTTGAATTAACCCTGTTATGCACCGGTTCCTTCACGTAATCTTATCACAGGACATAAAGAAAACAATGCCAAACAACTTCTTTATTATCATTTTATCCTTTTATCTTTGAAATACAAGGAGTTCCCGCCCGTAGGCGCATTCATAATCCGCCCGAAGGCTATCCAGTAATCCTTCAGTGATTACTAATCCAAGTTTCCGCCCGTAGACTAGTATGCGGGCCTCGAGATCCAATCTCGAGTCACGTTAGTCTCTTGTGCAGGGCCGGGAAGGCGAGGGATTTACAGCCAGAGCCCCCCCTGGCACCCAAGCGTCCTCCTGCTCCAAGCAGAACTCAACGGAGAGACCTCTCGCGGCGGGTTCGGTCCACGTTCCCGGCGCGGCTAACAACCCCCTTGGTTAGGGTCAGGCAGGCAGTCGGGGTAACTGAAGCTGCCTCTCCCTTCAGGCTTCAACCTGAAGTATTTAGATATCTTTTCATCCTTTAGTTCATTGAGCAAACAATGCAAACAGTCCTTTCTAAACTGTTACAAGCACAATCAATTTCAATGGTCGTTTAACTGGCAAACTGTTAAGGAGTGACTCCTTTTCTCCGAATGCAACCCGCATTCGATCCGGAATCAGTTGCAACTTGGCAAGATTCCTATCATTCTTGGGTTAGGGTCATACCCTACCAATACTTTAGGTTTTGTTGTGGCAGGATCCAGCGACCATGTCGCTTTAGTTTATTGTCTGGTCATTTGCTTCAAGACAAATACCTAACTTTCCTTTTCCTTGGCAATTATTCCCCAAGAAAAGTGAGTAACATGATGATTACTCATCCTCTTGTAAGTTAAATTCATTCAGTAACTTGCCAACCTCATTTCGAGAGATGACAAAACTCTCTTGTGGACAAATCTCAAGTCTACACGATGTCGCAACCTTTTTGCACATGCGTTGCATCATTCCACGGGATCATTCCACCCATTGAATGGCGTCCTCCGGCCACAGAAATTCCTCTAGCCGAGTAGCAGGGTTTAGGGTATCCTCCAACCCATTCCTAATTATGTTGTCCCATGGTCCTACAAATTTGCAACTCCGTCGGAGTCTCATCATTAGAACGAATGATCCTTAGGATAAAACCCTAGATCATTTCATGCATAAGCACCCAATTGACTCGACATTCCGAATGTGTGTAAGATCTTAGGGTTTGCGGTTCTAACTTGGCAACAAATGTAAAACTAGGTCAATTCTTGCCGCATCAAACCCTAGTTAGCACTTGGGATACTTATCATATCGACTGAACCATGCCCAAATGAATCCCTTGTGGTTTATGTGATTTAGACAACACAATATACTTGTCTTGCGACAAGGATGAACCTTTCCCAAAGGTGATAAACTAGATCAATAGTTACAACTACACCAATACGTGTAAACATGCGTTTCACTGCTTCTACGCATCACATGGTTCACAATAACCCTATCCTTTCTTGGCAAAGTAAAAATGCCTGATAATCTGGACACTAACTTTCCTAGGTCCTACTAGGATTTATGTCAAATAATCATGCCACTTGCAAGTCCATAGATCATTTTCGTGCCTTCTATTCCTTTTCGAATAACATCTTATGGGTGTTAATTTATTACAAGGAAGATTTATCCAAAAACGGGACATGCCATTAATCTTTCCATGCCTAGCAAAAAGGTCTACCTCAATAATTTCAACCTTGAAATGAGGCAATAGTTGTCCTAGGCTCGTCACTTTTGAATATACAAAAAGGAAACTTGCTGATAAGGTCCTACAATTTCATAGACACCTTATGCTCTTTTCATTCATTCCTTTGAACGTACCAATGATCAATTTCCAAATCTTAAGCTATTTCTAATAATGTTCAAATAGCCAATTCATGTCCCAATTGCATTTAACTTGACTAGTTGAATTCGAACATGCATGAGTGCTTCCTAATCCGTGAAGTTATCGTGATTAATTCCATACTTTTGTGTGGAATCCAAATAGATCAAACCTGGACTTGTGAATTCCGGGAAATGTCCACTTGTATACTCGGAGATGAACCTTCCGCATCGCACCTTGTGATCTTTTTAGAGGCCATCGCGAATTCGATCTCCAGTTAGCCTTTGTGGATTTCAACTTTTGGCCTTGGCTTGCAGTCTTACGACCTTGGTCCGTCTCCCTTGTATGCGCAATTCTCTTTGATATATGGCCTCCTTGACCGAAGTTCTGACTTGCGGAATTTGACTTGGGAAGGCCTTAGGGTTCTTATGAGATCCCTTGGACAATGGAGATTTGAGAGCTTTAGTCCCCCTTGAAATTCCGGGTTTAGGAAGGATTTTGTGGGCCTTACGATGCGGAAAAGGGCTCTTGCGAATGGGCCTTGCAAGAATGGGCTTTAGAGTTCTTCTTCTTCTTCCAAAAATCCTAGGACCGGCCTTGTAAGTGATTAGTGGGAGGGCCTTTATAGGCTTCCTCTTTTACTCTTCAAAATCCCGGGGTTAAAGATATTGGGGAAAGGTGTTAAGAGATCCCCTCTTCTTCTCTACAAGATCTGGGCCTAGAGGCCTTATGGAAAATCGGTGAGAAGGTTCGTCGCCTCCTTCTCTTCAAAGACCCGGGGGTGTGTGGATAGACCTATGGGCAATGTAATGGGAAGGGGGGCTTAAGAAGCCCCCTTAGAAGCTTCCTAGAGAAGCTTCTAAGAAGCTTCTCTCAGCACGTGGACGTCAGGGGGGGATCGTGAACCAGGCGGGCGGCGGACTATGTTGGCGTTTCGTCAGCACGGTGACCTTCTGTGGCAGCACGGCGACCTCCTGCAGCAACACGGCGAGCTCCTCCTGCAACACGGCCAGCTCCTCCTGCAGCACGGCGAGCTCTCCCTTCACAGCACGGTCGCCCTTCTCCCTCTCGACAGCCTTCTGCCGCCATGTCCCACAGCTCCCTCTCCTTACGGCCCGTCCTGCACACCCTCCAGCCTCCCCCCCTCTAGCTAGGGGGTTGTTTATATAGGCCTTGGGAGGGGTGGGGAAAGGGGGCCTCCACACACATGGAGGACCTCCTCATGCAAACTGACCTTCACCTCTTTGGCCATTCCTCCCCCACACTCCCTCTCCTCCAGCCATGCATCGGCTGGGGGAAAAAAAAATTTGCCTTGAATATTTAAAATTGCCCCTCCCAAGAGGGTGTTCCCTTGCGGCTTCTACGGTCTCCAATCTCGGCCTCGTATTTACAATGTGGCGGCCTCATTTTTTAGCATGCACGGTATGGATAATGCTACCAATAATACGATGTAGGGGATCACCTTGCACAGGATTTACACGGTGTGCGGAAAGTCAATATTTATGGCACGCAGTGTGTGGAAATATTACATTTATGGTTATAGATTGTCTACACCTGTTGCATCTTTATCAAATAGAATTCAGAGTGCTGATGATATTGCTAACATGCACGCTACTATTTTTGATGAGGTTAAAGACATGATTGCCAAAGCCCAGCAATCATATACAAAACAAGCCAATAAGAAAAGACAGGCTATGAATTTCAAAGTTGATGACTATGTTTGGTTGAGAATAGAAAAACGTAGATTACAAAGTGTCGATAAACACCCACTTGTGAAATTAGCACCTAGATTCTATGGACCATTTAAGATCATTTACAAAATCAATGACAATGCATTCAAGTTAGAACTACCACCACACTGGAAAATTCAGAACACCTTTCACATTAGTTTATTATGACCCTTTAGAGGCCAATTACCTGTACACCCTATTTATGAAAACCCACCTTTGCTAGATAAAGAGACTGTGATACTTGAACCTGAAGCTATCATAGATACTGACTTTATGACCACTAGAACTGGTCGTAGATATTCTAGATATTTGGTCAAGTTTAAAAACCATCCTGTTGAAGAAGCCCAATGGATGCATGCTAGAGACTTAAATGCTTTCCCCACTCTCTTAGCTCCACATTGAGCTAATAGCAATTGAGGACAATTGCTATCCCACCCCAGGGGAATGATGCCAGGAGGCATATTTCATGGTGGATTCCGTGAGGTTTTACAGCGGATTCTGTAAACTTTGTTGACCGGGGCTCATACACAAAGTGGATTCTTTGTACAAGAAGTTGATGGGGACGCCTATCCTTTTCGGATGTTTCATTACTTTAGTGTGTACATGGGTGATTCCATAGCAGGTGATTCCGCAAAATACATATTAAATTAATAAACGTTTATGAGTTTAGAGTGCGCACTCGTGATAAATTAAGGTTAGGATTGATTTCTAACCAGTTGATTTATTTATGTAGCTGAAGACTGCTAGGTATTCACTTTTGTCGGTTTAATTGTATTATTTTACTAACGATTGTGAATGCTTCAATTGATTGATAGCGATAGCAGTAGTGGCAGAGGAAAGCATTAGAGGATAGCGTGTATTCGAGTTATCACTTATATTTTGATGGGCACATACCTTAGGCATGGCACCTATATTTTGTTGCGCCTATTTATTAAGGCGTTGGATATTTATTTATTATTTTGTATGCGCATGGGCGCACGATTATGATATTTGTATTTGGACATTGTATTGGGTATGTCTGACCCTTTGGGCGCCCGCCCATTAGCTTTATTTCTATTTTGTGCTAAAGCAAACTCAAAAGACAAAAGCATGCTATTTTGTAATTTGGGCAATTATTTGAGCTTAAAGATGATTAATACAAAAAAATACATGCTTTGTGGAGCGCTCACACAAGGCATGGGGGGAGATTGCACCCAATTGGTCTCTTGCTCATGTCGTGCATGCTTTCTACCTTGAGTTTTGTGCAAAAAGTAGAGTTCTTTTGTTCTTGGGGACCTTCCGGCATTCACTACGCGAGCATACAGCATCCGATCTATGCACTAGAAGTCAACTTTCCTCCCAGAAAGAATTCCACCTTAGCAGTTTGCCTGGTACAGGTGACCTCACGACCATTTGCTAATTCCACAAGCAAGGTAGGTGCTTCTACTATGACTATTCCCAATCTTCTTGCACAAGCTAGTGAGATAAAGGAATGCATACTACCACAATCAATCTAGGTTTTGAAGCCTTTACCTTGATAGTCCGATGGTGTCTGAATCACCGAAAACTAGCGATTCGGCCCTTTCTTGTGAAGGGTAGCATGGGCTGTTGCCCTTTCAAAGTCTACTTCCATGGTCGGGTCCTCTTCTTTGCACATTTTCATGTTGGCCACATAGGTGGTTCTTCCTCTGCCTCGAGTGGTGGCTCCTTGGCCACGGGCGGTTCCTTGGAAAGGAGCTTGACGTTGTCCTCCGCCAAGCTTGGGACATCGCCTTTTGAAATGACTGGGCTCGTTGTAGTGGAAACAACGGAGATTGCGGCCATTAGCTTGGGTAGGGACAAAGTTCTTGACATTGTTGGTCCTTGCTTTCTTTCTTTGTCTCCGGTTTTGACCTTGAACTCTCTTTGCTTGGGGCCTATATGCTCCTCTGTTCTGATCATTATAAGACCAAATTTTGTTACTTCTTGGCTTGGCCTGCACTTCCTGAATTATGGGTGTAGCTCGAATGAGTGCGTCCTGAAGATCTGTTGGGCGCATAGATTCAAGGCGGGTATTCACTGGTGGGTTTAAACCGGCACAAAATTTTGATACCTGTTGTGTCATATCCATTTGTGGCACATACTTTGGAAGAGAGACAAACTTTGAGTAATATGCGTCAAGAGTCAGACCCAGCTATTTTAGCTCATAGAACTCATTCATTTTCTGCGTGCGATACGTAGGTGGTAAGTATCTTCCTTGCACAGCTTTTTTCAGCTTTTCCCAAGTAACAGTTCCTTCCGAGATCCCTTGATCTGTGCACCATTGCTTCTACCAAAGCCTTCCTTCGCCAGTGAGCTTCAGCTTGGCGAGCATTGCCTGGTTGGCGGGTGCAGTACCGGCCGCTTCAAAGTAATCTTCCATGGACTCTATCCAAATCTCAGCATCAACTTGGACAGTCCTTCCTTTCCCGTCAAATTTTGGCAGCTTGATCTTCTTGAGAAGAAACTTCTTCTCCTGAATCAAGGCCATACTTGATGTAGGGGTCGGACTGGGAATCTGTACCAGGGGTTGTGCCTGGGTAGAGGATTCTTAACGTTAACAACTCGCTAATCGTTATGATTATATTTCATACCCAATTTAGCTTTTAGCCAAGAAACCTAGCCACTTAACTTTTTATCAATACTCATAGACAAGACAATCATTGATAAAAAGAAGTCTTATTTCATTCATATGGGCATAGTCCTTTCGGAGTACAATATTTCTTGGGATGGTAAAGCAACTGGTACATTAGTTCGGGGAGAATAATGTTGTGTTACATTTAGCCACAAGAACTGGATAATACTATGGATTTGGGTCATGCATCTTCAGGAATTGATAAGTCATCGAAAGATTAGGTTATCCTTTCCTTTGGTACCCATTCTTCTCGTAGCGTCCCAACACCTTGATCCTATCGGTAGGGATTATGTGGGTTACTTCCTCGTATACATATGAGTTCAGCTCGACCCTCCGACCTTCGACATGTAAAGTTGTGTTTATGTGAGCCTCAATAAAAATGAACAGCTTCACGATCTTCAGGTCCTCCAACCACTTGATTCTCTTTAGGTTGGTTCGAAGGTACGCAAACCGGTGGGCAGCTATATAATAGATTCCTGAGTCACCCGTCCATCTCCATTCCACGTACAGAGGTGATGGATTATAAATGCGGTCTAGGATGTTCATCATATCAATCCTTCATCGATAATCTGAGGAATGCATCGCGGTCATAAACATAATTCGGAACACTAAGAATCTGTTCCATGCTTCATAATTCTGCAAGACAGCATCGAAAGTAAGGAAATGTTCTTAACAGCAACATTTGCTTTACTTCTTCTTATTAAGTTTTCTTATAAAGACAGATCCTTCGTTGGTTCGCTCTGATACCAATTTTAACGTGTCCACCTCTTCCCTTTTAGGACACGTCTTAGCAATCCATCGGGAAGAGAGTCTAGAAGGCTCTGCACGGCACTCCCATGGAATGTTACGGGGTTTGCAATCTAGGACTTCCTGAGTCTGCCACGTAGCGGAATTATTTCGGTCGTTCCCACTTAGGACCGACTTGAGTCAGGGTTTCCCCTAATGGTCACTTTCCTAAACGGCAGCTAGCGTCAAACCCCGAGCGAACTTCTTTACGTAGAAACGTCAGGGTCGAAGAGGATTCATCCTGCACTTGGTTCAAGGAGAATGGGAAACGAGAGGGATGCAAAACTCAACCTCTCTGCCCATAGGGCATAGTCCCATTCCGTTCCCCTAAAACAGCATAAATTGGGATTATAGTAACCTAAACTATAGGTCAGCTCCCTTGCTGTTCATTTCCTTTGAGAAGAGCTCCTTGCTGTCCATTTCGATTGAGAAAAGTTCCCGGCTAACCGGGATCACCCATCTATAGGGCGGACCCATGGCCACATCCCCGCACTTTCCTTAAGGTTGCTTTAGTTGTCTAATTACCCACCACATTTAGTTGGATATGCATCAAGCAACTTCCTTAATTAGGCTGTTAGACACTAGTTCCTTCATGTAATCTTAACACTTGCCAGAGAAAAACAGTCTCAAACAAGTTTCTTTTCAACAGGTTATCATATTTATCTTTGGAATACATCCATAAAGTCCAGCCCGCAGGCTAATCCATAATCCACCCAAAGGCTATCCATAATCCATAGGGATTACTAATCCAAGATTCTGCCCATAGACTAGTATGTGGGCCTCGAGATCCAATCCCGAGTCACGTTGGCCTCTTATGCAGGGCCCGAAAGGCAAGGGATTTATGGCCAGAGCCCCCTGGCACCCAAGCATCCTCCTGCTCCAAGTAGCACTCAACGGAGAGACCTCACGCGGGGGGGTCGGTCCACATTCCCGGCGCGGTTAACAACCCCCTTGGTTAGGGTCAGGCAGACAGTCGGGGGTAACTGAAGCTGCCTCTCCCTTCAGGCCTTCAACTTGAAGCATTTAAATATCTTTCCAGCCTTTAGTTCCTTGAGCAAACAATGCAAATAGTGCTCCTAAACTATTACAAGCACAATCATTTCCAATGGTCGTTTATTTGGCCAACTACTAAGGAGTGAATCCTTCTCTCCGAATGCATCCAGCATTCGATCCGGGATCAATTGCGACTTGGAAAGATCCCCAAGGGCTTGTTTGTTACCCCTTTTGTCCTTGGGTTAGGGCCATACCCTGTTATCCCAACTTAACTAATACCTTATGTTTTATTAACAGTAAATCCTGGCGACCATGTTGCTTTAAATTGATTGATCCTTTGCATCCAAGCAAATACCTAACTTTCCTTAACTTGGCAATTTTTTCCAAGAAAGGTGATGTAGCAGGATGATTACTCAACCTCTTGCAAGTTTAACTTGCACAAGAACCTGCCAACCTCATTCCAAGGAATGGCAAAACTCTCTTGTGATCAAACCACAAGGCCATGCGACATTGCTACTTGTTGCACAAGTGTTGCATCTATTCCATGGGATCATTTCACCCATTGAACGGCGTTTTTTTATCACAGAATTATATCTAGACAAGAAGCAAGTTTTAGGGTGTCTTCTTACCCAGCCTAATTCTAATTACACTAGGCCGACAACATTCGGTCCTTGGGATTCCAACTCAATCTGAGTTTTAGCATTTGATCCTTAGGGTAGAAACCCTAGATCATTTCTTGCATGAGTGTCCAATTGTCCCTACATTCCGTGAATGTGGGTAGGACCTTTGGGTATGAGGATTTTGACTTGGAAACAAGTGCAAAACTAGGCCGAGTCCTTAACGTGCTAAACCCTAGTTAGCACTTGGGATATTTATCATATCGATTGAACCATGCCTATGCGAATCCCTTGCGGGTTAGATGATTTAGATAATTCGATGTACTTGTCTTGCGACAAGGACGAACCATTCCTAGATATGTTAACTTGATCTAAATGAGAAACTAGATGCAACATATCACAATACACATAAACACGTGATTCATTGCTTCTTCGTACCTTTAAATTGGCCATAATCCTAACTACGCATGATAATCTGCAGAATAACTTTCATTGAACCTACTAGGACTTACATTCAAGAATCATGCCCACAATTGTTTTCCTAAGCTTTTAAAATTTCATGCTTTAATAAACCATGCAGCCTTTCCCTAAAGACAACTTTTGATGAATGAAATTTTTCGTACAACGAATGTGCAACATGCAATCCTTTCCTAACTACAACGTAGTGAAATTCATGCCAAATAAAGCTAGAGTCAACCTATTCCATGCAAGCTCATAGAATCATTTCCATGCTTTCCTATTTCCTACGGGTGTAAATGACTTTCCTAAAGAATCATTACAATGAAGATATTGCCTAAAAATGTGACATACGCTTAATCTTTCCATGTCTAGTCAAAGGTGCACTTAATAATTTCAACCTTATAATGATAGGCAATAGGTGTTCTAGGCTCGTCGCTTAAAATGCACGACAAGGCAACATACTAATAAGGACATTAGATGGATAGACCATTTCCTTATATTGAAAAATACCAATGACCAATTTCATGTCATGAACTAATTCTAGTAATTGTTCAAATAGTCAATTTATTTCCAATTGCATTTAACTAGACTAGGTGTATTAGATATGCATAGGTGTTTCCTAGTCCATGAAGTTATCGTGATTAATGCAATACTTTTGCGTGAAATCAAAATCAAAAAAAAAAAAAACTTGGCTTGTGGGCTCCGGGAGATGTCCACGTGAATGTTAGGAGAAGATCCTCCTGCAGGCACAACTTGTGACTTCTTGGAGGCCATTGTAGGTGTGATTACGGACTTCCAGTTTGCCTTTACCCTTACGCGATTGGTGAAACTCCTCAGCCTTCGTAAGTAGCCTCAAGATCTTACCCTTCTCCCTCGTACATAGGAGATACCCTCACTGAACTTTGGATGAGAACTTGCGGGAATGGAGCTTTACGAGGGCTTGCAGGAATTGGGGTTTTCACGAGCAAGCTTGTGGGATTTGAAGCTTGTTTGCGGAAAGGGGCTCTTACAAATGGGGCTTGCAGGAATGGAGGCTTTATGAGCTTCGTTTAAAAACCCGGGGTGGCTAGGAATTGACTTATGGGTGGCCTGTGGGAATGCAGTTTAAGAAGGCCCCCTAGAAGCTTCTTAGAAGCTTCTTAAAAGAAGCTTCTAGCTATGGTCAAAACTGACGTGGAAGAGGGAGGGAGTAATAATGAAGTGAAAAAGATGATGACGAACTGGTAAATTGATGTGTTGGTGGCATTTAAGAAGCTTCTCGCTATGGTCAAAACTGACATGGAAGAGGGAGGGGGTAATAATGAAGTGAAAAAGATGACGACGAACTGGTAAATTGACGTGTTGGTGGCAATGTGGAGCCACAGCGTCAACATGCAGTGATGGCGGCAGCAACAGGCGCTGCAAGCGGTGGCGTACTCAGCCCAGCGGTGACTTCACGAAGGCTCCCTCTTTCCTCCCCTTGGTGCAGCACAACGTTGTCCTCCCTTCTTCCTTTTCTCAACGGTGCAGTAGCCTGCTGCTTGCGATGGAGATGGCAGCTTGCCCTCTCACTCCACTCCCTCAGCACGGCGTCCCCACTGCTCCCTCTACCTCCCCTCTTCCCCCACTAAGGGGGGTTTATATAGGCCTTAAGGGGGTGGGGAGAGAAACTCCCCACGTGGCCTCTGCATGGTTTCCCCCCCTCCTCATGTAGCTCACAACTCCCCCTAGCCCATCCCTCCCCACATTCCCTCTCCTCCAGCCATGCATTGGTTGGGGGAAAGGGATAGACATTAAAAAAAATTGCATTAATATTATTCATTTTGCCCCTCACAAGAGAGGATCCACCTCTTCCTCTAGAGCTCCCCCTGCCTCTAAAGTTTCCTCGGCCTCCTGAAACCTGCATTTCACCAAATTTCTTATTGAACCTGTTTTGTTGGTTATCACCAATACGTCCCATACCACGGCCTCTCAAAGAGGATCTACCACGTCCCCTTCCTGAACTTGAGTAAAATGCTTGAACCTGTTCACCATTTTTTTCAGATGAGTCACCCTGCATATTGATCTCTTCAGTAATCATGAGAGAGATCAGCTCATCAAAATCCGGAAATGGCTTCTGTACGTATACTGAAGTAACAAATGATTTCCATGCCTTCTCATTATTAAGGCCACTCAAAGTGGATGAAACCAAATCATCATCATCAAGCATTGCATCAATCACTGCTAAAGTATCTACAATGCTCCTCACCTTCAACACATACTCATTGATGAGACAGACATTTTCCCTTTCTTCAAGGCATTCAACTCTTGCTTGAATTGAATCTTTCGTGCCTTTATATTTATTGAAAACATATTCTTAAAAATTGTCCCAAGCTGCATGTGAAGTTTCTGCATTCCTGATATGTCCCAATATCGTACTATCAATGACTGCAGATAACCAGTACATCACCTTTTTGTCTTTCTCATTCCATTCTTTCCATGTTTTTAATTCATCTGCAGTCGGAGGGATACCCAACTCTAGCTTCTTTTCTTCACCTGAAACAAACTCATAAAGGCCCTTTCCAATGAGGAAGTTCGTCACACGGAACTTCCATGAAGGGTAGTTGTTCTTGTCAGGCTTCTCAACAATGGGATTTTCATTGTTCTTTGCCATTATCACAAACAAGGATACAACACAGTAAGCTAGTCTTCTACAATCTTTCACAACACGTGCACATCAATACACCAAGCAACCTTTTTCGCTAATTGCTCAATAGTACATGTAATCTGCAACCTGTTTGCAGATAAACCTTATATTTTCTTCCTACAAACACCTCAAAAATTACAAATTCAAAATATGTAACTTGTGCACCCACTTTCGATCAATACAACCAAAATCACAGTGTACCCTAAAACTATTGTCTGCAACCTTGCGGCTCTAAAACGAGGCCTGAAATGGCCTCAAATGCAGTCCTCTGCTCACATAGCAAATCTCAATCTTAGATTTTTGCTCTGCCCTGTTTTGAGTGCCTCCACAGGCACTATCCAAGAGAGAGAGTGAAAGAATGGGAGAGCTTCTTACTCATTGCTTGCTTGCTCGAACCTTGCTTCTTCTCCTTCACTTCAGCCTTCAAAATCAACATCTCTCAATGGTACCATGTCAAGAATCGCGTGGTGGGGGACTTTGCTTGAGCTACTATGAGAAACACACATTGTATACATAAGAGGAAGCTCACTCAAGAACACAAGAAGAGAGATGGAGGCCAAAACGTTTTCTTACTAATTTTTTCTTCTTCTTCCACACACTATATAATGTACACAAAGTATAGATAAGATACAACATAAAGGAAAGTGGCCTTCTAAGTCAAACAGTGTATGACCGACTATACTAATCGACTGGCGCTATATCTTTGCCAGCTCTAGGTAGGTGTAACAACCTAAATATAATAAGTGATAGGCCAATGGCCATCTGAGTGTCATAATGACCACCAACGTGCTAAATATAGATGTGCGGACCCATCGAGCCAGGCGGTCCATCATCAATGCCCGCACGTGTTGAGCTTGCCATCTCAACACTTTTGTGTGGAAGAAGAAGAAATAAGAAGAAGGAGATTTCAACTCTATCTTTGTGTGTGTTGAAGTCTCCATTATTTTGTATATGTACTCTTGGTCTTTTCACCCCTCTTCCCTCTTATATGTTTTCACATTGGGCATAAGCAATCATGGAGACTATGATTAAGATTAGTGAGATGGTGAAACCATGTGTTGCATTACTTGATCATGGATTAGAGATAAATGTCATAGTATATAGTCTGTATGAGAGTGGAAAATGGCTTGTTGATATTGATCATGGGTGGTGGATGAGTGCTACAACAACATAGGAGATCTTTATGCTACATGTCTAAGTATGAGGGTAGCTATAGGAGATGTATAGGATGATTACTATTTTTTGTGTAGGATTCATGCTCTTATAATGTTATCTTGGGGTAGCCTTTTATCATTGAGAAAGATAATTGACGATGGTTCTGCTGATGTATTATTTTGCAATGAGGATAGGAGAAGAGCTACGTAGTTTATGACAATCTCTATTAATCACCCAAGAAATAGGGACACATGGTGAGATTCCCCTCTTCCTATAAGAGGGCCATGTTTTCATTAGGTGTTACTATCCTTTGGGACGTTGGTGGTATAGGGAGGAGGAAAAAGCTCTCATCTACTAGTTGCGATGCTTTTTCTTTAGGATTTATTAGCCTTACAATAGAGAGTTCTATTTGGTTTCATAAGGTAGCAAAGTTTCCTAGAGCTGCCAAGTAGTATGTATGCAAAAAAGAGAGGGAATTGAAGAAAGCGGGTTTGATGCCAATGATGAGTGCATTAATAGATTGTATGATGGATTAACTTGTGTGGATACAATTACTGAGCTTGAGAATGTACTAAAAATTGAGATGCATAGTGGAAACAGTTTTGTACAAGTACATTCGTCAAACATGTATTATGAAATTGCTGGCTTTATGCAACAATAAAGATTCAATGTTGAGCATATTTAGCAAAAAGAGTCATTAATTGTTGTATTTCAGCATAAGGAAAAGAACATTAGGAGAAATATGGACTCTCTTTTTTGCCCCTTAAGGAGTGAATAAACAAAAATAGGCCTAACCAATGAGAGAGTTGAGATTCTAGATTCATGTAGTATGAATCTTTTAGCCATATCTTGACCTAAATCTTCCCTCAAAAATAAAATAAGGGGAAATGTGAGGAATACAAGGATGTCACTTCCTGAAAGTTAGTGACTCAAATAAAGACGGGTTTCAAAAGTGCTTTGAAGACACACCAAGCGACGGTTGCAGAATTATCATAATTTTTTTGAGTGTTGAATTGAACTTTTGGAAGTGGCCAATAGTGGGGGACCCCGAGACGGTCAAGTAGAAATTTTCATATCATTAATTGAAGGCCAGACAATGAAATGACAGTGCCCAAGGTTACTAATCTCGAGTGCGCATACAATCATATGTGCAATAACCTCTTGTAACTATTTCCATCATAATTCCATGATTTAGAGTCTCAATTGATCTAACTACACATCATAGTGATTAATTGTTTATTCGTGTACTAGTATGCTTTCTAGAGGAAAGTGCCAATTCGTGTAAGTGTAAAATATAGAAGCTAATATTTTATGTAATTATTTTATGTGGCGAAATAATAACCTACTAATGAATAACCTTTCCTCATTTTTTAATGCTTGACTTTTCATTTCTCCCCTTTTCAATTTCCCCCTCTTTCTTAGGTGGAACTCAAATTTAACATTTCTCTTTCTCCACTTCTTTTTTCCTGATGAAAATTTACAGCCTCATTGTTGCTTCCTGTATTTGTAGCCTTATGAAATTTAATTGCATCTACACAAACACAGAGTGAGTTTCTCATGTTTTATGAGAGTGGAGTTGATTCTACAAAAGCCTTGAGAATTTTTTAACAAAAATTTACAGATATATTGTCCTCTTCCATAGGTATTCTATGGTAAAGTTTTAACTTGTTTGGAAAAAACCTGTGTAAGTTATGTGCACACTTTGACATGAAATTTATTTTGTTTGGGTACTATAGGAGTCTCTCACAGTCAAGAACAATGATCTTTTAAATACTCAACTTCTTCTTCAATATCTTTGGATTTCTCTGTAAACAAAGTTGCAAGTATGTTGTCTTTTTTTTTCCCTTTTGCTCCATAGTTAAATTTCATCTCGTTTGGACAAAATCTATGCAATTTATATGCATTCTAAGCTTTCCTTTGCTTTTGTACTTCAAGAATCTCCCACAGTGAAGAATAATGATTTTCTAAAAACTCAACTTCTTCAACATCTTACAAAGAGAGCCACAGGTATATTGTCATTTTTTTTGTTGCTCCATGGATAAATTTCAACTCATTTGTACCCCAAGAATCTCACACTGAAGGAACAATGATCTTGTAATAACTCAACCTCTTGTTCAACATCTCTGGGCTTCTTTGTGAAAAGAATTATAGGTACAGTGTCCTTTTTTAAAACTGATTCATCGTTAAATATCATTGCATTTAGAGAAAACATTTGCAAATTATGCATATTCTGAGTTAAACTACCTTTGCTATTGTATCTTAGGCCTCCATCTCAGCGAGATACACCTATTCTCTAGAAATTGACTTCTTTTTTAATAGCCACAGGATTGAGGGCTACAAAGTGTCTCTAGCACATTGCTCTCTAAATATCAAATTTGTTCCTGTAAGTATTTTTTATGAATTATTGTTATTGACATCTAATTAGGATTGATGTGAAGAAATATCTAGTGTAGATTTGAACATTAAGTTTGCAATGTTAATAATTTTTATATTTAGAAGTCCACAATTAAAATGCTATGAATAAGAAAAGATTTTGTTAGTTTTGATCTCGTTAGGATAATTTATTTAGATTCTAAAACCATGGAATAGCATGAGATAGCATCAATGCTACAGTCTCATAGCATTGCATAATATTAGAAGTGTATATGTGAAATGACAAAGGGATGCTTGTGTATGAAAATATTACTATACTAATGATTCTATATATCATGGAAAAATTCACTTACAACATAGGTTCTTTGATCTATGATAATAACTTTGCAAGTCAAATTGCACCTCAATATATCTTTTTTTATAACTCGTTGTATATAATAGAAAGTCAAAGGTTGCAACATATCCCATTGCCACCATTATCCAGTTGTGAATGGTTGATTGGTAGCTTGGAGTTGCCAGAAGCATGTAAGTCGAAGATAAAATCTGGCATCAATAGTGCTATGAAACCTACCACATGCTCCAAAGATATGCATCTTAGTTGGTTATTCCATTTTCATTCTTTGCACATTTGTTTGATTCACGTGAGTTTTAAAGAAAATGAAGATTACTTATCAATGTAAGTGCCCATCTGAAAAATAGATGAATCAATTATTGGGTGAGTCATGGTAGGTCAAAAGAACACATTTTGATGAGACGATCGAGTGCAGGGTCAATCAATGAGATCTTACATTCAAGTAAATCTTTTTTACTGAATTGTATGCCTTGACTTAATTGATATAGGTATTGCTTAGATGAATTGTTATATTAGTTACTTTTACTTACCATTATTTTTATTTTTATTACAGGTATTTTATCGCAGACAAACTCTATGCATTTTCTTTCAATATAGAAGATGGTAACTTTTGCAAGGGGAGTGGATCAGCTTGGATCAAAATACCTGAGATATGAGACACATACAACTCTCATAGATGTGGTTATCTTGTGGAATGACCATAATCCTTTTATAGTCAATGTTGAGAGACATTGGCCCATTTCTTTTCTGAGACAAGAAATCCAATTAATGTCCAATGAGCCCCTATGCAACTTCTATTTCAAGTTAGACAATAGAAAGGTTAGAACTTGTCATGAACAATCCCTGACATGTAAGCAATTACTTCTCCACATATCCTTGAGATAGTGGAATCCTTGTAAAAATTCTTATAAAGAGCAAATACAAACTTTTTAAAAACTTCTATGTACGTTTAATTTTGGTTAACTATGATCCAAGCATGTGAGTATATATGTTGTAATTAGTCAATCACAATGGTTAAAATCATATTTAAATTGCAGGCTGGAATTCTGTAGCCTTTGGAATATTATCTTTGCATAACGATATATTGCATCTCATCTCTTCTGCTCATTTTTTGAGCACTTTCTCTGTTATTGGAAGGAATGAAAATTGAAAGTATTTAGATTTCTAGTTGTTGTGTTTAAAGGTCTTTTAGATTTTTTAAATAAAAAATCCAATATTTTCTATGGTTAGACTTGAACATACTTAGCGATCAAAACATATTTTAGGATATAATAAAGTGTAATGAAGCAATTGTCTATTTGAGTAAGTGTGATGGTGGCTTTTAATTATTGAAATAAAGTATCTATGGTTAGGGTTTTAATTTGAAACTTTAAGGTTAAAATTTTTATAAGAACCTTTATTGAAAACCCTTGATACATAAAAGTTAGATCTCCAAACTAATTTCCACTTTCATTCTCTACTTCTCTATACCCGTGCTCTCCTTCATTCTCTCTCTCTCTCTCTCTCTTTGCCATGGCTACTACTCCTGTCTTCATTGTATGGATTAGCTCCACATGCTATGTGTCTATGGGAGTGGTGCCCCAAAAGAAACACCAAGAAAATAGGGTTTCTATTGCAAGAAAATCTATCTTCTAACATCAAAAACCATCTCTTTCATCTTTTATATGATCACAACAAAGAAAACAACACTAGGAACAAGAAATCTTTACGCAGCTTCATAAAAATAATTCTCCCACAGCTTTATCTTTAACAAAATCCATCATTCTCTTCATGTTCTTCATATTTTTCTTTGATAGACATAGGAAACACAAAATAATGCTCCACTTTGAATGGAAAAATATCACATATGATTCATCTTCAAAGATCTTCTGGCTTTCTCTCACAATCTCTTATATGTAGATACATTGTTTTGTGTAGAATTTGCTATCTCTGACTCTCTCTTTCTCTCTCAATCAATAGTACATCATCTCATCACTACAATACTCAACAATCACTCATAATAATCCTTCTTTGGTCATAGATGCCCCTTCAAAAAGGTGTGTCTAATATGAAAGGTCACCAGAGTCATTATAATGACTCTTCATAGCTCATCACTGTCACTTCACTCTAGTCTTCTCTTGAGTCTTTAGCAGCTACTTCTTTCACTTCCTTGAGCTCTTTTGAACTTACATTCACATCTTTCCAAGGCTAGAAAACTTTCCCAAAGTCACAAATACATTCCATAGAACACTTACAGAGGCATACATAACATAACAGAACAGAAACAAAGGCTCTACAGAAGCTCAACAGAGGGTTACAGAAGGTCAACAGAAAACATAAGAACCTCATAGCTCATACTAAAACCATTCCAAACTATCAAAAACCATTCAATAAACTTTCAAACAACATCAACTTCCATCAATCATTACTCCATCTTTCATACAGAAGATAAACAGAACCAAACAGAAGCTATCAGAACATTACAAAGCCTCCTATCTTTACTGGAAATCATCATGAGGTTCCAAAACATAATCAACCTCATCCAAAACACTCTCAAACACTTCTAAAATAATTAAACATTATTCAAAATTCAACCATTCAGCCCTCAAAAACAACAAATATCAACCAAAAAAACCTAGTCATTTCAGCATTCAACATATCCCCACACTTAATAAGGGAGCGTTTTTGCGACCTAAGAAAAAGGGAATACAAGTTCATCAAAGAGCTCAACTTGATCTTCTTTAGCATCTTCAATAAACCACCCAACCACGACCCCAAATTATAACATGTTTCTAAGAAAGCATACAATGAAAGGAAAACACCTTTATCTATTAACATCTCTTATAAACAACGACAAATCGTAACAAATTGGTAAAGGATATAAGAGGTTCTGCATCTTTGCTTCTTAAGCTTTCCATCCACCATCACCATCACTACAAATAGTCAAAAAGAGAGCTCTCAAACAAATCCAATATTCAACCGTCATGAACTCATCACATAGAAATTAGCACAACACAAATACAAAACAACCATCTGAATGGCACCTCCAAAAGAAAGATATATCATTATGAATCATAAAAGATACATCCAGAGGTATTAATGAAGACGATCCCTCTTGAAGGCTAAATGATTATGAAAATGATCCATGGATAAGGATTCATCTACAAAAGTTTTTAGAGGATTCTGAAAGAACTAAAGGCAACATATCCTTTCTAATAAAACAAGGTATCTCCTAGGCAGATAAAGGGCATGAAAATATAGTACATCCTGTTGTTGGGAATCAACATTCACATTGACATTCATACACAACTTTGGAATGGCCTTTGATCATTATGTGAATGCCTATGCATATATGCTAGATACAAAGCAAAGTGAGTTGTCGATCTCAGTGAAGGATCTGTAGATTGGGAATATTATTGAGCAAACTGGAGATAATTTTGGTACAGTTGACTAGCAGACATCCACTCCCCTAGAATTAATGGTCAATTAATATGTGGTCTAGTAAGAGAATCAACTAAGCTCCATCCTCTTCTTCTTGGAATCTTCTAGTCAAACCTTGCATATCCACTAACCAACTGAGGGGGTTGAGAAATAGAAGTGGTAGGAGATGGAAGAGGAACTGGTACAAGAGGATGAAGAGATGGATAAGCAAAATCATAAAGTGAGGAATAAGCTAAAGAAGGATTAGCTGAGAATTTAAGTGAATCTATTAAGAAATGTGTTAATTGATAAGGAGGAAAAGTGAAAAAAATATGTATAGATGGGGAAGGATAAGACCGAGAAGGAAAAAACACTCAATCTTCAATGAAAGAACAATAATTAAAGATCAGAATTTGAAGGGCACCTTGAGGTTGGAAAAGGAGAGGTAAAATGACTGTTGAGTTGGATTTATAAAGGAAGAAATAAGCATCACACTGATGGGCCATTTGTTGATAATAAGATAATCTAGGAACGGATGGACCTAAAGCAGATCAACGATGGTAAGCATCAAAGAAAGATGAATCAAATGGATGTTTCTTGGAAAGATAAGCTAAAAGATCCACCTCAGTTGGTCAATGTTCTGCACATGATGAGAGGATTTGTTCTGTCTTCGGTTGAGGACTCCAGAATCAATCATTGTATGCCATAAAGTGTCAGTGCAAGCAACCACTTTGGAAGAATAACACTAGAACATTTCATCTATCAGCAACTCCAAATGTTTGACGTACAAGGCAGCTTGTTAGACCACATCCCCAACATACCAAGCTAGATCTTCATCGTCTGGAATCAACAAATCACCTCTCAAATATATATAAGAGATCAGCATTGTATCCAAAGTCACAGAGTCTTCAAAAACCATTCCGACGACTTCAGTAAGTCAAAAGACCAGGCTCCACGCCATCCATCCTTTGGAAGAGGTAGATCCATCGTTGAGAGCTTAATATAGAAATTCAACTTCTGTAGCTGATAGTGCATTAAAAAATAAGTGATCTAGAGGAACATTCTCCTCGAACTACTCAAATGAAGACCATAATAAGTCCATCCTAGACTGAAGCCTTTCCACTTTAGCCTGGAACAAAGGGCATAACGTGGCTTATCGTTGAAGAATTGCCAAGTCTACAAGGGACAAAGAAGGAACTGGATGTACAATAGGGCTCTGTGAAGAAAAACATGACTGAACCAACTGATCATTAGGTTGATGAATTTGGATGTTGCTCTATTCTAAGGTGGTATGTGCTAATTTAAGCTCCTCTGTCTAGGCAGCTCTCAAAGCTTGAAGCTCTTGAGATTCGTTCAACAATCTATCCCTCTTCTCAGTCACATTAACCACTTGGGTTGTAGTATTAGCCAATTGAGTGTGCAAATTATAACTTTCCATTTTCTAAGCATCAATGATCTTAGTTTGCTGCTCCATTTGGGTACAAAGATTAGAAAAGTGTTCATGAGTAGAAGCAAGCTCACCATTTGCTTTTGTAAACTCTTCTTTGGTCTGTTGAACTTCGTCAGTAAGAGGAATAGAGCTACTGGATATAGGCAATCACCGAGAGCTCAATAGAACGCTAAATGTCTTGACATAGAAAGGAAATTGCATCTCCAGCTACCAAGCCTTGTACTGAAGGAATAGAAGTCTCCAGAGTACCATCATGATGTGCCCTGAAAAGATTCGATGTTGTGAGAAAAGCTGGTAGTTGACTGCTAGATTGAACAGGAATGGAGAGTAGAGGAGGAACTGGGACTGATTCAGCCACTCGTTTAAGTCGTTTCCTCTAAACTACCACAGGGGGGATAGGATCAAGTTCCTTAATGACAACATCAGTGTGTTCAGTAGAAGGAGGAGCTTTTAGTGGATCGACTATCAAGGTAGGAACTTCTTTCGAAGGAGCGGCATATGTCAAGAAGACAAAAAGGTAGAAACCAAATGTAACATTAGTTACATTACCTCTGGTGGCTCTAACAAAGTGTTGATCCATCTTTGACAAAATGTAGGAACTCTAATCAATACTTATGCCTTTCAACACTATTTTGGAAGATGTAAACAACTCCTTTGAAAGGTAATTAGAGGGTGTCTTGGCAGCATAAACTTGTCCTCAAGAAATTGACATAACTACTTCCACACATGATTAGAGATCATGGAGACACTGATGCCATAAGTAGTAAGAACCTTCTTGGGATCCAACACATCTTGTGTCTGCTTCTACAACAACTTAAGGATATCCTTGTTTGAGAATAATTATCTAGCAGTAGGGAAAGAGTCTCCCCGATAGGGTAAAGAGAGAGCCTTGCCCAAGTTTTTAGGCATCAGTTGGATAACTATACCTCTTATAGGACCAGACCTCTTACCATAAGAGGCTAGAAACTGATCACAAGTATCAGTATCCTTCGGGATGAGTGGCAATGAGAGTGCAACGAACTTGGCTAAGCCCACTTTGCTAATAAGATCTGACTCCAATAATAAAGAATAGTCATGAGACACCAATGGGACGTATTGAACTCGAGGAGGAGTACGAGGCGCCATTCAGATGGATTACACGCACAGACAATCACAACGAATGCTTGCAAAACAACAGGATATGAATAAGATATCAATTTGAATGAATGGACACAGACTCAACCGACTAACTGACCACCCCAAGCAATCCACATCCTAGAAAAAATCCAGCATGACCTCAACACACGTGCAATCGAAAGCCTCATGCAGTGCAATACAATCAGATACCTTGGATCCCCATAGCAGGCAGAAAAGAAAATGACAAGACATACGGTATCCCTAACATGCCCAGATAACAAAAAAAAAAGAGAAAGTCTCAAAAGAACTAATCACATTGACATGACATTGTAATTGGTAACCACCATGAACGACAATAGCCACTAGACAGGACTCTATTGTGACCCATCCCCACGAATCCTATTTATTAAAAAAGGAATGTGCAATGTAGGGGAATTAAATATAATGAAGAGTTCATTTTAATAATGTTATTCATAATGGGTGAGATTTTATTAGGTTATAAAACTTGAAAGAAAACAACGATTCTTTCTTATCCTTTAATTAAAAATTATTAAGTGTGAAACAGTGCTTCTTTATCGTAACCTTGACTTCAAACCTTGACTTTGGTCTCTGAATGCAAATTCATTGATTAAAAATTAAGTGTGTGTTTAGCACTTTTTATTTAGTGCATGCACTTGTGATGGCGGGTTCATTTTTAAATAAACTTAAATGTGTCTGTAGCGCACGAAGTATGTGCTAAGTGAATAGTGGGTTCATTTTTAAATTAGAAATTTGTGTGTTTAGTGCGGATGCGAGTGAAAACGTGTGTGGATTAAAGTTCATTTTTTGTTTAGTAATTAATTGTGGTTTTGGAGGAACCAAAAATAGAAGAAATAGAAAAAGAAATACTTGGCAGGGGTGTGTATACAAGCATAGTTTGAATGCGCTATTAGTAATGAAGATGATACAAGCACAATATAATCCAATTAACAAAATCCAACCGGCTGAAAAAGTTTGCCAATAGTAATGAATTTGAATATAAATGGTGAACTAATATTTTTTCATATGTGGTTAATCAACAATATGGATTAAAAGTGAAGCATAAAATTCCAATAAATTTTAAATGTTTTTCTTTTTTTTGTTGTTTTTGGAGTGAAAAAGAATTTTACAAAGAATTTATATTAAAAAAATTTTAAACTAATACAACAGCCGCATGTGCGAATGGCAACTCCGCATCACATATGAAAGAAGGCGCGCATCCTTGCGCGTGAACAGGGGACTTGAAACACACGTATACAACCATGTACACACAACGCATGAACAGTAGCAACCAAGACATAGAAATTTCCAGCACGCCAAGACACGATCCAACATGCGAACATCACCAAAATTGGGGACACCAAGGGCGTGATCGGTGGCTAGCAATAAGGCCCGAGACACAAGTATGGAAATGCAGGGGAAAATGGGGGCCTACCGAGATGGGGGGGGAGGGTTTGGTTTGTTTTCACGTCTATTAGGTATTCGGGTGGGAAGGTTTGGGGGTTTAGTGGGTGGGTAGGGGAAGGGGGGCTTAGGAGGGGTTTTTGTGGGAAAGGGGGGAGGGGGGATTAATGGGGTGGGGGAATGGGGGCAATGGGGTGGGGGAGGGAGGGAAAGCAATGGGGTGGGGGAGGTAATGGGCTGGGGATGGTGGGGGGGAGGCAGGGCAAATAGCGGCGAACGGAGGGTGCTCGAGTGGGAAGCAAAGCCTGGAGCGGTGAGGTCTAGTGCAGCGGCGGTGCGGGCAACGAATCCTGGGGTGGCGAGGTCTAGTACGGTGACGGGGCGGCAACGACGAAGCCTAGAGCGACGGGGCCCAATGACAACGGGTGGGTGGCTAGCAAAAGAGGAGGAGATGAAGAAGGAGGAGGAGGAGGAGAGAGAGAGAGAGAGAGAGAGAGAGAGAAGAAGAAGAAGGAGGAGAAGAATGGAGTAGGGAGAGAGGGGAGAGAGAGAAAAAAAAAGGAGAATGGAGCAGGGAGAGAGAGAGAGAGAGAGAAAGGGGTCAGGGAGAGAGAAAGAAAGAGAGAGAGAAAGAAAGGGAGAGAGGAGATGAGGGGACATGCGAGGATTGTTAGGAGGGAGGGAAAATGGGTTTTTTTAAATAATATATAATTAAGTAATCATAATAAAAAAATAATAATAAAATATAAACGTCCGCCCATCCTGCGTGTGTGCGCAGATGGAGATAAAAAAATTTACGATATCGGGAATGGGAAGCGAATTTATAATGGATGATGGATCGAATGCGATACATGCGTTGAAAGACGGAAATGAGGGCATGTGTGCACAAACCCACGCAACCTCAAGATGCAAAAATAGACAAAAATTAATTGCGAAAAATCTCTCCGTCGAAATGAAGTGTGAAAAAAAGGAAAAATATCCAAAACAACGTGCCAGATAGGCTATCACCTCAGAATGCCATTTCAACAGAGATAGAACCAATCACGTGGAAAAAACCAAAAAAAACATATCCAAAACGAGGCATAAAAATTAATACAAAACAATCCGACAATTGAAACGCGACGAAGTGAACACAAAAAATATTAGCAAGAATAAGACCGACTGGATGGGATAGATCGAATGCGGTTCCGAGGATGGGAGGGCGCGTTCGCATGGAAAAAAATAGTAAAAACACAAATAAAAACGGAGCCAGAAATTAATACGGAGAAATTCCTACATCGGAATGGAGGGCAATGAAAAGGAAAAATGGCAAGGGACGGGAATGGAACATGTTCATCCTGTCAAAACACAATTCCAAGGGCGTTAGGGGGTGTTCACATGGAAAAAATATCATTAAAATATTAATAAATAAAAATAATAAAATTGGTATATCAGAATAGAAGGAGGGAAAAGGAAAAGCATGTAGGGGGCCAAAGCAGACAAGGATATGCAATCAAAATTTGATTTGGACATAGTTAAGGCAGGTTCACATGGAAAAATAGTCAAAAATGCCCACAAAAATACCCAAATGTACAAAAAATTTAATAACAAGCAAACCATACATCAAAATGATAGGCAAGAAAAAAGAAAAAATGTCCAGGAGAAGGTGTACGACAGGTCTAGCTCATCAGATAAATGTGAAAAAGGCACATTCGCATGGAAACACATGAAATGGATAGAAAATTCTTCAAAAATTAATAACTCATAATCCGTGGCTTGGAATAGGGAGATTATAAAAAGGAAAACTGACCAATTCAAAGGGAAAAATAGGGCTATAAAGTTGGAGGTGGGTATCAGTGAATGTAGGATGTGTTCACATGGAAAAACGTCAAAACAAGGAATAACGGGAACCGAAAAAGGAATTGCCGTAGGAAGGGGGTAAAGAAGGATGGGTGGGTAGGGAAGGAACCCCATCATAGTACAATCAAGACATGGCATACATGCATGATCAGATCATGGTAGATACATGAAGGTCCATCCCCACACTTAAGACCTTATTGGGATGGGTGAATTGAATGTCAAGGACCTAAGACCACATGTTATGTGTGTCCCGCAGCACAGAGGAGCGAAAAATGGAAAAAAAGGGAAATAGCAAAAAATAGCAAAAAAGGCGCATGATAAAAGTAGAAAAAGGCGCCTTGACCGGTAACTAGTCCCTGAAAAATTTAAATGTTCGAGCACGACCCTCAGAAAGCCTCAATGTCAGCCCGAGACAACAAAAGAGAAAAAGGGCACACCATTAAAATGCGGGAGCGCCCCCGAATCTTTGTAAAAGAGTGCCAGGCTTGCTCCTATGCAAAGTGTATGCATTAGTTGGGAATAGGATAAATTAGAATGGTGGGAAATGGAAAAAAGGGCCTAGGCTACGGTCGGCCATGTAAAAGAGGGAAAAGGGGATGACCGCCCAAAAAGGATTTAGGGCTTTGTATATAAAGTAGAAAAGTGAATGAGAAGCTCATTCTTTGGTGTGTGGCAAAAAGAGTCTTCTTCTTCCTCTCTTCTTCTCTCCTTCTTGCTTGTGTGTGCTCTTGAGAGTGTGAGGGAGTAAGTGTGTGTGAGAGTGAGGAATCAAGAGGGTGAAGCTCTTCACCATCTCCTCTTCTCTTCTTCTCTTCTCTTCTCTTGCGCCCATGGCTATGGAGGATGGAGCTTGGAGATGGAGGATGCTTGAGGATGCTTGAGCTAGCATCAAGAATCGTGGAGCTACCGGAGTGCAAGAGAGAGGAGGGTACTCGATCGAGCATCAAGGTAAGCTCACAACACTCGTAGGATCGACGGCGCGTTGGCTAAGTGAGAGATAGCCATTAGAGCTCCTTGGAATGCTTGAAACAATAAGCGGTACGTGGGTCTTGGCAGTTGAGCGAAAGCTCCCACATTTTGGTTTCGGTTGTTGGGACCAACGGATTCAAGCTTGAGCACTTGCGCGCCTCATATCGAGCATCAAAGTAGGGTGTTCATCCCTAAAACGGAGCTTGAGATAGGTAGGAAGTTGGGTGTTTTTTATCTTCAAAATAGGTAAGTATTTTGGGATATTCTGGTTGTTTGATGATTGGAAAACATGGAGAAATTAGTTCAATATTTTTCTTTCGATTTGTGTTGTGTTTAGAGTAGGTTAACAGTAGGAAATCACACCCGAGAGGCATAGGGTTTACCTTTAAAACAGTGAGAAAATCGAGGAAAACAGGGGGAAAATGGAGGTAATGCGCATTTGAATATGTAGAAATTGCTAGGAGAGTGATCTGTAGCGTCCGGGGAATGACCAGCAGGGTTATAAGTTCTGGAAGGACAAGGGAATCCTCATTTGCAACCAGCTGAGAGAGAGAGAGAGAGAGAGAGAGAGAACTTAGGCGACCGTTCAATCGATCAGGGCACGGAGTGACGTTGCTATCGGCGATCCCCTAGTATATAGATCTCTCCCCCATCACTCCAACATCACTCCTGGTAAATTTGGTAGTCTATAATCATCAATGTCTTGAGATTTAGGACGAATTTGTGCTCAAAAGTGCGTCGGGCCGACGGAATCGGACACTCGATTTAGTGTCCAATTTTCAGACTCGGACACTCGGACGCTCGGACTACCGTCCGATCGGACCAACCCATCCGACTCGGACACTCGGACGCTCGGACTACCGTGCGATCGGACCAACCCGTCCGACTCGGACACTCGAACGCTCGAACTACCACCCAATCGGACCAACCCGTCCGACTCGGACACTGAGATGCTCGGACTACCATCCGATCGGACCAACCCATCCGACTCGGACGAATTAGGACATGTCAGCAATCGAACCACATGCCTGGTTCGATCGGACCACTTGTCTGATTTTTGAAAATCAGACACCTAACCCTCGTCCGATTCTGAGACTCCGACTGCTCAAACTCGAACCCACCTGGTCCAATTCCTAGAATCGGACCACTGGTAAATTGGACCATTGGTAAATCGAACCACTAGAATCGGACCACTGGTAAATCGGACGTCCGATTCCCAGAGTTGGACACACCTTAGGCAAAAAAAAAAGGAAAAAACATCAAAACTTGACCCCCGCAAGCGACTGGAAGCGCAACCCGCTCCAGAACAACATGGCGAACACCTTGTAGGCAGCTCCCAATGTAGGAGTCAAGACCAAGGGACAGAGGGACAGTGCTGAAGCACTCCCTAGTGACCTAACGTGTTGAGAACAGAAATCCAATCGGAGGACCTGTGATCGACCCCCCCATGAACGGTAAGAAGCAGCGTAGACCCTAGAACCCACTAGAACGGCCAGGACTTGAGCAACAAAGCCTATCAAGCCCGAAACGAGCGAGAGTGAGTAAGACGCCGAGGAATTGCTTGCGGCACTCACATTGAATTTCCGCACTTGAAGTACACTTAAGAAAGCTGAGAGCCTGATTGGGCACAAGTACACGAGAAATGACACACTCACCAAGTGACCATAAATTGAGGTTTGTATTCAATAATCAAAGGAGCTCACTCAGATAAATCACTCAAGAAACCCACCAATAGGAGAGGACCCAAGACATAGACAAACAATTGAAGCGCAGGGTAGGACCAAGCAAGGAGCACCAACGACGAGGATCTGTCAAGACTATTCAACCTGATCGACAGCGCAGCGGGGCGCAAGAATTCGACCATGACAGAAGAAAACTCAGACCATCGGTCTAATGAGGAGCTTGATTTGAGTGTATTCCCAGATGCTATACAGCAGATGGTGAGCAGTTACGACGCGCACGCCCAATACGAGCACTGCGGCAGGACAGCAGACGCAATCATTGCAGACCTAGAGGAGGAGAGAAGGCTAGCCTGCAAGGCATTGCAAGGCATAGCTGATTATAATAGGGATCAACAGGCTAGGAGCCAAAGGCAAAGTATGGAGCTGCATGAGGTGCAGCGAGTGCTGAACTTGACTGGCCAAAATCGAACAGACCATGAGAGAGCACTAGAAGGAGACCTGACATTGAGCGAGCTCCTCATGAAACGGCTGCTCGATAACACCGCAGTAGAGCAGAGTGCCACCGCACTAGCGATGTCTCTGCTTGTAGGATTAGGGGAAAACCAGCGCTCAAAGAGCCAGGCCAAAATACTGATTGTTGCCAAGCAACTCGATAAGTACCAATTGCATGACGATCCATACAGCTTTGTTGAGCAGTTTGAGCAAGTCTGCGAAGCCAACGGCCTCAATGACCAGACTCAACGTTCGCAAACATTCGGGCTTTGCATAGGCGACAAGGGTAGGACGTGGTATACAAGCCTGGATGTCGTGGAACGAGCCAACTTCATTAATCTCAAGGATCTCTTCGTCAAGAGGTTCGCCGAGCCCGGATACTCCGATAACCTGCTAGTACGTTTGATGAATGTCAAGCAGAAAGAGAAGAAGGACATCCGCGACTACGTAACCCATGTGAGAAGTCTCTTTAAGAGAATCCCTCAAGGCGAGTGACCGACTAATAGAGTAGTTTCAACTGTATTTATCAGCGGAATTCGAGACGAGGAGTTATATAAGGCATTGGCAGGCAAGTCAAGCTTGTAGCGGGACGTGGTGGCTAGAGTTTTTGAGGAAGCCATCAGAGTCGACGACCAGCTGAAAGAGCGAAGCTCTAGGAGCTCAAATCTAAAAGAGACCAACCCGCAAAGCTCAGAGAGAACGTCAGCCTCTAGTGAGCGGTCAATCCCATCATCCCAAGATAAGGGGAAGGCCACCGAGACAGACCAAGGCTTGGCTAAGGTCAAGATGGAATTAGCCAAGATACAAGACATGTTGTGACGACCAACGCGGCCACACATCCAATGCATGTACTGTGGCAGAAACCACTTGCCGGCTAAGTGTCAAGACCCTAGGTCAAGACCTTGCGCTAACTGCGGTAGGTTCGGCCATGATGTCGCGCATTGCAGACTACCAAGAAGACTTCCGTACTCACAACCCTATGGCCAGTCTTATCTAGCTAACAGGCCGCAATCATTCTTCGGAAGGGGAGCCCCCTTAGCTCTTCCCGCGCCTAACGATATGAAACCAGCCGTCCCTAGAATGGACATAAATCCTACAAGCATACCTAGACCGCCTGGTCCTTATGTGGCCCACCCACCGAGCGATGCCCCAGTACACTACGTGGAGGAGCCAAATGATGAAGAGACCTACATGTACCCTTACGTCTCGCATGACGACGAGGGCAACGTGGTCCTCATGGATTATCGACCCGTGCTGGTGATGGCGTTAGGACGAGGACGAGGTAGAGGCCCGGTCACTTGTTGGACTTGTGGACACCCCGATCATATCTCATCACAATGCCCTGAAAGAGAGTAGCAAACCAGGGATAAGGCTGACCAAAGGTGCGCAGAGTGCAGAATCACCTGTTGAGAATGAGCAATCACACTCACTAGACAGCCTCTTTTGTATGGAGCTTCAGGGTCAAGGATATGCAGGCTAACTTATCCCATATGCACAATGGTGCCTACTGCAGTTTCCTACTTTCCTATAAAGCATTGTACTTGCTTCCTTTTCTTAATGCAATGATAGTACTCTTTTCTTTTCAGTGAAGTGTCAGTGTCATTGTCCACATACACAAGATTGTGTTTATGAGTCCAAGTCTCAATCTTGGAACCTAATTCACTTGTGTAACAAACAGTGTCTTGGTCTTCTCCATCATGAGTCCACTCTTCTCTTTCCATCCGCCATAACCAACTGCCATGCTCTAGATCCCGTAACCTTAACATGGTATCAGAGTGCAGCTGAGCATGGCTTAGCATGGTTCAGGTCCTCTCTCTGCTCTCTCAGTTTCTCACAATCTCTATCCAGCTCAGCTCAAGTGTTTGGCTTCATCTCCAACTCCATTTTCACTCTCTACCCCTTGGCAGCCATAGCCAACCTGCAACCTACCTCTGTTGGAGGAGCTGGATCTCCAGTTACAGGCATATCTTCACTTGCTTTCTTCTGGAGAAATGTTCCTTGACTCAGGGCGCTGCATCCTATCACTTCAAACACCAACATTGGTGAGCTACAGATCCAGCATTGTGAAAATTCGTCGTCGCTGTCCAGACTACGCTGCTGCTGATTCGTATGTCATATTCCGCCTGCACACGTCGCGATGCTGACGAAGATCATAGGGCTTTGATAGGCCTTGGAAAGAGCTACATTTCCATAAAAAAAGTTTTGGAAATGATCAACCATAGCTTCTGCAATCTGCAAAAAACCAGGCCTCTCTCTGAAACCCTAAACTGTCAGCCATAGCCAAAATCTCTCAAGCTTTTTTTTCCTCATTTTTCTCACTCCTGACACTAAACCAAGCTAAATCCCACTCTAATCCATTGACCCAGCATCAAATCAAGGAGGGGAAGAACCTGAGAAGATTGAAGAACGATCGAACGATCCTGAACAAGAAGAATCAAGCTCAATATCAACACTGACATAGTGTGTTTTCACACTGTCATTAACCGTGTCTCTTGACACATTGCAATCTGCTCTTCTACTGATAAAATCTCAGAATTCTGGTGTTGATTTGCTGCTAATCTTGCAACCTCAACATGGGAAAAAACTCTCCAAATGCTCGATTCAAAGGAGTCGAGTTCCACACTTGGCAAACCCGCATCAAGCTCATCCTGATGAAGAAGGGTCTTTGGGCCATCACAAATTGCAAAGAGAAGAAACCTCGAGATGCGGACCTTGTAGTTACTTGGCAGAAGAATGATGACAAGGCACAAGCCATCATCAAACTGGAATTGGACGACATCTACATTCATCATGTGGATGCCTATGACACGTCCCATGACACTTGGGATAAATTGGATACCCTATTTGGTGCACAGTCAAAGTCGTCTAAATATGGTCTATTAATTGAATTTTTTTGACTTGATATGAAGCCTCATAATCCCTGGCATCCCATCTGAACTACATGGAAAGCCTGCTTACTCAACTTGTAGGAATAAAGCTAAAAATGGATGAAGATGTCTGTATTGGTGTCTTGTTATAAAGTTTGCCTCCTACCTATGATAATGTATCAACCACTCTAACCAATATGTCTGATCCTCAACTTGTTGATATTAAAGCCTCTCTGTTAGAAGAATAAAAGAAACTTAAAAGCAAAGAAGAGCCCAGCACTTCAAAGGATGAACAAATGTTATATGTAAACAACAGATACAAAGGTAAAAAGGAACCACTCTTCTGTGACTTCTGCAAAAGGACCGGACATACTGAGAAGTTCTGTCATGCTAGGAAGAGGTCCCAAAAGGCCTATCTTGCAGCTATGAAAGAAGAAGAAGACCATGGACCAAAAGATGAAGAAGAAGATGAAGATGAAGACCACCAGGATCGGAAGGACAAGACTCATCAATCCTTTTACTGTCATAATTCTGATAGACTGTTTTAAAAGCCTTGTACTTCCTTGCCCTAATGCTTCCTACCATAAGCTTTGTAAACTCCTTATGTAACTTGGCATTACAGTCCCTGTACACTTTTTGAGGCCCCTGTTACAGCCTTTGGATGTCCATCATGTTTTGGTGCCCACACTTAGCCTTTTCTGCAACAGCCTCTGGTGTCTACCATGTTTGTGGTGTGCCCACACTTTGCAGGTGGTTCTCATTACAACCTCTACACACTTTGTGCCTTTCTAGTTGTGATTGAGGAGGGGTGTTGAGAATCAGCAATCACACTCACTAAACAGCCTCTTTTGTATGGAGCTTCAGGGTCAAGGATATGCAGGCTAACTTATCCCATATGCACAATGGTGCCTATTGCAGTTTCCTAATTTCCTATAAAGCATTGTACTTGCTTCCTTTTTTTAATGCAATGATAGTACTCTTTTCTTTTCAGTGAAGTGTCAGTGTCATTGTCCACATACACAAGATTGTGTTTATGAGTCCAAGTCTCAATCTTGGAACCTAATTCACTTGTGTAACAAACAGTGTCTTGGTCTTCTCCATCATGAGTCCACTCTTCTCTTTCCATCCGCCATAACCAACTGCCATGCTCTAGATCCCGTAACCTTAACATCACCCATCTTTTCGTAAACTGCCCAAAGCGAAAGCCATCCTCTAGCTCAACCACAACTTGACATCAGTCCCGTTGGGGCTGTTTGGTGTCGAAAACCCCGATGCGGAGGCCACACCTATTCCCTTGCGAGTTATGACTCGGGCCCAAACGAAACAGGCCGGCATCTCTCTACCGGGACCTAGCAATCTTGACGCAACCTCAATAGGAAAGAAAAGCCGCAGGCGGAAAAAGAAGAGATCGAAAGCTAAGGTCGCACTAAAGACCGAGAGTGCTACGACTCTACTCACGGGGAAGAAAGTCTCGGATGCAGAGGCAGAGACTTCAGCCCCTAAGACAGCCGAAAAGAGAAGTGCTAAGGTAGGGGAATACCCGCATCCGAAGCGACAATTAGAGGCCATAGAAAAGGTGAAGGAATGGGTGAGGGAGGCTCAACAGCATCTCAAGAACGCTGAACCCATCATAGAGGACGAGATCCATGATCTCTCCAGCATAAGGACGCCAATATCACCGCCTCAACCGAATCCACTGTGCCACAAGCAGTGCCACTGAGATCAAGCCTAGACGCAACAGAGCCGCAGATCAGCAGCGGCCAATGGCCCGGACAGTCTAGGCTAAAGGAAGGATGAGTATCTAACGATCTCCTGACCACGCTAGTGACCACCCCTATAACACATAGCGTGGGAGATCTGCTTAAACAGCACCCTGCCCTATGGCAAGACCTTAAGTAGTGGGTCAAAGGATCACACGAGTAGGTCGTGGCAGACCCTCGAGATCAGGATGTAGAGACACAATTGCCCAGTTTGACGCTGCACTCTGTGCCTAAATCCTTGCACGTCAACGCCTTTTGGGAAGGCTCTGAGATGCATGCAGTCCTGCCATTCCTAGCCCTGGGTGACACAACAAGGAAGGGAATTGTGGACACGAGAGCCGAGGTTAGTGTGCTTAGCCACGCAGTGCTTCAAACTTGGGAAAACCCACCTATCGAAGCTACTAGGTTTAATGTCATGCTAGCAAACGGTATGAGAGTGAAGCCATTCGGGGTACTGAAGAATTGGCCAGTGAAGAACGCAGGTATCCAATTCTCTGTCGACTTTATAGTCATGAAGGGAGTGGACTACGATGTCCTATTAGGCTGACCCTGGATGCGCAACACTAGAGTCATCGAAGATTGGGGTAATGGCTTGATCTTCCTTGGCAATAGAATAGACACCGTAAGAATAGAGATGGACACTTGGAAGACCTCACCAGTGGACCTAGATGCCATCTCTGCTATGCTCACGGGGAACACTCAGGTCAAGAAGCCCTATGGGTCCTTGACCAAGTATATCCCATGCCCAGAGGATGAGCAGGATTGGATGCACGTTCTCGCTACAATTGACCTGCCATTCTCAGACCATGAGGCGTATGAGTAGGCCATCAAAACGATCGGCAAGACCAACGAAGCACTCTCTACACCAGTCTGCATGATGGCAGCAAGCCTCCATGGAAAGCCTAAGACTGTCACCTTCCAAGTGCCATCCAACAAAAGGGAACTCCAGGGGGTACTGGAATACCTAATGGATCAGCTAGCTAGCAACCCAGCTGCCAACTTCAAACCACTCCAGGATCTCTTAGAGGATTCCAAGTGGCAGGGTGCACGAGTTGAACCTCATGTATAACTGGGCCCTGGTTTCTGACCAATGACATGAGGCATACCAAGCCCTAGGAGATGACGAGTAGTCGAATGACAAAGATTCCTGCGATGAATATGAAGACTGCCAATCCTTCAGGAATGAGAGTGAGGGTGAAGTGGATATCATAGAATACGACACTGAAGGACAAGAAATTGAGCAGATACGAGCAGATGCCAAGCCCCAGAAAAGGCAGGCCCTTAGAATGGAGCAAAGAGTCATGCGCATGAAATGTGATCGTGCTTGGTTGGAATGCATAGGAGCCGTAGACCTTGAGCAAGCGGGCCTAGCCCAACCAGGAATGACATCAATACTTAGAGCCGAGTCGCCATCTGAACTGCGGCCACCAGGGGAGACTACCTCTTCTAGCGAAGATGGAGGGTTTGACTCTGAATCGGAAGTTACTTCAGATAGTGACCCAGAGATCCCTAGGCCGCCCATGACCAGACGCACCAAGGGGGACTTACCCGTGCACCTAAGGCGCAGATGGTTAAGGCAGGATAAGGCAAAGTACCCCAGGGATACACGATCAGATGAACAGCGAAAACCGCAGGACCTCCCTAAACGCTTCACTAAATTCAAAAAAGGGGATAGGTTAGTGGTCCTGTTAGGTGCCAAGCGTCAAGGGCAGACGAGCGAACCAATCGAAGGACCAGCCAAGGTCAAGGAGGTAGACCTAGCCCTGGAAGGGGAGACACCCCGACCAGTGTTCATTGCTAATGGCTTGACTGGTAAAGAAGAGTTGAGTCTTGTCGCTCTCTTGCGGGAGTACATAGACGTATTTGCCTGGTCCTTAGAAGAGCTACAGGGGGTAGGTCCGAGTGTTGTGACTCACAACATACCCATGACATCGGATGCAACGCCGGTCAAGCAGCGACCATACCCTATGAATCCAAAACACGCTCATGCTATCAAAGAGGAAATTGACAAGCTGATGAGAGCTGGATTCATTTACGAAATTGAGCACACAAACTGGGTATCACCCATAGTCATTGTGATGAAGAAGAACAGCAAAATTTGAGTGTGCGTCAATTACAAGAAGGTGAACGCTGCTACGAGGAGAGACAAATATCCCTTGCCGTACACCGAGCACATGCTTGAGAGGGTGGCAAGCAAGGAAGCCTATAGTTTTCTGGATGGCTTCTCAGGGTACAACCAGGTGCAAGTGCATCCTGTAGACAGGCACAAGAATGCCTTTGCCCACTGAGTGGGGTGTCTTTGCATACATAGTCATGCCCTTTGGGTTGACCAATGCCCCTACCACTTTCCAATGCCTCATGTGCACCATCTTTAAAGACATGCTTTGCAAGGAGTTAGAGGTCTTTGTCGACGATCCGTGTGTGTCCATTCGACCTGGATCGAACACTTAGACAAACTCCGCGTAGTCTTTGAACGGTGTCGCTTATATCGTCTCTCTTTGAACCCCTTGAAGTGTCAGTTTTGGGTGAAGCATGGATGCATCTTAGGACACGTGGTGTCAAAGAACGGCATTGCCACTGACTTCTCGAAGGTCAGGGTTATTATTGACCTTCCATCCCCAATTAATTACAAGGGAGTTCAATGCTTCTTAGGTCACATAGGATACTATCTGCGGTTTGTGCTGAACTACGCGTGATTGCCAGGCCATTGTACAAGCTGTTGATTGTCTTCGAGTGGACCGAGGCATGCCAACAGGCATACAAAGAATTGAAAAATGCTCTAACAACAGCACCAATTCTACGAGCCCCAGATTGGACCATTATCTTCTACGTGCATATCGATGCCTCTAAGTTTGCCGTGGGGATAGTGTTGTGCCAACCTGGTGAGCATAACTTAGATTACCCGGTGAGCTTTGCTAGCAGACAACTCACTGAGACAGAGATGAATTATTTGACAACAGAAAGGGAGGGATTAGCCATGGTGTTCGCCGTGAAGAAATTCCGGCATTATCTATTGGCCACACCTTTCATCTTCTTCGTGGACCATCAAGCCCTGCTCTATTTAGTGAACAAACCTTGTGCTACAGGATGCATAACTCGATGGCTCCTCTTGCTCCTAGAGTTCGATTTCTACGTGGTGGTACAAAAGGGAAAACAGCATTACATGGCGGATCACATGTCCCGTATACCCACAGGAGAAGCCGCTAGACAAGGCATCATTGACGAGTTACCTGACGCCCACTTATTCCACCTGTCCAGCGAGAGAGATCTATTTAAGGCTGATCTAATGCCATACTAGACAAACGACATAGTTCAAGTGCTAGAGCACAGGCTACCTAAACGACCAATAGAAAAGGCTTGACTTAAATGCTTGATCCTGAAGATCTAGCCCTACCAGCTGATTGCAGGCCAACTCTATAGGCTGGGGCAAGACGGACTGCTGCGTATGTGCGTGTGTGAGCATGAGATGCATGATGTGCTCTCAAAGGTGCACAGCGGCATCGCGGGAGGATACTTTAGCGGAGAAATAACAGCACGGAAGGTGCTGCAGTCTCAGCTATGGTGGCCCATGCTTTTTCGCGACGCCACGCAATTCGTCAAGCACTGTGACGAGTGCCAACGGACAAAAGTCCCGATTCGTAAAGATAAAATGGAGTTGATCCCAATCATTGCTCGTCAACCCTTCGAAAAATAGGGAATTGACTTCATAGGACCCATCAGTCCTGCGGCGTAGTACTCACAAGCCAAGTACATCGTAGTGGCCACAGATTACCTCACGAAATAGGCAGAGGGAAGAGCCACACGAAAAAATGATGCTAGGATGACTGCCAAGTTCTTATGGAAGCAAGTGATCTCGCGCTTTGGTTGCCCCATCGAGCTGGTTAGCGACCAAGGCACACACTTCATCAACGAAGTGATAGCACATCTCCTATCCACCTTTCTTATCATCCATCGCAAATCCTCACCATACTACCCTCAGGCTAATGGCTAGGCAAAATCAACTAACAAAATTCTTATCAACGTCCTTACTAAAGTAGTCTCAGCCTCACAAAGCGACTGGGACAACAAGTTAATGGAAGCCTTGTGGGCCTACTGCACAGCTTATAAAACGGCCGTTGGCCAAACCCCCTTTAGGCTGACCTATGGGACTGAAGCAATTCTACCATTACAATTCTTCGTCCCCAACCTGAGAATAGCACTCCAAGAATGATGGAAAGGTAAGGAAGCATGGACGCAACGCCTGGTCGAGCTGGAACGCCTATCAGAGACTCGTATTCTAGCTACCCACGCGCTTATCTGCGAGAAAGCCCGACGCAAGAGCTGGTTTGACAAGCATGTCAAGCAGCGCGAGTTTGAGCAGGGTGACTTAGTGCTCCTCTACTCAGTTAAAGGACATAAGAAAAAGATGAAATTCAAAGGTCTCAGACCCTTCAAGGTTCGGGCAATTAGCCGAACCGGTAATGTCGAGCTCGAGACCCTAGACGGTGAAGGAATAGGCTTCTTCAATGGCAGTCATGTCAAGAAGTACTTCCCTCCCACTCATCCTTTGCATGAGCCACCAATGCTAGAACCGCCGGTCAAAATACGAGTAGCCACAATCACTGAAATCAACGATGATGATGAGGAAGCTGTAGAACCCACTTACCTCCGTGTCACGGTCACTGCCAAGCAAACATGTGCTTTCAACGCCTTGATTGATGAGGGAGCAGACTTCAATGTCTTAACGCACAAGCATTGGATCCAACTGGGCAAACAACTACTTCAACCCACGACTGCCAAATTAAGCCCATATGGGGCTCAATCTTACGCACTTCTCGGCAAGTGCAGAGTTCATGTTTCTATCGAGTCTGAGACTATTCCAATGTTGTCTTACGTGTTGCCCAGTGCTACAGACGCAGGCATGGAGTTGTTGCTCGGGCGAACCTTCAAAAAGCAGACTCACTGCAATGTTGATTATGAGTCACAGCGCATCCACCTAGCAATCGGCAACGTGCGCATTGTCACAGCTTTCAACAAGGGCTGCGCGACACCATCACCGTCCGTGGGGCCACTGATAGAAACATCCGTAGGCAAGATTACGGAGGGGGATAGTGCGCATCCGCCGCTCCCAGACTTCCATAAATCGCAGCCCGCAACAACCAAAATAAGGACCCAACAGCCTCACTTCCAATGGGTGCCTAAACAGCCGCAACAATTGCCTAGGAGTCGACGCATCTATCCCCATAAGACCCAGAACTCTAAACCTAGGAGGCCAAGACGCAATCACCGAAAGCGCCGCGTGATTAAGCAAATATGGGTCCCTAAAACCCTCTTGCGTGCGCAAGGCTACTATGAGGGAAATGCCTCACTGTAGATCCCTAAGGCCCCTACAGCCAAAGGCACCAATCCTACCCCACCCTCAAGCTTGATCAGCCCATGTCCCCCAACACCTCAAGACCATAGGCTGCAGTGCTCTCTAGAGCCCCAGCCATCTGACTCATCTACGTTTTGGCCCAAGGGAGTTGCATAAACCTATCGGCCCAAGTAATAGCCACCGCCACATGTGGCATCATCCGACCAAGTCAATCCGACTCTCCACCGCAAAGCTGACTGCGGCAGCCCAGCCGCTGTGACTGACCCTAACCCACCCACCTTACAAACAGCCCGGTTGCAAGCTCAAGGAGACTCCCAATCGCAACTATGTACTGTCAAAGCCTCTAGTTCTAGCAAACTTCAACCACCCGTCGGCCTTACGCCCTCCTATGAACGGAAGTCATTTCTAGCGCTAGCCACTGACCTTGCGAAGGACACCGAAGATAATGTGGTGGACTGCATCAAATGGCTCGATGCCACCTTTGTGTCACTAGCCCTTAGCTATGACCACTTGGACTTGGGTCTATTAGCGGAACCCTTTGCAAAAAAAGTGCGCGATATGTCTTGCTCTTGGGAGACTTTTGAATTCGCCTTTGCACAGGCTTCTCGCTCTGTTGTTGCTGAGTTGCTCGGTAGCAAGGTCTCCAAAGAGCAAGCCATTAAGCAATGCCTCATCATGTCATATGATCAACAGACCACTTCTGCTATCACTGACCAAGAGATCGCAAGGTTATCCCACCTTGCTGATACTGGATCACCCTTCTTAAGGCAGTGGTACACTCTTAGGTTGCAATGGGAGATTGACGGATGTCGCATAATGACCAACGCCGAACAACGCCGAGCCATCAAAACGGCAGAATATGATCCCACCTATGTCGCGCCTACCTCGTATAGAGTGTTAACCACTCTTCGGGGCTGGCTCATGGACGAGCATATCACGAGGCATCCCTATCTTGACCGCCTCTTAATAGAGGAAGAGCTCCACATCACAAGTCGAGTCGACTCTGGTGACTTCCTCACAGATGTCCTCACATACATCACACACGTAGGAATTCGACCCTTTGATCTAGACCACGCCGCTCAACTAGAATATAACCCCAACCTCTATGCTTGGCTCCTGAACAAATAGAGCGACGCCCTTTATGCTGAAAGCCATTGGCCTCGCAACCTCCAATCCTTGGACGGATTCTTCTTTTCCAAAGGGGGAAGGGGTAATAAGGGAATAAGGTGGAATGTAAAAAATAAACAAAATAGAATCTAAAAAGTAAACCAAGTAGGAAACACCAGTTAAATTTGAAAAGCAAGGGTAAGATGTAATGGTAAAGTTCTGGGAGACTATGTTCAATAAAATCTGCTATGCTTTTATTCTTCCAGCAAATTAGTTGTCAAAAGCACTAAAAGTGGAAATGGTTGAACTTGCAGGTGGCGATCATGGCAAGCCAGGACAAAGCGGGGAAGCTCCCCTTCTCGGAGGAGGAACAAGTAAAGTGCGGCCTCACGGTGGAAACGAGAGCCTTCAACCAGTTAAAGTTCTGCCACGTCTTCAACCTTGAAGACGTGGCCATCGAAGAGCCAGCGGTAAGCCAAATCATAGAGCAGTGCCACCTGCACAAGTGCTTGGACGTAGTGGGTTGAAGGGTGGATTACACCCAGTGCGCTGATTTCTTGCGCACCTTCAATAGGAACAGAGGCACCATCACGGTGCGCAACAATGAAGCCACCAGATAGGTGCAGATCGAGCTGACCCCTAAGTTGGTGGAAAGGGCATTAGGACTCTCGAATAAGGTAGAAAGAAAGCTGAAAAGAGACATCTATGCCATGTTGGGAATGGACAAGGTGAAGGTCCATACCAATGATGGAATTAGCCTGGCGGACATCCCCAACCCAGAAATCCAACTGCAGGCAAAGATGGTGCACGCCTTGTTCTCAAGCCAGAGGTACAATAGCATAATGAGCCGAATCAATGTACCTCTGCTCGACAGCATTGCGGCGCAATCGCTAGACGAGATGAACCTTAATGGGTTTGTGAGGAAAACAATAGAGCCTTTGGCTAAGGCCCTGGCAACAGGAGGAAGAGCCATTGGAGGGGAGTCCCCGTCATCCCGATCAACCCGCAAGGCATCATCCTCCAAAGCCTCCACCATAGGGTTTGGAGGTGTCCTTACGGCAATCATCCAAGAAGCACTAGGGGAAGGACGAGCAAGAGAAGACAAGAAGGGAGGCGATGAAGGAAGTGACGAGTCACCATAGGTTTTGGAGGTGTCCTTACGGCAATCATCCAAGAAGCACTAAGGGAAGGACGAGTAGGAGAAGACAAGAAGGGAGGCGACGAAGGAAGTGACAAGTCACTGTCAAAGTCCCTGCCTCACACAGAAGAGCAGCAAAGGTCGTCAGATGAAACGAAGACTGACGTAGACGAAGAGGGAGAATCCCAGGGCACCCCACAGAGGCATGCGGAACAACGAACCAAAGCCCTGCATGGAAAAAGAGAAGAGGAGCAAAAGAAGAAAGAGAAGGAAGATCTGGAAAGGGCTCGAAGGGAGTCAATCAAGGATGAGGAGGAGAGAAAAAAGAAGACCGAGGAGGAGCTGAGAAGGAAGGAAGAGGAAGAAATAGAGCTGGCCACTCGTCGCTCCATCGAGGAGCAGCACAAAAGAGACGAGGAAGGCACAGAGAGCCCGCACCAAATGGAGGCACCTGGTTCCAATACTAGTGTATCGAAAATCACACCCCTACCCCCAACAAAAGGAAAAGAAAAAGATCTGATGATGCCAACTCTCCCCCTCTTCATACCTTCCCTGCCAGCCACTCCTATCATGATGACATCCCCTGCCACCGCCACCCAAGGTTCCACCCCAAAAGTCGATGAGAGCAACGTGGTCACGTGGCTACAATTCTTGGTGGAACAGGAGCTGGCAAGAGAAGCGGCCGTGGCCACCCCAGCATCAGGAGTCAAAAGGGCAGCCACGGCTGAACTGGAGCCAAGGTCGGAGCTGAAGAGGCAGAAAACAGTAGACGTTGTCACCACCACCACCATGCCCCACTCCCCACCTCCAGTAGGCCAATACGACGAATATGTTAAGGAGCTGCTCTCGCAGTTAGAAAGGGCCAGGGAAGAAAGGAGGACAGCCGTGGAGAAGCTAGCAGCAGAACGAGAATCACAAGCTGCTCTCCAGCTGGAGAGAACAAAGCAGATAACAGAATATCAAAGGAAGATCGCTGCGCTCAGGGAGGAAGCCAGTAATAAAGAGGCAGAGGAATTAAAGGCCATGAAGGAACATGACGCTGCTTGGGAAGGAAGGAGAAAATTCTTGATGGAGCATCTCAACGGGGAGAGGGAGACCAATGCTCACATTTGGCGCAAGAATGATCAGCTATCTGCAGTCAACTCGGAACCACAAAGCCAGCTTGACAAGATGAGACAGGAGGCTGCAGAGCTGGACCAGTTAAGGAAAGAGCATGTGCGAAGGATGCAGGTGAAGCTGGACCAGCTCAATGCACAGATCGCCGATGAACGCCAGGAACAGTCTCGCCTGCACCGTGAGCTCGAGGCCCAGCAGCAACGACTCATGGCTATGACCCTCCATCAGGGGGAGAGCCTGGAAGACATGGAAAAAAGAGCAAAAGAATGGGCTGATCACAATGAGGGGAGAATACGGGACTTGGCACGCCGGCTAGCCAAAGCCGAAGGAGATAGGGTGCTGGCCTGAGAATCAGGCAGAGGCGGCCCAACTCTCCATGATAGCCCAGCAACACACCTTCCTCAATACACTGCTACACTCCACCAGACCGGAAGGAAACGAAGCCAATGATCAGTGCAGAAGAAACTAACCATTGCACGCAGAGCTTTAACAACAGGCCTGCACATGCCACTGCAGCTAAGAGGCCCGCCACAGAGCCTAGAGGAGCAAAGAAGATATCTTGCATAGGTAGGCCTGACGGCGCAGGAAATAGATGAACTTGGTTTCACATAGGCAAAGGCACAAGAAGACGTGCAAGCAGAAGGGGGTGAACCGGAGTTCGATCTGGGACCTCTGGAGGAGGAATACGTCCCACCACCCCCTCAGCCACAACAAGCGGAAGTGCAGCCCCCTGATACGTCTACGGAGAGAAGAGCAGCCCAAGCTAACCGCAGGAAAGAAATGGTAGAGAAGGCAAGGAAAAAGCTGAATATTAGACCTATTCCAAGACAGCCTGCCCCTCTCCTACCGCGCCCTCAAGATCCCCCTGTTGAATTCCATGCCGAATTGATTATCTGGGAATAGCAGGAATATAATCGCGACCCCTTCGACTTGAGTTTTGAGTTTCCCGCTACCTTGAACAGAGTGCTGCCCATTCAACTTGTAAATGACGTCATCGCTATGGGTGCAAGGCTCAAGGCCAAGTGGTTAGCGGAGCGCGAGGCCCACCCAACTGCTTGGGGAGTCGAGGACCGCGAATTTTGGTAGCATAAAGTCTTCCAGGTGCCTAGATCGGTGGAAGGCTATAATTGCCAATCCACCTGGAGAAGACGCATTTTGTATGTCAACCTTGACGTGTGGATGGCATTTTGCAACACCCTCCCTTCCGAGAGAAATGACCCTATCTTCATGCCGTATCCTCGAAGGGTAGGGGTCGACTTTAATCCGTCCATCCACGGCAGGTTCGACTTTCCTATTATCTATAACACCAATAGCACCTCCCATAGGGATGCCCTTCTCTTCACCCTCCCCGATTTGTACAACTCTATAGATAGATTTCTTAGCGACTTCACCTCCTGTCCTGATCCCGCCTTCATAACCACTTGTAATTGTCTTAGACTAATTAGGATCCTAGTCCACCAAGAACCCGTACCTCAAGAACGCCACCTCCCACCCCTCTATTTCGACCCCAACGCCATAGATAGCAGCACCATGACTCGCCTCATGATGCGCGCTTCTCTTTTCCCATCTTTTTGTGTTGCGCTGCTCGAAGATATGAGGGACAGCAAATTCACCCAGTGCAACCACCCCTTTCTTTCTACCACCACTCTCAAAACCTACCTCAACCTCAAGGGCTACTTGTTGAGTCGAAGATTCCTTAACAAGGCCTCCTGCCCTCCCCCATCCCCTACCCACCATTCAGATGACGAGGAGTAAACTCCTGTCATGCCCTTGTATCGCTTGTCTCCATGTATACGCCTCTTTATGAAACAAAGAAGAAGAAGAAGAAGAAGAAAGAAGCACCACAATCACTGCACCTAGGGTTCTTTCTAGCCCCCTCCCCACTTCACACTTAGGGCACATCAAGGGCAGGACTTTCAGACTTGTCACCCTAAGACTTGCACCACACCTTCAACGAAGCACGAACTGGGTCCTCAAGTGTGGGACATTACCAAGGGCTTACCCAAGGTTAGACCCATCTCCCAGTTCCACTGCCACGGGCACCACACACTACATGGCGAGACAGACACACCCCTTAGGGAGTGCACAACTTTTCTTGCAGGTTATGTTTGACTTTCAAGAAATGGCTACCCACGAAAGAGGATCACCCACGGCATCCTTTAATGATCAAAACTTCTTTTCAGGTGCTGGCATCTAGCCATCTGCCTGTTGATGGCTACCATGATTGAACCAAGTCAAGGTAGAACTGCCATTGGCATAGATCTTGAAATCTCATCGTCCAATGATCCATGCCCAATGCCTCAAGATCTACGGATCACTTATTGATTCCACAAGCCTGAAGACCTTCAACTCAAAACTGAAGACCTTCAATTCAAAGACAAGGATCTTCAATCAAAGCCAGGGATTTTCAAGGCAAACAGCGTTAGGGGGGTTTCTCCAGAATAAATCCCTCCAATACCATCCTCCTAAGGGATTGCTTATTGCTTCAAGCATTTCGAATACTCAAGAGATGACCGACTACATAAGGGGCGCCACAACAATGTGAAAGTTGCCGAGCATCTTCATGGAGCCTAAAGCACACCGAAATCTTTCCTGGTCATCGTCCTTAAACTCCATCACCTATCATTCACCCAACCACCTTGGCAGCAATGTCACCCACCTCCCTGTTCCGCCTAGTAGTCGACCTAACTAGCCACTACATCCCACTGCAATGCCATGGGACTGGCACTTGGCTAGGAGGGGGGTAATGTTACGTGTGTCCCGCAGCATAGAGGAGCAAAAAATTAAAAAAAAGGAAAATAGCAAAAAAGGCGTAGGATAAAAGCAAAAAAAGGCACCTTGACCGATAACCAGTCTGAAAAGTTTAAATGTTCGGGCACGACCCTCAGAAAGCCTCGATGTCGGCCCGAGACAACAAAAGAGAAAAAGGGCGCACCATTAAAATGTGGGAGTGCCCCCGAATCTTTGTAAAAGAGTGCCAGGCTCGCTCCTATGCAAAGTGTACGCATTAGTTGGGAATAGGATAAATTAGAATGGTGGGAAATGGGAAAAATGGCCTAGGCTACAGCCGGCCATGTAAAAGAGGGAAAAGGGGATGACCGCCCAAAAAGGATTTAGGGCTTTGTATATAAAGTTGAAAAGTGAATGAGAAGCTCATTCTTTGGTGTGTGGCAAAAAGAGTCTTCTTCTTCCTCTCTTCTTGTCTCCTTCTTACTTGTGTGTGCTCTTGAGAGAGGGAGTGTGAGAGTGTGAGGGAGTAAGTGAGTGTGAGAGTGGGGAATCAAGAGGGTGAAACTCTTCACCATCTCCTCTTCTCTTCTTCTCTTCTCTTCTCTTACGTGCGCGGCTATGGAGGATGGAGCTTGGAGATGGAGGAGGCTTGAGGATGCTTGAGCTAGCATCAAGAATCATGGAGCTACCGGAGTGCAAGAGAGAGGAGGGTACTCGATCGAGCATCAAGGTAAGCTCACTACACTCGTAGGATCGACGACGCATCGGCTAGGTGAGAGATAGCCATTAGAGCTCGCTTGGAATGCTTGAAACAATAAGCAGTCTGTGAGTCTTGGTGGTTGAGCGAAAGCTCCCACACCACACATCAAACCACCGCAGATATCCCCATACTTAAAACATGACCATCACGAGAAACAAAAGGTGTAGGGTTAGAAAAACTTGGCCCATGTTGCCAAGGATTGAAGTTGATTGTCGATGTCATGTGCGATGTCGCAGTCGGCTGTAGGAGGTACGAAAGTGTCTTCACGGCACACATCCAATGTGGTAGGGACCATAAATGAGCACCCAAGGAGACAGAGTGACTGAAAAAATCATGGGAACTCAGCGATGATAAAGGATATTGCACTCAGCTCACAATCACTAAAATGGAATGAAAGAATAGTCGCTCGCCCCACAATAGACATTGCTTGATTGAATAATGATGGAAACCCAGTTTCACACCCGGTTTAGAAATCAACAAGGGAGATGGTTCAGAGGGAGTATGCCAGTGTGCACAATTGATGGTGCATTAGTGTTTTCAACCCCGTCTGGCATAGGTGCAAGTAGAAAGGCCAAGGAGTCGTGTAGGGCAGTGTACCAAATAGGGTGACATAACCTATGGTGATGGTAGAGACCCATCCCGTGTGTGCATAAGGAAACGAGGATATACTGACGCCAAGTGTTGTAACATTCCTTAATCAGCACCTCTCAATTTTTATTTGAGGAAACATTAGTCACACTTAGCCCCCCCTCTGTGTCACTCTCTGTTGATAAATACTTGAGGGCAACCCATTCCTAAAACCATTGATGTTATCCTCATTGTCACTTATGGAGAGGGTGTATGCCTTGTGTGCAATTGATGGTGTAATTGTGCATCCCGCCATGTGTTGGCATACAGTGCAAGAAGGAAGGCCAAGGAGCCTCATAGTGTCGTGCACAGTAACAAGTTTGTGCTTTCTACATTGAGAGGCCCATCCATGCATACAATGCTCCATTCACACATCTCACCTCTCAATTGGATATAAAGGACAAGGACTGGTCACTCAGCCCACCCTCTATCTTGCACTCTGTTGATGCATACAGAGGGCATCCCATACTCACATTCCCATTCGGTTATGATGAAAGCTCACAACGCTCTAGTTTTGTCGATGAGGATCAACTTCATTTGGTTGATGGTGTCAAAGTGGATTGGTTGATGTAGAGGAATACCTAGGGAGATAGCCAGTAAGTTCGGTCCTTGGATTGCATGTTGGAAACTTAGTCTATTGTAGGAATCAGAAGCACCGATGAGGTTATATAATTCAATGCACCAAGGGAGGCGGCTCAAAATTTTCTTTTGCAAGAGTTCAGCTAGAGATTTGGCGATCTTGGATTGTGGGGTGTTACCACCTTTTCCACACCCAGCTTCCCGTCCAAGGGTGTATGCCACTTTTTCTTGGAATGAGGCTTGTTATGATAGGGAATTGCTTCCTTTTCTCCAATAACAATTTTATTTTTATTTTTTTTCTTTTGCCCTACTCCTAAAGGTGTTTCCACCTTTTCTCGAAGAATAAGTCAGCATGACAAGGACCAAATTCCTTTTCTTCCATGACTGATATATTTTATTTTTATTTTATTTTTTTTCTTTCTTATTGTATTTGAAGCATAGAATGGCAGGAACGTCATGTATCAGAACCATCCTCGCCACCTAAATTGCATCAAATGGAAGGAAAGCCAAGGAGGAGAAGAAGATGAATGCAAGGGGCTAGCAGAACTAAACCATATCATCATGATCAACAAGAGGGTTATCATGAGCATTAGGTAAATGCATAACGACCTTTGTGCAAGGAATGAGGAAGCTATCGACGATGATTGTCAAGATCTCCAGGGAGGGTAATACTTCTTGAGGCGATAGCCATTAATAAGAAAGGGATCATTCAAAGCATTGATTGTCTGGACCTGGACTGAGCCATTAGAATTGACGGCAAGTACCTTATAAGGGCCCATCTAACATTGTTGAAGCTTGCCTGGAAACTTGCCAAATCGGGAATCATAAGCTAGGACTAAGTAGCCTTTCTTGAACTCCTTCTGCTTGATGAAGCTATCATGATAGACCTTTCTGTGAGCTTGCGTGGCTTCCATGCACTATAGGGCCATCCTATGGATCTCATCAAGACACTCCAAGTGTAAGAGACGGATTTGTAGGGACTCATAATCTCCCAAGCATTCTTTGATGGCCACACGCAATGAGGATAGCTTGAGCTCAACAGGAAAGACGGCTTCTGTTCCATACACCAACTTGAAAGGAATTTGTCCTATAGCCACCTTATGGAAGGTTCTGTATGTCCAAAGGGCCTCTATAAGTTGATCATTCCAATCACGATGATATGCAGTGAATTGTTTTTGTCATAATCGAGCAGAGGATGCGATTGACAAATTCGACTTGGCCACTGGATATGGGGTAATAAGGTGTGGACTTACAATGGTGACGGATCTTGTATAGTTCTATCAACTCTTCCATAATCTTGTTAAGGAAGTGAGTACATCGAGCTCTAGGGGACTACCAAAATGGGTGATGATGTTCTCGTACACAAACAGGGCCACGTTGTTGCCATCATCCCGCTTTAGAGCTTTAGCTTCACACCACTTGGTTACATAAGTTTGTATAGACCAAGATGTATCTATTCTGTTTCCTTTTGGTTGGCGGATCAATGGGGACCACGAAATCGATTCCTCACTTCCTGAATGGCTTTAGGGGAAGAATAGGTTGCAGGGGCATGGCACTGGATTTGGTAGGCTTTCCCATTCATTGACAAGCATCACACCGTTTGTAGTAATCATAGGCATCCTTGTGGAGGGTTGGCCACCAATGTCCTGCAAGTAAGACATTTTTGGATATCGCCTCTCTTGTGAAGTGTCCACCACAGGGCTCATCATGGCATGCTTTAAATACGATGCCAATCTCTTCTCCTACCACACATCTTTGCAAGACTTTATTCTTGCCTTTCTTGTACAGAGCACCTCTTAACAGGGTTAGGGGGTTTATTCCAACATAAGCTTCTTCTTCTCACCACTCGAGATACCTGGGTTGCCAGGAGGTTGGCTATGTCTGTGTACCATGGGGTAACTATTTTGACGAGAAAAAAGGAAGCATCAAGAAGGTCTGGATCATCTTGCTCTTTTTCATCATCGCTTTGAGGGATTCGCAACAGTTGATTAGCTAGGACATGAGAGCGACTAAGTTTGGTAACCACTTCAAAGTTGAACTTTTGAAACAAAAAAAGCCATCTCATCATTTTTCCCTTCACATTGGCCTTGTTCATTAGAAAGGACATGGCTTCATTGTCCACATAGAATTTGAAATGCATCGATATTAGATAATATCGAAACTTCTCCAAGGCAAACACCATTGCTAGACACTCAAGCTTCATTCACTATCTAGTTCTGCTCTCTGTCGGTTACTTTCCAGCTTGCATAATAGATAGGTTGATCTAACTTAGAGGGGCCCTTTTGGCATAAGACTGCACCTAGGTCTTCAACTGATGCATCAGTATGCACATGGAACTCTTTCGTCTAATCAGGAGGCTACAAGATGGGTGCTTGAATCAAACATTGTTTTACGGTGTTGAATGCCTCGCCACAATCATTGGTCCAAGTGAGCTTTGCATCTTTTCTTAGGAGTTTATGCAAAGGGGCTACCTTTGTCGCAAAGTGTGTGATGAATCTTCTGTAATAGCCCACATGGCCAAGGAATCCCCTCAATTGTTTAAGGTTGGTTGGGGCTGTCAAGGTAGCAATCTTCTCAATCTTAGTAGGATCTGTTGCTATCCCTTTTGCAAAGACAATGTGACCTAGAAGAACTCCTGATGAAACTCCAAAGACACATTTGTTGGGGTTAAGAGAAATCCCATACTCTCAACATCTGTCAAAACCTTGCTCTAAGTGTCCTCAATGCTCACAGATTATGCTATAGGCATAGAAGTCATCGAGGTACACCTCAATGAAATCATATAGATGGTTCTAGAAGGCAACCATCATCACTCGTTGGAAAGTAGCAGGATCATTACAGAGCTCACACGGCATCACTATGTAAGCATAGGTTACCCATTCTATTGTGAAGGTCATTTTGGATTGATCTTCCTTGCGATTTGGACTTGATTGTATTCGCTGAATCCATCCAAGAGGGAATAGAGCTCATGGCTTGCCACTGTGTCCAACAGTTGATTTGTAAAAGGGATAGGGAAATGATCCTTCTTTGTCTTGGAATTTAGCTTTCAAAAGTCCACACATATTCACGCTTTCCTGTTTTTCTTGGATACCACCACAATGGGCGAAACCCATTCACGCTATTGGATAAATAAACTCAACTTCAAGGAGCTTCAATAATTCGGCCTTCACTAGGGTAGAATAATTTAGATTAATGGGACTCTATCTTTGCCTCACAGGTCTAGCATCAGGTTCTAAGTCCAAGTGGTGTTGGCATACTGTGGGATCAATCCCCTTTAGATCTTTATATAACCATGCAAACATGTCTAAGTTCTCTTTTAGTAGGCCTCGCAAGACCAATTGTTCTTCTTTTGGAAGATTTAGACCCATCTTTAGGTGACGTTTAGTACTGCTAGCATCTACAAATGTCAATTTATTTTCACCTTCCACTTCACAGATAAATGTCCCATAGACTACTTCTAGGTGGAGATCCGACTCTTTCAAGGGAGTGGTCTCCTCTGCTGATAATTCACTGAATTTGATGTCCTCTTTTAATGGAGGCTAAGCTTGCTCTTTGGGAGAATGAAAGGGTATCATTGTGGTTTTGGGTTTGGGTTAGGGATGAGTTACTTCTTGGCTCGAAGATTCATCTTCTGAAGATGCATCCAAGAATGTCACATAACAGGAACCTTTTGTTTTCTGTTTGGGTTGCCAAACTCAGGGTCGTTGGCAAGGTGCATCATCATCATCTTCTTTGAGGAAGGGTAACTTTGGGTGACAAGAGCGACAGTTGAAGGAAGGCCTATTCTTCTTAATCCATTTCTTATAAAGGCTTTGCTTATGACATGACTCATTAATCAGTCCAAAGGGTAACATAATCATTATATCGAACAGAAAGGGATCTTTTTCTTTTGAGGCTTCAGGAACTTCTTCCTCATCTTTTCCTTCAATGAGTAGGATTGAATCTTCTAGCTCGCTTCCATAATCTTCGTCTGCATTATCACCTTTGTCCTCTTCAGGTTCTTTTTTTGCCCAAAGGCGAAGACTGCCAAGATCCAAAAACAGAAGAAGGAAAACTTAAGCAAGGAAGAGAAAGTTGAGTTGAAAAGAGCACAAGAAGAGTCCAAGAGAATGGAGGAGGAACGAAGGAGAAAATAAGAGGAAGAATTTAAAAGAATCAGAGAAGAGTCAAGTAGAGCCGAGGAGGAGAGGAAGAGAAGAGCTGAAGATGAAGCTGAAGAAATGAGGAGGAAGGAAGTTGCGGATTTGGTAGAGGCAACTCACAGGTCGTGAAAGAGACCCATGGAGGGGGAGAGATAAGCACACTGAGCCCGCATCATGAGGCTAGAGTTGGTGGCAGTGTAGAAACCACCCCCTCTCCTCTTCCCTTGTGCCACTCCCAACTGAAACCACACCCACCATGACACAGGAGTCGGTGCCAACTGTGGACACAGCTCAATTAATGGCAATGACATAGCTCCTGACTAACAAAGTGGCGGAGATTTCCCTCGAAGCACGAACAAAGAAGCCAACAGTAGCAAATGCAGAATCATGGCAAGACCCTAATCGGAAAAAGATAGAAGCATCAACCACTATGGCCCCTCTCACAGTGTCACCAATAGCAAACTACAATGCATATGTGGGTAAACTCCTCACTTAGTTGAGCAAGGCCAGAGAGGAAAAGAAAGCAACCTTGGCAGAGCTAGACATTGAAAAGGAGACCTCAATAGCTTTGAGGCTCAATGTGTCCAAGCAAGCCATAGATCATCAAAAAGAGCTTAAGGCCCTAAAAGAGCAATTGGATACCAAGATCAAGGAAGCTCAAGAGAATGAGGATCATTTGAGGCAAAGATTGGAGGAGGAAGAACAGGATGTACTAGCTCATCTAAAGAGTCAGAAAATGTTAATTCAGCAATATGATGAGCTAATGGAAAGGACCGCTCTCTTGGAGAAGCACCGGCAGCAAGAAAGCCAGGAGTCGAAAGAGCGATGTCAAGAGTAAGAGGACGCCTTGGCATTCCGACTATGGTATGAAATAGAGGAGTAAGGAAGACTAGAAAGAGATATCCAAGTCCTAGAGCAAGAAAGGCAGGATGCCACACGAAGAAGCACACGAGAGTTGAAAGATGACTTGGAAAACACAAAAAGAGATGTGGAAGCTCTCATGGCTATGGTAATAATAGAAAGAAGACTGCATTTTGTAGAGTTAGAAAGCCATAAGCAGATCCAAGAAGAACTGTCAGAGAGATTCGCAGAGGCACAAATGCAGTTTACCATTACAGAACAAGGAAAACAGCAGAAGAGCAGCTGAACTGCCACAATAAGGAGAAGACGTAGATGCTAGACTTAGTGAATCAGCAGCAACAAGTGGTAGTGATGTTGTCTTGAGAAATGAAGGAGGGAAGGAAAAAGATGGAAGAGAAGGCACGGCAATGGGAGCGGCACAACTTTGAAAGAGTGTGTGGACTAATAGAATGCATGGCGGTGAGTAAATGCAAAAGAGTGTTCGCAGAATCAAGAGCAAAGGCTGTTGAAGTGTGCTCAGACACTCAGAGACAAGCCTTCTTGAGTACGGTGCTAAATGTCACCCAAGTTGAAGGCAAGGACTCAATGGAAAGGATGAAGAGGAAGTTAGAATTGGCATCTCGTGCCTTGAGATACAGCCTTTAAGAACACACCCTTCCAACCAGCACAGGTATTACTGCATCACAACAATACAATTACCTACGGCAAGCCGGCCTTTCTATTGACGAGCTCAGGGAACTAGGGTTTGAAAGACAAGTGCAACAGCCACCACTTGAAGACCAACCGGCGGTAGAGCAAGCCACAAAAGAGGGGCCGAACTTTGAGTAAGAATTCGAGGAAGAACAGCACAGAGAGCCCAATCCGCCCCTGCCTGAATTGCCATCGGAAGAGCCAGAAGGGGCACAAATTCCTGAACACATGGTAGCAGCCCAAAGAAGAAGGCAAGAGCTTGTGGAGCAAGCCTAGAGGAGAGCAAGAGTATGGCCACAGCAACTCCCTGAAGAGCCCATGCCGATACGCGAGGATCCCCATCCCATCAATTGGTCTCAGGAGTTGACTATATGGTGACATCAAGAGTTCCAGACATGAGCATTTAAGCTGTCATTTTCTTATCCACAAGCTTTGAATCGTGTTCTACCCCTAGAGACAGTGGCAAGAATCAAACAGAATGGCAGGACCCAACAGATTATTGGCAGGACAAGGTGAACCGGGTTCCCAAGACCGTCCAAGGCTACGAGGTGTAGTTGAAGTGGAGGAGGAGGATTTGGGATACCAACTTTGATGCCTGGGCTACTTTCTACAGCTCATTGCCTGAAGAGCGGAACGACCCCATCTACATGCCTTACCCCTGCAGACATGGAGTTGACCATGACAGGAACCTACATGGGACCCTTGACTTTCCAACAATCTAGAATGTCAATGTACGGACTCCCAAGGGATGCTTGGTTTTTAGATTGGAGGATATCCTTCCATCCATCAACCACTTCCTCGATAATTTCTCATCATGTCCAGACCCGGCATTTATAGTAACCTGTAATTACCTTAGGCTCATTAAGTTCTTGCTTAAGCAAAAGCCTACAGTTGAGGAAGCCCACCTTCCCCCACTCTTTTTTTATATCAACTTAGGCATCGATAGTCATGCCATGGCAAGGCTCATGATGAGGGCGACCTTACTCCCCTCCTTCTGCATGGAAATCCTAGCGATACCCGCTTCACGAGGTGTAACCATCCCTTTTTTTCATCAACACCTCTAAATGTAAGAGCTAACATCAAAGAATATCTACAAAGCTGTGCATTTTTTACTAAGTGCCTGAGGCCACCTCGTGGACCATCCGAGGATGATAGGAATACAACATAAGAACTCTTTTTGTATTCCAGTCGCAACCATGATCAATAAGTCATCCAAAAAAAACGAAAGAGAGAGAGAGAGAGAAAGAAAGAGAAAAAAGAAAAAGAAAAGAGGCCAGTACCAGGAATGAAAAGAAAGAGGGCACTAGAGGATAAAAAGGTGCAAGAAAGAGAAAAGTAAAGGTTTAAGCTCCCCATGAAACATCTGGAGTGCCACATTCACTACACCTAGGGTTTCCATCTAGCCCCTTCCCCACCTCATGCTTAGGGCACATCAAGGGTAGGACTACCAGACCTGTCACCCTAAGCTATGTACCGCACCCATGACGATGAACGAACTGGGTCCTCAAGTGTGGGACAACACCGTGGGCTTGCCCAAGGTTCATCGCCCCAACTCCCAGTTCCACCGCCACGTGCACTGCATGCACCACGGAGAGGCACACACACCCCTTAGGAACTGCACAACTCTACCTTGCAGATTAAGATCAGGCCATATCAAGGAGAAAGCACATCAACCAATGGATCCGCTCTAATACTATTTTCAATTTCAAGGGCAGATCTTTGTCAAGACACCTTTCCAAAGGGACCCAATTCAACATCATTTTCAATTTCAAGGATGAATCCCTCCAACACCATCCTCGACAAGGGCATGTATACAAACTCAAAAGGCCACCTGGCCACCAACACTATCACCTTCCAAGCTACCACCCATCAGTGCCATGGGACCAGCACTCGGCTAGGAGGGGGTTAATATTTACTGCAACACCAATAGGAAAAAAGCAGAAAAATAGAAAAATCTGAGAAGCAGGAAAAGACATAGGACAGGCATGGAGAAGGCACCCAGAAGAATAATAAGTCCGAAAAAAATCCAAAAGCATGGAAACAACCGCCAAAAGTCCAAGACACGTCCGCCAAAGTCTAGAGGAGTTAAAAGCAAGAAAGCACACCTTTAAATGCAAAGGTGCTCTCAAATCCTTATAAAAGAGCGCCATGCTCCCTTCTGTGCAAATTGTAAACTTAGAAGGGCGGTAGGACTAGCTAGGAAGTGAAAGAATGGAGAAAAATGGCCTAGGCCATGGCCGAACATGTAAAAATTGAGGATGGCTTCACGTGGGAAGTAGGGCATGTATATAAACTTGAAAAGTGAATGAGAAGCTCATTCTTGTGTGTGGCAAAAAGCTTATTCTTCTTCTTCTCTTCTTCTTGCCTTACTTGTGCTTGAGAGAAGGAGTGAGTGAGTGTGAGGGAGTGAGGGAGTGAGTGTGTGAGAGTGAGGGACCAAGGAGAAGAAGCTCCCCATTTTCTCTATTTATCTTCTTCTCTTCTCTACTCTTCTCTTGTCTCAGGCGGCTATGGAGGATGGAGCTTGTTGGAGAGGGATTGAGCTTGCTTGAGCTTGCCTCAAGGATCGTGGAGCTACTAGCGTGCACAGGAGAGGAGGGTATTCGATCGGGCATCAAGGTAAGCTCACTGCATCCTATAGGTAGGGAGGGCGCGTCGGCTATGTGAGAGGTAGCCATGGCCACTCAGCTTGAAATGCTTAACCAATAAGCGGTCCATAGGTCTCAGGGGTTGAGCTTGTAGCTCCCTTCAGTACTTCTCAAAGAGACAAACCGTCTCCACCACTCCCCACCTTGCGGATTCAATAGAGGATATCTTGAGCTTCTTCTGTGAGATCCATTGCACTAAATTTGAAAACATGTAAATTGTCTCGCTTATTTCTGGAGTGAGGCATCCTACGATTGCAATCGGTAATATAAAATATCACAAATGAAGAAGCATTACGAACACCAAGTAGATACTAAATAGCAAAATATTGAGACTACTTGTAACCAAGGTCAAGACAAACCTAACATATCTTATGTCAATCATGGGATTTCAGCCCTGATATAGCTTATCATCTTTAGAGAAAGCAGACCTGAGGGAATGCATCATACCCATCAAGGTGCAGATAGACTTGATAATTTGCTTCACAATGCGCTCTTCTTTAGTGGGTGGGACCCAAGGAGCACAAGGCAGTTGCAAGCGACCGTCAGTACACTTAACTGTGACTAAAGCACCTCCGACTTGCCTACCTCCTTCAAATCCATTCATGCCTCACAGCATCTCTCTTTCATGTGATGTGGTCCCATAATAAGCTTCCCACATTCTTGAAAATATGCATGGGATCCAACAAATGGTTGATTTGTAATAAGTGGGTCCAATACCACAACTCGTAGAAAACTGAGAACCGTCGCATTCCATTTGGATGTGACTCCTTATGGACTATTTTCAACTTGTATCAACTTTGGGCATTCATTCATGCTAGAGGTCATCCAAGAAAACCTTCCCTCAGTTCATGACCCTCCAGCAGGAAAGCTGTGTGTCCTTGATATACCATCTTCTTCATGGTTCATGACCTTCAAGAGTCTAACTGTGACACACAATTGACATGCATGATAACTTGAGATAACCAGACATGTCACAACACCCTATTTAGTTAACACATACTTGAATGAGCTATGTAAGATATTACCAATGAGAACGAAAACCCACTTACCCGAGCACTTCCCAAATCTCGAAAAGTTATGCATGGTCCACATGAGAATGCCTCGTATATTAGTGGACCGTCAACCATCATGCTTGTTCATGTCTTCCATAGGAACCCCCTCCTCCCACAAAATCTTAAGCTCGTCAACTAATGGACGGAGCTAGATGTCCATGTTCTTGACTTTGTAGTGCCTAAGAGAATGAGCAAGCTAAGGATCACGTGTCCTTTCTTCATAGAAAGCTATGGCGGGATATTGTAGTTAACAAGGACTACAGGCCACACACTATAAGAAGTTAAGTGAAGACCAAATGGATTCACGCCATCCATAACAAGACCAAGTCAAATATTCGTTGGCTCTCGTGAAAAGCTTGGAAATGTGGAGTCAATGTGGCTCCATGAGCATGAATCTATTGATATTCGTTGGACTTCATCTATGGATCTATTATGCACATGCTGTGTTGTCAAGCTCACCATGCCAGCCCAACATACAAAACATGTGACGTATATGTGATATAAGTGAAAAGTATCTAAGATCTTTCTAAGGGATGGTTTTCCCTTGCAAGTCATGTCAATACTTGTGAGCACCACACTTTGGACATGTCTCCATAGTCCTATAGTCTCCTCAAAATAGCACACAACCATTCACACATACATGGATAATGTTGTAGTCCATACCAAGCTTTCATTGGCTCAGGCACTCTATCCATCATACGCCCATGAACTCTTCTAATAGGCCAAAATAGGTACATTCCATGGGTTGAGGTGTCACCTCCTTGTACAAATTTTATGGACACGTCTAATATTTTTGCATATGATATTCAATTACTTTGCGAATGTAAAGCATGATGGATACATACTTTTCTTACCATTCGCTCAAAGGAAATCGCTTGATCAATGATCTTCGATTGAAACTCGTCAAAGCATCGTACATGTTCTATGGATAAGAGATGTTTTCATCTGATTGTCAGCTTGCATTGAGTGCAAGGACACAAGACATGCTCATTAAGATATGGCTCGTGATCTTGGACATCACGACCATCATCATTCTCCATTTGGCCTATGTTGTGAGGCGAACAATAGGTTTTTGTTCGCCTCATTGATGATCTTCATTCATTTTAATCTCTACTCCTCTTTCTCTCCCTTTCCCTTTATTTGTTTGCCTCCCTCCATCTCTCTTTGTCCGTCCCTTTTCTCTCCACGCTTCTCTATCTTTATCTATCCCCCTCTTTATTTCTCTCGCCGCCTCTCTTTCTCTCTCTCTTTTCCCTTTTTTATTTGCTTCTCTTCATCCTTCTTTATTTCTCTTCTCACTTTTCAAATTCTCTCTCTTTTTTTCTTTTTTTATTTGCCTCCCTTCATCCTTCTTTGTTTCTCTCTCTCCCCTCTCTCTCTCTCTCAATGCTTCTTTCTCTCCCCCATCTTCCCTCCCCACTCTCACTTCTTCTCTCTTTTCCTTTTCCTCTCTTCTTCTCTCTATGTATTTCTCTCTTTTCCTCTTCACTCACACTCAACACATCTTGTTACAATCAAAATCAAAGATAGAAAATAAAAAACTCATAAAATAAGACATTGAAAGACCCTCTCTCCCCATCCCTCTTTGTATCTCTCTTCCCCCTCTCCTTTTACTTTTCTATCATTTCGTTCTCTCTAATTCTCTCATTGTTTCCATTTTTCTCTCTCCTCTCTCACTCTCTATTTGTTGTTTTCTCTATCTCTCTTTTTCTTCCTCTTTTTGTCCCTTTTTCTCGCCCTCTCTTTCTAACTCTCTCTTTTTTTTCACTCTCCTTCCTCTCTTTATCTTACCCTTTTATCCACCTTTTCCTTCACTCCATTTCTTTTTCTCTCCCCCTCTCTTTCTTTCTCTCTCTTCTCTTTCTTTATTGCCTCTCTCTTTGTTTCTCTCCCCCCTTCATTGTTTCTCTTACTCATTCTCCTCTTTCTCTCTCCCTTCCTCTGTGTCTTTCTCTCTTCCTCTCTTTCTTTATTACCTTTCCTCATTTTCTCTCTTCCTCTTCCTTCCTTCTTATCCCTATCTTCTTTCATCTCTTTCTCTCTCACTTTCAATGCATCTCATTACAAAGAAAAAAGAAGATGAAGAAAACACAAGAACAAAGCAAGAAAAGGCAATGTACCTACCACAAAGGCCCAACGATGAATTCTCCGTCTCCTCTTTATGATATCCCTTCTTTCTCCCTTGCGCACTTCTCCCTCTTCTTCGCATGTGGTGGCGGCGATGGTGAGAAGCTCTCGTTCTCTCTCTTTTCCTCTTCCTCTCCCTCTCCCTCTTAAGGCGATGATCTCTCTCTCTCTCTCTCTTTCACACACACTCTCGAAAATGTTTACAACAAATGCCGCGCTAGGGTTTTCTGTCCTTTTTTTCTCAAACCAGTGTCATTATTTGCATTGCAATCACTATTTGTGATGCAAATAGCGACGCCGCTATTTTACGTCGCAAACCATTGTCGTTATTTGCCCATTCCCTTGTATTATATCATCATATAGAAAATAAAAGGAAGTGAGTAATGACTTTGTATCATCAATGTCCTCTAGTGACCACGTCCGCCTAGCATCCTCTTGAGGCCATGTGCTGCCCATAAGTTGCTCATTGAAAATAGCATCACAATTTATGATTACCTTCTTGGAAGAATCATAAAACTTATATCCCTTAGAAAAATTTGAATATCCAATGAACATAACTTTCAAAACTAGGAGGATCAAGTTTTCTGCGAGTCTCTTTGGGTACATGAATATAAGCAATACATCCAAAAGTTTGAAAATATAAAACAGAATGAGTTTCACCTGTCCAAGTAGTAATTGATATTTTACTAGAAGGAGCAATTGTGGAAAGATGATTTTACACAAATATTGCCGTTAAGACTACTTCAACCTAGAAACATTAAGATAAGCCAGAATGAATAAGTATACATCGCATGACATTGAGGATAGTCATGTTTTTACATTCAGCAATACCATTCTGTTGAGGATAGTAGGGAACAATATATTCATGATGAATAACCTGATTATTATAATAATTATCAAAATCATTTGAATGTTTTCTCCACCATTATCACTGCAAAGTTTCTTGATGCAATGACCAGTATGAAGTTTTGTACCTTTTTGATATTGCTTAAAAGAGAAGATTTTGATTTGTGCCACAAGAGAAAAACTGTGGTGTATCTTGAGAAGTCATCAATAAAAGTTATGAAACACTAGTATTGAGATTTCAATGGAGGAAAAGATCCACAAATATCAGTGTGAATAAGACCAAGCAAATCTCTGGAATGAGTTGTGGTGGAAATGGAAAATGGTTGGTGAAATTCCAACTGCACAATATTCACAAATATCCATATGAGGATGAGCTTTGAATTCCATATCTTGAACAAGGTCATGCCGATATAGATCAACAAGCTTAGAAAAACTAGAGTGAACAAAGTGATGATGCCATATTTTACTGTTAAGATTGCCAAGAGGAGCTATAACAACATTTGCAACATCTTCATTTAAAGATAACTCAAAAAGATTTCCATTTTGAGAAGCAACAGCCATGGTTTGGTCATCTTTCTCAATGCGACACTTGGTATGGTCAAAACCAACAAAGAGACCAAGATCCACAAGTCTTGCAACTGAAAGAAGATTCCTTTGTAGATCTGGGACATGTAAAACTCCAGGTAGAATTCTTGTTGAAGAAAGATTACCGAGATATAAATCACCTATACCTTTCACTTAACAAGTTGTGTCATCAGCAATATAAACCAATTTCTTGATATGAATAGAATGATAATTATGTAACCATTGGGACCGATATGTCATGTTTTCCATAGCACTACAATCAATAATAAAAAGAGATCCATCATAAACATAAAGTATCCTTTCCACAGAGATAGAATAACACACACAATTTGCTTCTTCAGTAGTGTTGTCATGTGTAGCAGTATATACTCTATTACGATCTAAATCAAAATGCCTCTTGAAATATAGATGGGTTGGATGATCACTCTTTTTGCAGTAGTCACAAGGAGAATAATCTCTAGATAAATGTGGTTGTTTACTTTTAATACCATGTTCTTCATCATATTATTTTTTCTCGCAATCATATGTAGTGTGACCATTTCTATTGCAATAAGAATAATGTACGTTATGAAACTTGAGATGAGAGAAGTTACTACCACAATAACTCCTATGTATATAGAATGGAAAGGGACACCTTCGATCAAGCAAAGCTTGTCAATTTGTTCTGATTGTGTGTCCTCTTGTGAGATTATAAGTGTTTTTTGATTTGTGTGTCGTCGTTTATGTCACATATCTATAATCTAAATGATGATCAATGATGATTGAGTGAAATCCTTTCATGCTTAAAGAGTAGGCGGTGGTGGCATTGGAAAGCATTGGGTGATAGCATGCATTCAAATTATCTAGAAGAAATTATCATTTTTTATGGGCGCGCGTCTTATTATTAAAGGCGTGGTGCTAATATTTATTTAGGCACTCTTATTTATTAAAGCACTTGATAAATATTTATTATTTTGTATGCGCATGGGCACACTGTTTAAATATTTTATTATTGGACATTATATTTGGGCACATCTCGATGTTCAATCGCTTTATTCTTTATTTGGACAATAGCAAACACAAAAGCTAAAGCATGCCTATTGTAAAATTGGGCTATTTTTTAGCTTTGAGATGAATAACTTTATAAATACATGCCTTGTGAAGCGCTCACACAAGACATAAGGGGAGATTGTGTTAGCTATATATAGTCTAGTAGCTACATATAGTTTGTCTATATATAGCACCCGAGGTCCCCTCTATATATTCCTATCATGTGTGCTCAATTGATACACTTTTGGGGTTCCACTTTCGGTATCTCATGTCTCTCTCTTCCTCCGTTCCTCTTCTCCCTCATGCACTGTTCAACATGGTATCAGAACTTGCACATGTGTACTCCTTTAAAAAAAAACACTTTCACATCGTATCCGCCGTGCTTCCATATCCAAGTTCCTGTTTTAGGATTTGGGACCTCTGTCTCAACAACCGCGGCCTGTGCACAGACCCCCATCAATCTAGCCACCCTCGATTGTCTCTGATTTTTGGAAGGGAGGCCCTGGACGCAATTGCAAGTGCGTGCCGGTGTTGTTAGCCTGCTAGCAAGCAGAGACACGCGAGCAGAGAGGAGAGAGAAGCTGATTATTGTGGTTGGCTCGGCTGCTTCTGCTTCCCTTGCTGCTGCATCTAAGAAGCTGATTGTTGTGGTTGGCTCGGTTGCTTCTGCTTTCTTCGACTCCACCTTCTTCTCCATCTTTATGGCCACCCCGTCACTGTTCCTCATAGATGCTGTCATCATCAGCGCCGACTTTATCATTGCCGCGCTCCAAGATGGATGGATAGCCCTGATCAGGGCTACCATGCTGGAGACGTGCGGGCAGGCCATGGACGTGCCTGAGTATATGTTGTACTTCACCTTTCGTTTGTCTGTCACAAGCTTTGACGGTCCGTTGTCGGGTGTCCATGCAGCAAGTATATTAAGCCCGGGGGCGGAGATGTTCAGCTTTAAAATCTCTGCGGTCAAAGAATTGGGGCCCTGCGATGAAAAGGTTGCGATGAAAAGGTTGCAATGAAGGGTGATGACTTCACGCCTAGATTAGTCTTTACTGGGATCAATTTAGCCGTTGGATTCACATGTTGCAAAAGGGATGTAGGATGAAGACGACATCCTTCACGCTGAAGCATCGGGATCCGTCAAAGAGCGGGCTCTCGAGGTTCTTAGGGACGGGCTTCTGATCCATGACGTCATCTGCGTCAGGGGAAGCGGAGGCATCTGCTAGCGCTTGGAGCTTATCGATCACGGCCTTGCATGACTGGACGAGCTTCGAGTGCTTGTGCCAAGCGGCATTCTTGATGATCTTCTCGAGAGCAGGGTTGAGGACGTCAGCGAGGCGAGAGGGACTGCTCGATGTTGGCGATGATGGAGCAACGGCAACAAGAGGAGAAGTCACTGCCATGGCTAACGAAGCTTGTAGAGAAGTAGTAGATGGAGAGCTCTCTCAGATTCTAATCCCACTCTTTTTTGTTGATGCAGGCATGCCCGGAGGCATACTGCGAAACTTGCTTTTTGGAGATTACTAGAGAGCTTCCTCCTGCCTCTCAATGTCATCGAGTGTGTCATCGCCTTCCTTTATGTCCCTTTTTTGAACTCGGCCCCGCCTGCTAGACCGATGACGACATGAACATAGAACCTGATCATCCTTTCGCGCCTCCTATCATCATCCCCATCGCCTTCAGCACTTAACCCTAGCTTGTTGTTTACTCGAACTTGTCGTAACGGTGTCGGTTCCATCGCATTAATCTTTTCCGAGGGAAGCTTCTTTACAGAGTACTTTGGCGAAGGACGTGTGTCATCGGGAACAGGGAGATATGGTACTCATGAAGTCTGGCACTCCTACAGATTAGCACCGAAGCCCTAGAGGACGCGCAGATATCGTGAGCAGGCAGTGTCACAGATGCTCATGTCTTGAGATGCAAAGGCCACCCAAAAGAGTAAGTTGCTTCTTCCCTACGTTATTGCTACAAAAGCATGATAGATATAATTAATGCTCCATATAAAGCTAAGCTTTAGAGATAAAGCAACTGATAAAAGCACTGTCGTGCTCTGCAAGAAGCTTCTCTCTCTACATTTCAACATCAATATTACTTTTGGATGTTGATATTGCCATGCTTCATGATGATCGTCCTCATTCATTATTCCATTGAACATCAACATTACTTCGTCCTCATTCGTTATTCCATTAAACATCAACATTACTTCGTCCTCGTTCGTTATTCCATTGAACATCAACATTACATCAACATTACTTTTGGATGTTGATATTGCCATGCTTCATGATGATCGTCCTTGTTCGTTATTCCATTGATGAGTGTCTATATTCTAGAAGATGATACGTTGTTTCGTTTATATTCTTTCCAGCTCTGATGAGCATCTATATTCAAGCTGATGACACATTATTTCGTTTATATTCTTTCCAGTTGATGAGCGTCTATATTTCAGCTGATGACAAATTGTTGATGACACTTATTTTGTTTTTATTCTTTCTAGCTAATGAGCGTCTATATTCCAGCTGATGACACATTATTTCATTTATATTCTTTCTAACTGATGAGCATCTATATTCCAGCTGATGACACATTATTTTGTTTATATTCTTTCTAGCTGATAAGTGTCTATATTCCAGCTGATGACAAATTGTTTTATTTATATTCTGTTCATGGGGCCCCACATGTGTTATGTTGTCTATAGAGCGGCATCTCGAACCGTCTCTATAGACCTTGTGTTGTTCTAATGTCACTGTAACGTTTTTCTTTAAGTTTTGACGTGACAGATATACTACTTATATCCCAAGTTCAGTTGAAGGAATTTCTTGGAGATTTTATCTTTTGCAGTGATGTCGCTTATAGAAGGAATTTCTTGGAGATGTTCAGTTGAAGGAATTTCTTGGAGATTTTATCATTTGCAGTGATGTCACTTATCCTTATTTTACATGTTGTATATTTAGGAGTGATAAAGCTCTTTTGATGCCTCTGAGTAGGCTGTTGTAATTCAAGAGTGATGTAGCTCCTTCTCCATTGATGTTGTAATTCACGCATGATGTAGCTCCTTTGATGACTATGAATAGGCTCTTGTAAGTTCAACTTTGTAATTTTATATTTTGAATATTAATATAACGGTAGGCCTATATAGAGCTGTGGGGTTTCCCCTTGAGCCCCCAAGGGTTTTTTCATCCATAGTAAGGGACCTTTATTTGAGCGGGGGTGTTAGCTATATATAGTCTAGTAGCTATATATAGTTTGTCTATATATAGCACCCGAGGTCCCCTCTATATATTCCTATCATGTGTGCTCAGTTGACACACTTCTGGGGTTCCACTTTCGGTGTCTCATGTCTCTCTTTTCCTCTCTCTTCCTCTGTTCCTCGTCTCCCTCGTGCACTGTTCAACAGATTGTACCCAATTAGTCTTTTTGCCTCATGTCGTGTAAGTCTATCCTCTTGTTTTTTGAGCTTAAAGTAGAGTTCTTTGTTCTTGGGGACCTTCCGATGCTCACTACGTACGCATCCAACATCCGATTTACGCATCAGTGGTATCAGAGTAAAGCTGAGATCAAGGGCTTCCAATCACTTACCATCTCACGCAAAGGCAAAGCTCACGTACGAACGGGCTCTACAGTCAATCTCGCGACGATCCGTCAATACCAGCGTATTCCTAACGGTGAAGAACCCCCTGCTGTGTTGTTGGATCGCGAGAAGGACCACTCTCTGTTGACGAAGGACCACCTAGAAAGTTTCTTTGAAAGTCGTTTTTCTTCTCCGAGATAACAGAAAGTAAAAATTTCATTAAGAACAAGCTTAAGAGCTTTATAAAAGCTTAAGCTTTGCTTAGGCTCTTCAATTCTCATTGGCTATGGCGTAAGGATGTACTGCAAGCCAACGATGATGTCAAAAAGCTCTTGACCTCTTGTCGTCGCAATCAATTCATTGGGTCAAAGCTTTTTTACTAAATAGCTTAAGCTTAAGGTTAAGCTTTATTAAAGTTTAAAGACCTTACTCTTTAAATCTCCTGCATAGAGGAAGTTCACACTAAGCTCTTCTCCAAATCAATCCTGCATAGAAGAAGTTCACACTAAGCTATACGCAGTCTAGATGGATGAAGTATTCTTTGGAAGAAAGACTTAATCAATTTCCGTACCCGCAAAAAGAAGAAAGATCGTAAAAATCCATGTTTATAAAAAAAAAGGAGAAGCAAGCCTTGTAAACCCAACTTTGAGCTACGCTCATCCCGCTAACAAGATTTCGAGTGTGTGAGGTTGTTTGAAATTTTGCAGGATGACCAATCAAAATATGGAAGATTTTATGGTTGAAGATGATTTACTGAAACCAAGGGTGGAGCAAAAATTGGACCTAATTATGATGCAGCTTCTAGAGGAATGAAGAGCATGTCAAACTTTGCAAGCTCAACTGGCCACTCTTCAACGATCTACTGTCGAACAAGATGGACCATAACCCGAAGATGTTATACGGCATATGATCGATGTGACACTCAAAGCACAATCTAACAGGAAAGAAGCCAAGATAAGTAAAAGAAATTTCAAATTCCGTACTTTTAATGGGCTACGTGATGGAAAGACTATTCTTGCTTTTATCAGTCAGCTTGATGATTATTTTCATGAAGAACAGTATGCCAAAAAAGACAAACTCAAGCGTGTCACTAACCATTTAGTGGATTGAGCATCACTATGGTGGTCTGTTGTCCGCAAAAGTATTGATTGTCCTACTACTTGGGAGGCTTTTCAAAAGAAATTTTTGCAGAATTTTCTTCCACCTCAATTCCACGAAAAAGCAATCAAATAGTGGGATCTTTTGCAACAAAGAGATTGCAAGCCTATTTCACAATATACCGAGCGTTTCTAGAATGCCTTATTGCAACTTTGAATGCTCGAAGATGTACCTAAGGTGATCCACAAGTGCAAGTTTACGTCTGGGTTGTTTGGTCACTTTTATGCGGAGGTGAATATATTCAAGCCAACGACTCTCGAGGATGTGATTTCTTTGGCCCATGATGCTGAAGACAAAATTTGAGGACGAGAGAAACGACCACAACAATTTTCAACTAACTGTAACTTCTGTACAAAGCAATTAAATTCTAACTTTCAAAGGTTCAATCAAAATCGCTTTGTTCCATCTTCTCTCGGTAAATCTTGGACACGACCCCCTGCTTTACCATCAAACATAAATCCAAATCCTAAGCCATCTTTCTAGCCAAATCCCAACATACCTAAACTCCTAGCCATTACCAATAATGTTTCCAAAGCCAAACCCATAGTCTGCTACAAGTGCCATCAACCAGGACATCTAGCAGTGAATTGTCAATCTAAAAAGCCAACTGTTCACATCAACTACTTGGGAGCGACTGAAGATGAAGACCATGAAGAAATGCCTGATTTCACAAAAGATGATGATGATATCGAAACCACTTCAGATACTTTATCAAGTATACCAAATCCTCATTCTTTATTAATAATGAAATGTCTTGTGCATGGTAAAGAAAAGATTGTTTTACATGATGACGGGAGCACACACAATTCTATTTCTGCAAAATTGGTCAAAGAATTGAATTTATATACTGTTTTAACTCATTATCGCATCAAGGCTGCATTCTTAGATACTAGATACAATGAAACACAAGAAGTTCATGACTTAGAAATTAAAATTGGCGATTATGTTGAGCGCAGAAATTTCTTAGTTGTGCCTTTGCAATCTAGTGACATTATTTTAGAAATGCCTTGGCATCATAAATATAATCCTGATATAGATTATTACACGCATTCAATGAAGATTCATTCTAATGGAAAACAAATCACATTACATGGTACGCACACTTTAGATAATTTTCCATTACTTAGTCACACACAAGCTAAAAGTGCATTAAGAAAAGGTAGCAAATCATACTTAATATGGGTGAATGAAATTGAAGCTAAGGAAAATCAGATGCATCCTAGACACATACAATTTCTTTCACAATTTAAAGATTGTTTCGTTGCTAACTTACCACCTGGCTTACCACCTACACGTCCTGAAGATCATAAAATAGACTTAATTTTAGGTTCTCAACCACCATGTAAAGCACCTTATCGACATAATCAAATTGAACAAAAAGAAATTCAAACCCAAGTTGAAAAATTATTAACTCGAGGACTCATTAGGTCCAGTAGTTCTCCTTTTGGTGCACTTGTCCTATTAGTTATAAATAAAAATAACACCTATAGGATGTGCATTGATTATCGTGCCCTAAACAAGATCACTGTCAAGAATAAATATCCGATCCCTAGGGTAGACAACCTCATGGATAAACTACAAGGGGCCACAATATTTAGCAAGATAGATCTTAAATCTGGATACCATCAAGTACAATTGATATTTTCAAAACTGCATTTAGAACTCAATTTAGACATTATGAATTCCTTGTTATGCCTTCTGGTCTAACTAATGCACCAGCCACATTCAATCGTATGATGAACAACATATTTTTGAAGCATCAACATTGTGTAATTGTTTTCTTTGATGACATATTGGTTTTCAGTAAGAATGAAAATTAGCATTATGAACATTTATCCTTGGTTTTCAAATTATTGAAAGAAAAGCAAGTATATGCTAATCTTGAAAAGAGTGAATTTTTCCAAACCCACATTAAATACTTAAGACATTGTTTCATCTGACGGTATTAAAGTCGATCCTAAAAAGATAGAAGCAATTTTGAATTGGCCGATACTTAAAAATGTGCATGAACTACGTTCTTTCTTAGGTATTGCCAACTTTTACAAAAAAATTGTGAGAATTTTTTCATTGCTTGCATTGCCTTCGACAAATTTATTAAAGAAAGGTATTGTGTATCATTGGTCTGAAAAATCAACAAAAGTCTTTTGATTTACTAAAATATGCCTTAACACATGCTCTTATATTGCAATTACCTGACTTTAATAGACCATTCTTCCTAGTAGTCACACTGATGCTAGTGGATCTGGAATAGGAGCTGTCCTTATGCAAGATTCACATTCCATAGCCTACTCTAACTGCAAAGTTAAACCATCTAAACTCAAGTATTCTACCTATGATAAGGAATTGCTAGTTATAGTACAAGCTTTACGTCAATGGAAACACTATTTAATGGGATTTGAATTCATGATCAAAACTGACCAACAAAGTATCAAACATCTCCTTAGTCAGCCAACACAAATCTCTGACCGTCATATTAAATGAGCTGCTTTTATTCAAAGTTTTCATCCACTTATCCAATATCAACCTGAAAAAGAGAATGTTATTGCGGATGCCTTGAGTAGAAGACCAACTATCCATAATATCTATGCTATATATTTTGATTCCCTTATCCCTATGAAAGATACCTATGACTAAGACCCCAGTTTTCATGCTGATTGGAATAAATTAGTTGCAAATAACTGGATTCCAATAGATTCATTGTCTTATACTGATGGATTTATGTTTTATGAGAAAAGGTTGTGTGTAACTGTTCCATTTCGATCATTTGTGTTGCACGAATTTCATTGTTCCCCATATCAAGGCCATAGAGGTATTATTTCTACTTTACGTATATTAGTTGAAGATTTTTATTGGCCACAGATGGAATCTGATGTTTCTAACTTTGTATTTGAGTGTTAATTTGTCAAAGAGTTAAGCAACACCATGGTAAGCAATATGGTTTATTGATGCCTTTACCAATTCCTGAATGACCATGGGAACATATTTCAATGGATTTTATTACTGGTTTGCCTAGCACGCAAGCTAGTCATGATATGATTTGGACTATTGTAGATCGATTTAGCAAACAAGCATATTTCATTCCATGCAAGAAAACATTAACTGCATCTCAAGCTGCTCAATTGTTTTTAAAAACTGCTTTCACTAACCATGGTTTTCCAAAAGTTATTATTTCTGACCTTGATTCTAGATTCTACAATAATTTTTGGACTACTTTGTTTTCTAATTTAGGTACTAAGATTGATTTCTCATCTGCATTTCATCCTGAAACAAATGGGCAAACAGAAGCTACTAATAGTACAATTTTAGATCTTTTACATGCATACACAATTTCAAAACCACAAACATGGGATATACACTTGCATTTACTTTAGTTTGCATACAATAACACACCACATACAGCTACACAGAAAGCACCTTTTGAAATCATTAATGGAAAAAGGTTGACTACACTTGTTACATCATTGTCAAACAAAGTTAAAGCTGCTGATGATATTGCCAATATGCATGCTACTATTTTTGCTGAAGTCAAAGACATGATTGCGAAAGCCCAACAATCATACACTAAACAAGCTAACAAGAAAAGAAAAGCTATGCATTTCATAGTTGATTATTATGTTTGGTTACACATTGAAAAGAGAAGATTACAAAGTGTTGAGAAATATCCTATTGTTAAGTTAGCCTCTCGATTTTATGGACCTTTCAAAATCATTCACAAAAATAATGACAATGCATTTAAATTAGAATTACCCCAACACTGGAAAATCCACAATACTTTTCATATCAGTTTGTTACGACCTTTTAGAGGCCAATTACCTGTTCACCCTGTCTACGAAAACCCTCCTTTGTTAGAAGAACAAAATGAAATCCTTGAATCTGAAACTATTCTAGATACTGACTTTATGACCACTAGAACTGGCCGTAGATATTCTAGATATTTGGTTAAGTTTAAAAATCATCCTATTGAAGAGGCCCAATGGATGCACGGCTGCAACCTAAGTGCTTACCCCTCACTACTCGCTCCGCATTGAGCTAATAGCAACTGAGGACAATTGCTATCCCACCCTGGGGGTATGATGCCAAGAGGCATATTCCACGGTGGATTCTGTGAGACCACGATGGATTCCATGAGGTTTTGTGGTAGATTCCGTAAAACTATATTTATTTGATGGGGCTCGTACACAAGGTGGATTCCTTGTGGTGTGAGAAGTTGACGGGGATACCTATCCTTTTCGGGCATCATGTTAATTTAATGTGCACATGGGTGACTCCACAGCGGGTGATTTCGTAAAATACATATTTAAATTAATGGACGTTTATAAGTTTAGAGTGCATTCATATAAAATTAAGGTTAGGATAGAGTTCCAACCTATTTATTTATTTTGTAGCTGAAGACTGCTAGGTATTCACTTTTGTCGGTTTAATTTTATTATTTTCTAACAATTATGAATGCTTCAGTTAATGTGTAGAGCAAGCGACGGTGGCATTGGGAAGCATTGGATGATAGCATGCATTCAAATTATCTAGAAGGAATTATCATTTTTGATGGGCACGCGTCTTATTATTAAAGGCGTGGCACTAATATTTATTTAGGCACGCTTATTTATCAAAGTGATTGACAAATATTTATTATTTTGTATGCGCATGGATGCACAGTTTAAATATTTTATTATTGGACATTGTATTTGGGCACAGCTTGACGCCCAACCACTTTATTTTTTATTTGGACAAAAGCAAACACAAAAGCTAAAGCATGCTTATTGTAAAATTGGGCTATTTTTGAGCTTTGAGTTGCATAAATTTATAAATACATGCCTTGTGAAGCGCTCACACAAGGCATGGGGGGAGATTGTACCCAATTGCTCTTTTTGCCTCATGTCATGCAAGTCTATCCTCTTGTTTTTTGAGCTTAAAGTAGAGTTCTTTGTTCTTGGGGACCTTCTGACACTCGCTACGTATGCATCCAGCATTCGATTTGCACACCATTATTGGGGATAAAGATGCTTGTTCATATGCCACTCATGTGTTACTACATTGATAGTACTACTCACACATTGCAAGTGGTGGACACCCATCATTGTCACTTTATTTTTTTTTCTTTCAATGACATTTGAATAAGGAGAGGCCAGTCACACATTGTGACTATTGGAGTTTCCACATCTTGAGTCTCTCTCTCTTGCTGTCTTACTCCATCTACCATATCTCACTCTTCTATTCCTTTCACTTGCTCGTTCTCTCACTCGAACTTCTCCCTTCAGAAAAATTAAGCTAATGTCAGAGGTGAAGAGGAGGAATACTCGAGGCCATCTTGAAGCAAGAGAGAGTAAATCCCTGAAGTATATAAGGGGATTTGGAAATTGATCTAATGTTGCACTACAAGGGACTGGGGCAATAGCGACGCCGATTAGCGACGGCGTTTATCGGCGTCGCTATTGGCGTCGCTATATGCGTCGCTATACGCGTCGCTATTTGCGTCGCATTTGCGACGCAAATAGCGACGCGTATAGCGACGCATATAGCGACGCCGCAGGGAAAAAAAAGCGCGGCCGAAACCAGAGCGCCGTTTTCATTTTGTTTTCTTCGCCTTTTGAGAGCGAGAGCGAGGGAGAGAGCCAAGGCTTTGTGAAAGAAGAGGAGGAAGAGACTTGTTGCCGCCGCCGCCGCCACCGCCACCGTCGTTGTTCGCGAAGGAGAGGAGGAGCCCTCGTTGCAAAGAGAAGCCGCCCACGCTCGCCATATCTCATTGGTGAGTCTCCCTCTCTCTTTCTTTTACTTGTTGAAGGTTTAAATCGTTCTCTTTTGTTTATTTAGGAGAGGAAAAGAAAGAGAAGGAGAGGGAGAGGGAGAGAGAGGGAGAGAAAGAGAGGGAGAGGGAGAGAAAGAGAGTGAGAGTGCATTCTCTCTCTCTCTCTCTCCCTTTTGCTTGTTTAATGTTTAAATTACTTTCTTCTTTGCTTGTTTAGGAGAGGAAACGAGAGAGTAAGAGAGAAAGAGAGGGAGAGGGAGAGGGAAAGGGAAAGAAAGAGAAAGAGAAATAGAGGGAGAGGGAGAGGGAGGGGGAGGAAATAGGAGAGGGAGAGAAAGAAAAAGAGAGGGAGAAGGAGGGAGAGTGCATTCTCTCTCTCCCTCCCTCTCCCTTTTGCTTGTTTAATGTTTGAATCACTTTATTTTTTTCTTGTTTAGGAGAGGAAATGAGAGAGAAAGAGAGTGAGAGGGATAGGAAGGGGAAGGAAATGAGAGAGGGATAGAAAGAGAAAGAGAGGGAGAGTGCATTGTATCTCTCCCTCTCCCTTTTGCTTGGAGGATGTTTAAATCACTTTATTTTTTGCTTGTTTAGGAAATGAGAGAGAAAGAGAGATAGAGAGGGAGAGGGAGAAAAAGAGAGGGAGAGGGAGAGGGAGAGGGAGGGGGAGGGGAAGGAAATGAGAGAGGGAGAGAAAGAGGGAGGGGGAGGGAGAGGGAGCGAGGGAGCGAGGGAGAGGGAGAGGGAGAAAGAGGGAGAAAGAGGGAGGGAGAGGGAGAGGGAGGAGGAGGGAGGAAATGAGAGAGGGAGAGAAAGAGAACGAGAGGGTGAGGGAGAGGGTGAGAGAAAGAGAGGGAGAGGGTGAGGGAGAGAGAGAGGGAGAGGGAAGGGAATGAAATTTAAGATAATATACGTATCGATAATGGTATGCAATGTGCTTTGCATACGGCCACGTACTTCATCAAAATTAACCCAAAATTATTGTTATAGAAGTGGAGATCCCTTAAATTGAGTATAGGATAATTTCTCTCAGGTCTTATGACTATGAGTAGAATTGATTGAAATAAATTTTATTACTATAGTTGTAAAATTTCATAGATGGCGCGCATTAATTTTAAAATGGATTACTTATACTCAAAGCCGAGATATAACAAAAAATTATCTACCGGGACAAACAAATCGTTGAGCATGATACAAGGCCGAGATAAAACATCGGAAAATCTCTCGACTACTATATACAATGCAAGGTTTATGGTCAACTTGCAAGTTGACGTACATCTCCAAAAAGCTATCCATTTAAGCCTCGTTTGCTGTAATGTAGATAAGATGGCAAACGAAGAAGGTCCTATTGTTCAAGACCGCGAGTCGTATCTTAATCAGCGTGTCCCATGTCCTTGCTCTCAATGCAAGTTGGCAATTAGACGAAAACGTCGATTGTCTATAGAACACGTACGACGATTTGGCGAGTTTCAACCTGAGATTATTGATCAGGCGATTGCAGATTTTCAGCAAACGGTATTTTCAAGTTAGCATTTTTCATGCATTGTACTCTCAAGCTAATTGAAAACCATACACAATAAGATTGGGTCTTGTTGGCAAATTTTGTGTCCAGGGGGGTGATGTCTCGACCCAAGGGGGAGAGCACCCTTTGCGGCCAATTAGAAGAGTTCGTGGACGTGAGATGGATGGATGGCAGGAGCCAATAGACCACTCGCAAGGCCCATCTATATCGTCAATGCCAGAGGAGACAGACAACCTTCCCGACTTGCCTACAATCTTGGAGCCTGAGATGGAGGCAATGATCGATGCATTGATTCCCATGGATGTTGAGACATCTGACCCGCTTAGAGAGGAAGCATCCATACCATTATATGATGGGTGCCGAGTATCTCGGTTGAAGACATTGCTTGCACTCTTAAGTGTGCAAGCGAAATACGGTTGGAGCGATACGAGTGTGACTGAGTTATTCAGGTACCTTGCATACAGACTTCATTGTTTTTTTTAAAAACAGTATTATTGTAAATATGGATGGATTTTTCAAGGTGTTTTATGATGTTTTCAGGTTATTGAAATATCATATATTGCCACCTGCAAACACCATGCCTGAGTCTCGTGATGATGCACGACATGTTTTACGGAAGCTTGGCATGGACTACAATAACATCCATGCATGTATCAACGACTGCATATTGTTTCGAGATGAATACGAGACTATGGAGACATGTCCAAAGTGTGGTGCTCACAGGTATCGACAGGACTTGCAAGGGTAGACCATCCCTCAAAAAGTCCTCAGACACTTTCCGCTCATCCCCCGCATAAACCACATGTTTCGCACGTCTGCCATGGCAAGCTTGACAACGTGGCATGTGCAGAATAGGTCTACGGATGGAGTGCAACGAATATCAGCAGATTCGCGCGCATGGAGCCACATTGACTCTACCTTCCCAGGCTTTGCGCGAGAGCCAAGGAATCTTCGGCTCGGTCTCGCCATGGATGGTGTGAACCCATTCGGTCTGCGCTCGACTTCTTACAGTGTGTGGCCTATAGTGCTTGTCAACTACAACATTCCTCCATGGCTTTCTACGAAGAAAGGACATCTCATCCTTAGCTTGCTCGTCCCGGGCCGCTACAAAGTAAAAAATATGGACGTGTATCTTCGTCCATTAGTCGATGAGCTTAAGATTTTGTGGGAGGAGGGGGTCACGGTGCAAGATATGAGCAGGCGCGATGGTCGGCGGTCAGCCAACATTCGAGCCATTCTCATGTGGACGATGCATGACTTTTCGGGATTGGGAGAGTGCTCAGGTGAGCAGACATTTATTCACGCCGGTAATATCTATATTTTATTTCATTCAATCAAGTATTCACTAGGTCGTGGATCGCCTTGCAGGTCTCGTTACCTCAGGTTATCATGCATGTCCATTGTGTGGGCCACAGTTAGACTCCCGAAGGTCACGAACCATGAAGAAGATGGTATATCAAGGACACGCCACTTTCTTGCCGGAGGATCATGAACTCAGGGAAGGTTTTCTTGGACGACCTCCAGCACGTATGAACGCTGCAAGCTGGTACGAGCTGAAAATGGTAAACCCGGAATCACATCCAAATGGAATGCGACGGTTCTCAGTTTTCTACGAGTTGCCATATTGGACCCACTTACAGGTCAACCACTTGTTGGATCCCATGCATATTTTCAAAAATGTGGGCAGCTTGCTATGGGACCACATCACAGGAAAGAGAGACACTATAGGGTCACGAATGGATTTAAAGGAGGTAGGTAAGATGGAGGCGCTTTGGCCGCAGTCGAGTGCTGAAGGGGGAGTGCAGCTTCCTCGCGCTCCCTGGGTTTTGTCTACCAAAGAAGAGCGCATTGTGAAGCAAGTAATCAAGTCTATCCGCACTCCGACGGGTATGATGCGTTCTCTCAGGTCCGCATTTTCTAAAGATGACCAAATGTCTGGGCTAAAATCCCATGATTGGCATAAGATATGTCAGGTTTGTGAACAGAATGGATTTTAATAAGCGTGGACATTTTGAAATTTGAAAAGTGACCATTATTCTTAATGCTTTCTCATTTGTGGCAGTTTGTCCTACCGATCGCGATCGCGGGATGCCTAACTCCAGAAATTCGTGGGGCCATTTACAAGCTGTCGACTTTGGTGCAATGGATCTCACAGAAAGAGATTAAGACGTCCTCTATTGAATCCGCAAGGCGGGGAGCAGTTGAGACGGTCTGTCTCTTTGAGAAATACCTGCCCACTAGCATGCTCACGATACAAGTTCACCTTCTTGTGCATCTTGTGGACGAAGTGGAGATTGCCGGACCTGTCCATACGCGATGGATGTTCTTCCTGGAGCGCTTCATGAAAACCCTGAAAGGCTTTGTGCGACAACGAGCTCGTCCGGAAGGTAGCATGGCGGAGGGTTGGTTGGTGTCAGAGGCATTAGTGCATATCTCACAATGGCTACCAACGGTGGAACCAGACAATGAAATGCTATGGACGCTCAAGGACGATGACAGGCTGACTGGAGATGTGGTGGTTGGAAATGGGGTAGAAAAAAGAATGGATGCCTCAATGGAAGAGAAAGTGAATCACTTTTGTATGTTGCACCATGCCTCCATGGAGACGTGGCTCGCCAAGTACCAGATTGCAAGGCAAGATCGAGAGGAAGCGCGAGCTGAATTCCGACGCAGTACGCGTCACCGACCGATTCGATATCCCGAAGGCATGGAGGAGATGCCGCGGTTTATGTCAACACGATGGTTGCATGGAGCCTTGATCGCAGCATCCAGCGAAGGGGCAGAGGTCTCAATGGAGGAGTGGGAGTTCTCGAGGGGATGTAGTCCAAAGGTAATGAGGGGTTTAGAATGTGTCGTATCTGAATTTGTTTGCTACATCTAATTTGAGTGTTTCAATGTGCAGTACAAAATATATAGTGCAGCGTGGTCGCGCGGACGGCATTTTCGGGTGGAGCGTATTGACAAAATGCGCTCCACAATGGACTGTGGTGTCATGGCAAGGTTTGAGCAAGAGAGCCGGCGACGAGCAACGGATCCGAACACGGTTGTGGATGAGATGGAGTATTTTGGGAATTTGCAAAGTATTATTACGGTGGATTACCGTAGCTTCTCCATGATAATATTCGATGTGCAGTGGTTCAAAGTGGTACTTGGAGGAGCTGGCGCAACGGTTCGACGAGGTCCATCTGGATTTCTCGAAATAGATTCCGAAAAAAAATGGATGGATTTGCGCGACACCTTTGTGTTGCCGGCACATTGTGAACAGGTAATCTTCTAGTCATTTGCTTGCTAATTGTAATACGACATGCTTTATGTCACAATGGTTTGAAGACGGTTTGTAAGTGTTTGTGAACAGGTAATCTTCTATCCAAATCCCCGACAACCTCGATGGTGGTATGTTATACCTTCAACTCCTAGAGGTGCGAGAGTATACGATCAAAGCGATGTTCCAGGCATAGATGAAGAATATATGCAAATAGAGGGATCGAAATTACAAGGGGTGGAGGCCACCGCAAGCTTGGAGCCCGCATCGGCTAACAATGATGGAAATACAGAAGTCGTAGAATTTTTTGAGAACGAGGCAGACTCGTTCTTTTGTGGTGACATGTCTATCGACCTTCCAGTGTATGCAGAGTTATGTCAGGAGATTAACATGGGACCATAGAATACTTCATTCTTGGAGAATTGTATTACTCAATTCGTTGTTTAGATCTTCCATAAAGGTAGATAAGATATGCATTTTAAGATGGATTTTTCAAAAATGATTTATATTAATGCGCTTTGTATAGTTTCAATTGATTATTCTAACATTATTTTTTATCTCTGCAGGTATCTTTATTTTCAGGATGAGTCGAGGGATGAGCGATGAGGAGTTTCAGGAGATGATGGCACGTATGTCTCCAGATCAGCTCGCGAGATTCAGAGAGATAGCAGATCAGGAGCTGTCTCGTTCTTCGTCAGGGCGCTCTGCTAGATCAGCTTCAGTGCGATCAGATGCTTCAGCTTCGAGCAGACGATCTCGACGCTCGCGACTTGGGCCAGAGGGAGGGACTGCGACTGCAGGAGGATCAGGGGGGTGCTGCTGTGGAGACACGGACGCGGTGTCTCCGTCTCGTCGTTCAGCTAGAGCTCGGTCACCTCCAGGATTTGTCACACCTGTGGGGACGTCCACTCCAGTTACTCCGGCTTTTGCGCAGCCGTCGGCAGATGTCACGCCTTTTGGTGGCACTCCTTTTGGTGGCACCCCCTCTGGTGGCACTCCTTTTGGTGGCACCCCCTCTGGTGGCACCCCTTTCAGTGGCACTCCGGGAGAGGGTACCCCCGTCGGTACACCGGATGTTCAGGGGTCTCCTGGATATGCCCAGGAGCGTGGACGGAGATGGGAGAGGGCCCATACGAGGCACACTCCTAGGGATTATGGATACCTAGTGGATGGCAGGTCAGGAGCTATCATCATGAATGATGAGGGGAGGAGGGTGATAGCTCGCATGAGGGAGTTGTGCCAACAAGTTTTTCGGCACAACGTCCTGGATCATTGGAGGAACATACCGGAGGGGAGCAAGGAGTACATAGTAGCATCCTTGCATGAGGAGTTCCCGGTGCCAGCCGCAGTGGATAGATTCTCTACGGGCTGGATGATGGATTGCATGCGTGCATACATGTCACATAGACGATCCGACGCACACAAGGCAATCAAGAGTGGGGCTCCAAAGCCCGAGTGGTTAGATGCAGAGGACTGGCGCCGACTGAGGGAGGAGGCTACAAATTCGCCAGGACGTTGGAGTCAGCAGCGGGAGGCGGCGAGGGCACGAATCGAGGCCGGATCGGTACATCATCTTGGGAGTGGCGGCCACAGGACATTTGGAGGACTTTGTAAGTTTCTCTTTTGTTTTGCTTATTTGTTTTTTTGAGATATTATTTGTACTGACAATCATATTTCTAACAGTTAGCATTTTGTTTTCTTTGCAGCACTCCATTACAAATCGTGATCCGCAAGGCCTTGAGACTCAATATGCAGAGAGGCACGGTCTCAGATCATTGATCGACCGATTGTACAGACGCGGCGGCCCAGTAAGTCTCTCATCTTTCATGTCCGTAGTTACCATGAGATATTTGAATGCATTATTGTATGGTGGATTGATATGTTGTTTCTTTTTCTGCAGAATCCGTTTGATGCTCCTTTGCAGAGGGACGAGCTTTCGGGGGACGACGATTTGTAGCTCGCCCTCGGATCCTTAGCGCTCACATACCTTTAGTTTTTAGTCGCCCGATCTATGTAGACATTTTCTATGTATTAGTGATATTGTTTTATGATTGTACCAATCGCATTTTATGCGATATCATGTATTTATTTCATCTATCAGTTTTATGATTTCAGTATAGATTCTTTTTGTTTGCAAACGCTTTGTATGCAGCAGTGCAGAAACTATTTTGTATGGCTCTCATACAGCACACAGTGCTATATGTGGCAGGGCAGCTTGCTGCCCTGCCACAAAATTTTTTTTTCCTCTGTTACCGTCGCTATTTGCGTCGCAAATTTACTGCAGACGTCGCTATTGTCGTCGCTATCAGCGTCGCAAATTCTCTGCAACCGTCGCTATATGCGTCGCTATTTGCGTCGCAAATGCGACGCATATAGCGACGCAAATAGCGACGCAAATAGCGACGCATATAGCGACGCAAATAGCGACGATTCCATGGCGTCGTCAATAACGACGCTTTTTCCGACGACGGGGGCAAATTTTGTTGTTTGTATTTTCGTCGCTTTAAACGTCGCTATAAGGTCTATATCTTGTAGTGTTGAAAACATGATTATTGTTGTCTTGAAACAAGGCTAAAATTGTCGTATATCAATTTTTCTTAGAGATACAAGCTTTTGGAGCACCAAAATACAAGCATTTTGTGTATGCAACCAAGTCAAGAAATGTCTTTACTTGTTGATGGACTTGTTTGATGTCTATGGGTATTTTGTGAGGAATTATTGGTTGCCGTAACATAGGGAAAAATAGGGCAGATTGCTATCCTAAATTGTTGCAAATTGGAATCATCAAGGAAGCTAGTAGTTATATGTTGTCCTTGAGGAGCCATACTTGATGCCAACTTGGGACGTGCAAACAAGGAAGAGTTTTGATACATTTTGGGGTATGGATTAATGTGTTTTACTGTATAAAAAAATGAGTTTCTGGGCAACACTACTACTATCCACATTAATTCCAAATATGTAAGCTTTTCATGCTTGTTCACATGCCATTTTGTGTACTTGAGAAGGCGATATTTGTGGACAAATTTGGGAAATTCTTTTAGCCACTACTGTAGGTGTTTGAAAGGATGGTTTTGAAGGGTGTGTAACTTGCTCTAAATAGGGTTGAAATAGGGGTTTAGTGCTATGATAAATTTAAGCATACTTTTCTTGCTTACATGGTCCGAAACATAGAATAGGTTCTTATATACTTTGGATATATACTTTGGACATATGAAGAGGAGTCTTTGGCTAAATTTTGGGTATCATAAGCTTAAATATTTACTATTGTAAATTAGAAAATAACATGGTTGAAGTCAATGTTTGAAGATAATTGAGGGTTCTACTTGTTTTTGATACATACTATCAGTTGGAATCATTCCTAATTGATAGTATCTGACATATGCTAAGTGAATATAGGGTTATTGATGCCAGGAGGCATATTTCACGGTGGATTCCGTGCCACGGTGGATTCCGTGCCACGGTGGATTCCGTGAGGTTTTACGGTGGATTTTGTAAACTTTGTTGATCAGGGCTCATACACAAAGTGGATTCTTTGTGCGAGAAGTTGATGGGGACGCCTATCCTTTTCGGGCGTTTCATTAATTTAGTGTGTACATGGGTGATTCCATAGCGGGTGATTCCGTAAAATACATATTAAATTAATAAACGTTTATGAGTTTAGAGTGCGCACTCGTGATAAATTAAGGTTAGGATTGATTTCTAACTAGTTGATTTATTTATGTAGCTGAAGACTGCTAGGTATTCACTTTTGTCAGTTTAATTGTATTATTTACTAACGATTGTGAATGCTTCAGTTGATGTGTAGAGATAGCAGCAGTGGCGGAGGAAAGCATTGGAGTATAGCGTATATTCGAGTTATCACTTATATTTTGATGGGCGCATACCTTAGGCATGGCGTCTATATTTTGTCGCACCTATTTATTAAGGCGTTGGATATTTATTTATTATTTTTGTATGTGCATGGGCGCATGATTATGATATTTGTATTTGGACATTGTATTGGGTATGCCTGACTCTTTGGGCGCCTGCCCATTAGCTTTATTTCTATTTTGTGCTAAAGTAAACTCAAAAGCCAAAAGCATGCTATTTTGTAATTTGGACTATTATTTGAGCTTGAAGATGATTAATACATAAAATACATGCTTTGTGGAGCGCTCGCACAAGGCATGGGGGGAGATTGCACCCAATTGGTCTCTTGTTCATGTCATGCATGCTTTCTACCTTGAGTTTTGTGCAAAAAGTAGAGTTCTTTTGTTCTTGGGGACCTTCCGGCACTCACTACGCGAGTATACAGCATTTGATCTGTGCACCAGTGGTATCAAAGTGAAGCTGAGATCGAGAGCTTTCAATCGCTATCCATCTTGCGCGAAGGCGGAGCTCCTGGAACGATCGAGCTCTACAGTCAGTTTCATTACGAATGGTTGATACGGGTGGATTCCTAGCGGTCAAGAACCTCTGTCTACACCCTCTGATCGCGAAGGACTGGCCTGGGGAAGCAGAGAACCACAAGGAAAGTTCCTTCTACAAGTCGTTTATTTCTCAACAGTCTGATAGTAACTCCATAGCCCAAAAGCTTAAAAAGCTTATGTGAAAGATTAAAAGGCTTAATAGTAAGCTTAAAAAGCTTATTAAATCGATTTTTTTCAAATCGGCGCATCAGGATGTTCTCGCCGTAAATTTTAGCGCTGAAAAACAGCCCCTCCTCCCTAAAATTTGACGTGATATGTAGATTAAGCTCTAAGCTTAATCACCTAAGTCTCAAGTCACAAAAATCTTCAAAGTTTGACAAGTACTTTAAGTCTTATAACTCTACAAGTTCTGCAAGTCAACAGAGGTCAAAACTGACTTATTCCAAAAACTCCCATAAGGACTATTCCTGCGCAGAAGCACTGAACTGCAAAGTTGTTACTTGGAAGACTCTGTTCGTATACGCAGACTTAATGAACTAGTTTCAGCACACGCAGAAGGCCATACACAAATCTTATGAAGACTTCAAATACCGCAACCGCATAAGTCGAAGACCATGAAAGCTAAACAAAAATCTATAAGCCTTGTATACCCGACATTGAGCTACGCTCATCCCGCTAATTGGATTTTGAGAGTGTGAGGTCTTTTGAAGTTTTACAAGATGACGGAACAAAATATGGATGATTTAATGGCTGAAGGCGATCTTCCTGAACCTACGATGGAATAAAAATTGGATTTAATTATGATGCAATTGGATGAAGAACGAAGAGCTCAGCAAGCCTTGCAAGTTCAATTGGCCAATCTACAACGATCGACTACCGACAAAGATGGACCACAACCCGAAGATCTTATCTGACGAACCATTGATGTGACTCTCAAAGCTTAATCCATCCACAAAGAAACAAAAATAAGTAAAAGAAATTTCAAATTCCGTACTTTCAATGGAACTCAAGATGGAAAGAGTGTTCTTGCATTCATCAGTTAGTTTGATGATTACTTTCATGAAGAGACATACGCTGAAAAAGATAAAATCAAGTGTGTCACTAATCATTTAGTGGATAGAGCATCTCTTTGGTGGACCATGGTTCGTAAGAGCATAGATTGTCCCACTACTTGGGAGAGTTTCAAAAAGAAGTTTATGCAAAATTTCCTTCCTCCACAGTTCCATGAAAAAGCCATAAAGCAATGGGACCTTCTTCAGCAAAGAGATCGTGAGCCTATTTCCTAGTACACTGAACTTTTTTTGAATGCCTTACTTCAACTACACATGCTTGAAAACGTACCTGAAGCAACTCATAAGTGCAAGTTTATGTCTGGATTACTTGGACATTACTACGCTGAAGTCAATATGTTCAAGCCTGCAACCCTTGAAGATGCAATTTCTTTAGCTCATGACACTGAAGACAAGATTCAAGGAAGAGACAAGCGTCCACAACAATTTCAAGCAAATGGTAGCTATGGTTCTAAGCAATTCAATTCAAATTTTAGAAGATTCAATCAAAGTCGATTTCCTTCATCATCTTTCCGTAAGTCTTGGACAAACCACCTGCTCTACCATCAAATAGCAATCAAAACCCTAAGCCATCCTCACAGCCAAATCCTAATATTCCTAGACTTCCTGTCATTGCCAACAATGTATCTAAAGCCAAACCTATAGTGTGTTACAAATGCCATCACTACAAGGATTTGAGCTAGTAGCGACGCCGATTAGCGACGGCGGATAGCGGCGTCGCTATTGGCAACGCTAATAGCGTCGCTATTTGCGACGCAAATAGCGACGCTCCACAGGGAAAAAAAGCGGCCAAAACCGAGCGCGGTTTTCATTTCGCGTTTGCTCCATTGTGAGTTTTGAGAGCGAGAGCAAGGGAGAGAGCGACCGTCATGAGAGAAGGAGAGGAAGAAGACTTGCCGCCGCCGCCGTTGTTCGCTAAGGAAAGGAGGAGCCTTCATCGCAAAGAGGAGCCGCCCCACGCTCGCCATATCTCATCGGTGAGTCTCCCTCTCTCTTTCTTTTGCTTGTTTAAGGCTTAAATCACTCTCTTTTGCTTGTTTAGGAGAGGAAATGAGAGAGAAAGAGAGGGAGAGGGAGAGGGAGAGGGAGAGGGAGAGGGAGAGGGAGGGGGAGGAAATGAGAGAGGGAGAGAAAGCGAAAGAGAGGGAGAGGGAGGGAGAGGGAGAGTGCATTCTCTCTCTCCCTCTCCCTTTTGCTTGTTTAATGTTTAAATCACTTTCTTTTTTGCTTGTTTAGGAGAGGAAACGAGAGAGTAAGAGAGAAAGAGAGGGAGAGGGAGAGGGAGAGGGAGAAAGAGAAAGAGAAAGAGAGGGAGAGGGAGAGGGAGGGGGAGGAAATGAGAGAGGGAGAGAAAGAGAAAGAGAGGGAGAGGGAGGGAGAGTGCATTCTCTCTCTCCCTCTCCCTTTTGCTTGTTTAATGTTTAAATCACTTTATTTTTTGCTTGTTTAGGAGAGGAAATGAGAGAGAAAGAGAGAGAGAGAAAGAGAGGGAGAGGGAGAGGGAGGGGAAGGAAATGAGAGAGGGAGAGAAAAAGAAAGAGAGGGAGAGTGCATTGTCTCTCTCCCTCTCCCTTTTGCTTGTTTAATGTTTAAATCACTTTATTTTTTGCTTGTTTAGGAAATGAGGGAGAAAGAGAGAAAGAGAGGGAGAGAAAGAGACGGAGAGGGAGAGGGAGGGGAAGGAAATGAGAGAGGGAGAGAAAGAGAAAGAGAAAGAGAGGGAGAGGGAGAGGGAGAGGGAGGGAGAGTGCATTCTCTCTCTCACTCTCCCTCTTGCTTCTTTAATGTTTGAATCACTTTCTTTTTTGCTTGTTTAGGAGAGGAAATGAGAGAGAAAGAGAGAAAGAGAGGGAGAGGGAGAGAGGGAGAGGGAGGGGAAGGAAATTTAAGATAATAGACTTATCGATAATGATATGCAATGTGCTTTGCCATGGGCCACGTACATTGGTGACTCTTTAAGATGGCTTAAAATTGGTCATGTCCTTCATAATGTCCAAGTAGGGGATCTAATTGTGATATGCATAATTCATTGTTTTTGTATTAACTTTATAGCATAACAAATTAGAAATCATGCCAACTAGTCAACGGAAGGACTAAAAGAAAATGATACCCTAGCTAATGGTCATTACTGTACTTCATCAAAATGAACCCAAAAGTATTGTTATAGAAGAAGAATCCCTTAAATTGAGTATAGGATATTTTCTCTCATGTCTTATGACAATGAGTAGAATTGATTGAAATAAATTTTATTACTATAGTTGATAAATTTCATAAATTGCATTAATTTTAATACGCAATCCTAGGACAAAAAAACCACATTTCTAAGATGCTTTTTGTTGAGACTGATTTATTATTAGACTAAGAGATCCTCAATGATGCTCATAAATGGATTACTTATACTCAAAGCCCTCTAGTGCAGTTTTTTACAATAACGAATAATTATCTACCGGGACAAACAAATCCTTGAGCATGATACAAGGCCGAGATATAACATCAAAAAATCTCTCAACTACTATGTACAATGCAAGATTTATGGTCAACTTGCAACTTGACGCACATCTCCATAAAGCTATCCATTTAAGCCTCGTTTGCTGTAATATATATAAGATGAAAAACGAAG